>NC_080163.1:14640555-14940555 GCF_950295315.1 Erinaceus europaeus
GAAACCCTTCAGCATCATAGGCTTTCCAGTATACCCTAGAATAGTTAAAATGGGAATGCTGTCTCTCTTCCTCTCACGTTCCCTCACTCTCTCATCTGTTATGGATATTAAAAGGCTGAGATCCCCCTCACTCTGGTGGTTCCTTCCTTGTATGATTTTGGGCTAAGCAGGTGCACACTCAGACATGTTCAGTTCTCCCAGTGTGGACTCTGGGAAGTGGTTTATTGCCACATTTGTGGGTTGAAAGGCATTAAGGACAGGGAGACCAACTCTCATAGAGAATAACTTAATTTTATTATTTATTTATTTATAAAATGGAAACAATGATAAGACCATAGGATAAGAGAGGTGCAATTACCACCACCAGAACTCCATATCCCATCCCCTCCCCTGATACCTTTCCTATTCTTTAACCCTCTGGGAGTATGGACCCAGGGTCATTATGGGGTACAGAAAGTGGAAGGTCTGGCTTCTGTAATTGCTTCCCTGCTGATTATGGGCATTGGTAGGTCGATCCATACTCCCAGCCTGTCTCTCTCTTTCTCTAGGAGGGAAGAGCTCTGGGGAAGCAAGGCTCTAGGACACATTGGTGGGGTCGTCTGTCCAAGGACGTACGGTTGGCATCATTATAGCTTCTGCAACCTGGTGGCTGAAAAAGTTAACATATAAAGCCATACAAATTGTTGATTAATCATGAACCTAAAGGCTGGAGTATTGCAGATGAAGATTTGGGATCTCCATTTTGGAAATAGCTAGTAGGAATATTTTAGGTATATTTCAAAGGGCCCATGACTTTATTAGTTTTTGCCTGAGCCTGACATCTGATATGCAGATGGACCCAAGTTATTGTCTGGGGAGAGGATGTCATGGCTGGAAAAAGCACTAGATAGCTGGATCAGGGAAGAGAGTAGCTCCCAAATATGGGAAAAGTATATAAATATTGTAATATTGTTGACTGTAAACCTCATAGATTTGAGAATAACTTATTTATTTATTTATTGCTTTTTTTTTTGCCCTTGTTTTTATTGTTGTAGTTATTATGTCATCATTGTTGGATAGGACAGAGAAATGGAGAGAGGAGGGGAGGACAAAGAGGGGGAGAGAAAGATAGACATCTGCAGACCTGCTTCACTGCCTGTGAAGCGACTCCCCTGCAGGTGGGGAGCCGGGGGCTCAAACCGGGATCCTTATGCTGGTCCTTGCGCTTTGCGCCACGTGCGCTTAACCTGTTGCTACCGCCTGACTCCAAAAATAACTTCAACAGCAATCTGTAGAAAAAGCCAGTCTCAGCACCAAGGACCTAAACTCAAATATATACAGTCAGTATATGTACTTCAAAAGGATGTGTTTTTTTGGAATACAGTCTTTCTAAATCCTCAAGTTAGACTTAACTTACTTTTGATTTCAGAGACCTGATGCTTAATTTTTTAAAAAGATTTTATTTATTTATTAATGAGTAAGATAAGAGGAGAGAGAAAGAACCAGATATCACTCTGGCACATGTGCTGCCGGGGATTGAACTCAGGACCTCATGCTTGAGAGTCCAAAGCTTTATCACTGCGCCACCTCCCAGACCACGATACTTAATTTTTATTGTAGTGAATTTTGATTAGCATCTTGTGTTTAAAGATACATATTCTATTTTCTCTTATAAAAATAAAAGAAAGTCCTATGTCAGAATGTCTACTCAGATACCATTTGTTTCTTTTTAATTTTTATTAGTGCTTTAATATTGATTTACAAAATTATAAAATAATAGGCATATGATTCCACACTGTTCCCACCACCAGAGTTCTGAGTTCTGTGTCTCCATCCCCTGCAGTGGAAACTACCACAATGCTCCCCAGATCACAAATAGAGGTTCACTACCTTTATCTATCTCTATCTATCTGTCTTAATCTATTTTTTATCCATATTTATTCACTTCTTTAGTCCTGCCTTCACTTCCTTTCTAAGTCACACCTGTGCCTATTATTACTTCCTAGTGGCCTTCCTTTTTCCTGTTCTCTCTCAGATAAGCGAAAACAGTGCTTGATTTCTTCAATGTTTTCTAGGCTCGCTTCCCCTTTCAGTGATAGTATAAAAACAAATATTCCTGGTGACAAACTTTTGGGTCTTGGTGGAATTGGGATTCAGAGCCCTCTGGTCATCTTCCCCAGGTACAAAAGATAAAAAGAACAGCAGGTGTTCTGACTTCTGTAATTGCTTCTTTGCTTGACATGGATGTTGGTGGATCAGTCTATACCCCCCAGCCTGTTTCTATCTTTCCCTAGTGGGGTAGGGCTCTGAAGAGGTGAGATTCAGGGAGGTTTTTGGCAAGGTCATCTGCCACCCAGGGAGGTCAGGGTGAAATCATAGTATCATCTGCAACTTGGTGGCTGAGGGGCAGTAAACTATCAAGCAGGACAGAAATGTTTAACCAACAGGAATCAAAGAGTAGGAATAGAGCAGATGAGAATGGGGACCTTAGGGTGGAAGAAGCTAGAAAGTCTATTTTAGCTATGTTCCTAGGCAATCTTTGCTCGAGCTTGACAGCTAACATGGAGGTGGACTAGAAATGTTGTCTGGGAAGATGGTGTCAGAGTTGAAATAGAACTGGAAAGTCAGATTAGGGCAGAGAGTAGCTCCCAAGCTTGAATTAATACATCTATTTAACTATTTACTACACTGATCTAACCTGGGGCTCTTATATATTCACATTTGGCACAGGAGCCTGTATAACCTCAGAATCCCTGCCAGTCTGAGCTTACAGTCCATGGTCACAGCTGGGAACATTCTAGACTGCACTCATTTCAGGACCAGTCTTCCTTGAGTGGCAGAGTAGGATGACCCAGCCTCCCTTCAGAGAATGGGGCAATTCTTATTATCATTGCGAGTTTATAGTAAGAATAAGGTCCTGTAAAGGCCCACAAGAGGGTTTATGGTGGCATTCCTGGTGGGAGTGACCAGTGATGGTGGAGAGAGGGATCTTTAGAAATCTAGGCCCATTTTCAGATACTGTTTGTATTTGAATTCTCCATTCTTTCATTACTATGAATGTTCTCCAACAAAATGACACACTCCTGGGTTCCACAACTTGAAGCACTTAGAAGGAAGATTTGACAGAGGGCCCAGGCAACTCTTCCTTAGACAGTAGACAGCTTCCTCCTACCTACCTCTTTCTCTATCTTTTCTATCATTGCCACCTAGAAACAGCAGGAAAATATAGTTTTTCTCACAACCTAATATCACTAACCCACAGTGATTAGCCTTGAGGTCTACCTCTCTTCTCAATTACAAGAAATATTTACCCTGATGTTTGCTCTGTAGAGAGGTTAGCCGGCCCCCACCAGACACAAGGCAAATGGGAGCTGAGCCCTAATTTCAGGAAAGTCTGTAACAGGGCATCTGGAATGCTTTCCTTCCTTCTACCCTTCATCTGGTTTCCCAGCAAGCCTTGGACATCTACTTGAACACAACACCTACTGTACCTTCTCTCTTTTCTGACTTCACTGCCCCTGCTATGCTCTCCAAACTGCTGTATTCACATATTTTTATTCAGGTGACTTTTAGATGCAGACAGGATCACACCTGCTTATACTCAGAACTCATCAATTGCTTTCCATTGCATAGAAAATGAGGTCCAGGTTAAGTGCATGTTGTGCAAAGCCCAAGGACCAGGCTCAAGGATCCCAGTTCGAGCCCCCGGCTCCCCACCTGCAGGGGAGTCGCTTCACAGGCGGTGAAGCAGGTCTGCAGGGGTCTATCTTTCTCTCCCCCTCTCTGTCTTCCCCTCCTCTCTCCATTTCTCTCTGTCCTATCCAACAATGACAACATCAGTAACAACAACAATAATAATAACTACCACAACAATAAGACAACAAGGGCAACAAAATGTAGGAAAAAGCAAAATAAATAAATAAAAGAGGAAGGACTCACTTGGACAGCATGTCAGGGTTAAGCAATAATTCTTTAACTCATTTCAGATGCCAGAGAAAGGTCACATATTTCACACAACACACAGTCAAGCCAATGCCTCTCCTTACTCAGTAGCTGTTCCAAGGTAAGCTTGGGCAGTGGCTGCTTAGCCTGGCCGCATGTGCTTAAGTCTCTAGCAGCACCGACAGCATCCCGGTCAGTAACGGTGAAGGGGCTTCATTCAGCTGGTTTCTCAGCCTCTACTTATACTTGGCGTGCCTCTGGTTTTATGGTTACATCTCCATTGGCCAATCAGGTTCGGGTTGATGTCTTATCCTATGTATACATATGTCTCTGTCTTATCACACTATGCAGACGCACTATGGTTGCTAGGGTTACTAGGGTTACATGTTCACTGCATACATACAAGTTGCAAAGCTACTTCTATCTATCGTGGTATCAGCTCACCCTTCCCTTCCCTTCCCTTCCCTTCCCTTCCCTTCCCTTCCCTTCCCTTCCCTTCCCTTCCCTTCCCTTCCCTTCCCTTCCCTTCCCTCCTTCCCTCCCTTCTTCCTTCCTTCCTTCCTTCCTTCCTTCCTTCCTTCCTTCCTTCCTTCCTTCCTTTCTCTTTCTTTTCTAGATAGGATGGAGAGAAATGGAGAGAGGACAGGAGGAAACATTGACAAAACCGTAAGATAAGAAGGATTCAGTTCCACACACTTCTTTTAACTATTACATATTTTGATTTAGTTATGTAAATATATAATTTAATCTCTGCTTCACAAGCTAAATTAAAATATATTGATGTTTCTTTCCCCCTAAATACAGAGATTATATATAAGTATGTATTTTCAGAATGCTTTAGAGAGTAATCCACCATTACTTTCAAATTGAGGTTAGTTTTTTTTTCTCTAATTTTTTTAAATCTGTTTATTGGATAGAGACAGCCAGAAATTGAGAGGGGAAGGGAAAGTAAAAAGGGACAGAGACAGAGAGACACCTGCAGCCCTGATTCACCACTCATGAAGCTTTCCCCTGCAAGTGTGGACTAGGGCCCCGAACCTGGGTCTTTGCTCACTGTAATGTGTGCGCTGAACCAGGTGTGCCACGAGGTGAGCATATTTCCAACACAAAGCAGGCTGGCAAGATCTTCTCCCAAAACTATTTTGCTTTTTTTTTTTTTTCCTCCAGGGTTATCACTGGGGCTCAGTGTGAATCCACTGCTCCTGGAGGCTATTTCCCCCCTTTTGTTGTCATTGTTGTTTATTGTGGTCGTTGTTATTGTTGTTGGATAGGACAGAGCGAAGTCAAGAGAGGAAGGGAAGACAAAGAGGGAGGAGAAAGACAGATACCTGCAGGCCTGCTTCACCGTTTGTGAGGCGACCCCCTTGCAGGTGGGGATTTGGGGGCTCGAACTGGGAATCCTTATGTCTGTCCTTGCTCTTTGCACCATGTGCGCTTAACCGGCTGTGCTACCGCCCAGCCCTAACTATTTTGCTTTTATAAGTTTCAGGTGTGGGAGAATTACGACAACTTTTCCTGTTCCCCTCCTCTCTTCTCATAATGGGAGTTCCACAGGGAACTTTGTATATCTTAAGCAAGGCCTATACATAAGAACACTGTTCTGTGTAAAAGGGTTATGACAGTATGTAGATGTTCACTGTCAGACACCTTTCTTCAGATAAATATTTATGTGAAATGAAGCACAGAATTTAAAATAGCCCCAAAGCAGTTACATATTCTCCTTGACAACAAAACAACAAAAAAATTTTTTTTTTGTGTGTGTGTTACTATTTGGGTTAACTATGCCTAGCACAGAGAAATAAAGACAAAAATACACTTTGGTTCTGCAATATTTATAGCATTGCCAGCTTCGCTGTCGTGCCCTATTTAGGAATATTTTTTGAGTGAATTTTATTTTAATGTCTCAAAGTACAGTCATAAGTTGGTGGCTGAAAGGCTCAGCCAACTTGCAAAAGGCAACAGAATATGCTTCTGTGTTACTCTGTGAAGGTCACTTCAGAGAAGCCACGTGATAAATCTTCCAAAACTCTTGTGTGCCCGTGACATAGAAGGCAGCCTCTTGGGAGTTGGGTGATAATGCAGCGGGTTAAGTGCACATGGCGCAAAGCGTAAGGACTGGCATAAGGATCCCTGTTCGAGTCCCCCCCCTTCGTCTCCCCACCTGCAAGGGGTCACTTCACAGGCGATGAAGCAGGTCTGCAGGTGTCTGTCTTTCTCTCCTCCTCTCTGTCTTCTCCTCCTCTCTCTATTTCTCTCTGTCCTATCCCACAACGATGACACCAATAACAACAATAACTACAACAACAACGAAAAAACAACAAGGGCAACAAAAAGGGAAAATAAAAATATATTAAAAAAAAATAAAAGAAGGCAACCTCTTGGAAATATGTTCTGCTTGCTGTACAAGGATCAATGGATGAAGGGCTGAGGGGAAGTGAAGGTAGGCTCAATGTGAGAAACATGGCATGGAAGCTGGACAGTGGTGCAGCTGATGAGCACACACATTACTGTGCTCAAGGACCTGGGTTCAAGCCCCGGGGCCCCATCAGCTGAAGCGAAGCTTCATGTGTGATGAAGCAGGGCTGCAGGGTGTCTCTCTTTTTCTTTCCCTCACTACCTTCCCTTTCCCTCTCAATTTTTCTCTCTCTCTTTTTTCTTTGTAACCTTATTTATTATTGGATAGAGAGAAATTGAAGGGAGAGTGGAGATAGAGAGAAGACGAGAGAGACAGAGAGATACCTGCAGCTCTGTTTCACCACTCATGAAGCGTTCCCCTTGCAGGTGGGGACCAGGAGCTTGAACCTGGGTCCTTGCGCACTTGTAGTGTGTGTACTTAGCTGGGTGCACTCTTGCCTGGCCCCTCAGTTTCTCTCTATTTCTATCCAAGAGGAAAGAAGAAAGAAGAAAAGGAATTCTGGGATTGATGGATTTATTGTGGTGACTTTAAGCTTTAGTGATAACCCTGGTGGCAAATAAATAAGATTAAATAAAAATAAAGGTATGGCCTTTCCCCATATAGTTCACCAAAAGTCAAACACAGATAAGAAACACTGTCTTGGGAGTCGGGCTGTAGCGCAGTGGTTAAGTGCAGGTGGTGCAAAGCACAAGGACCGGCGTAAGGATCCTGGTTCAAGTCCCCGGCTCCCCACCTGCAGGGGCGTCACTTCACAGGCGGTGAAGCAGGTCTGCAGGTGTCTGTCTTTCTCTCCCCCTCTCTGTCTCCCCCTCCCCTCTCCATTTCTCTCTGTTCAATCCAACAATGATGACATTAATAACAACAACAATAATAACTACAACAATAAAACAATAAGGGCAACAAAAAGGAAAATGAATAAATGAATAATAAAAAAGGAAACACTGTCTTTATGACTACCAAAAAGAAAGGCATGAGATCCCATTTAAAGACTTATTTATATGTCTGTGAGTAAGAGAGAACAGGGCATGACCGCCCAACACATTTTGTAACTGTGAGTAATGCATGTCCACCACAGCAGTAACTTGTTGTTGACTCATCTAGTATTAGAATGCAAGCTGTAAGTTTGACATATGTGTGTCACTGATTCCACATGATTGAAAGCCCAGCCAAGCTACATAATCATTTTTTTTTTTTAAATTCTTGAACCAACCTTCTTTCCTTCTTTCCTCCTCCTTTTTTTTCCCTTTCACTCTGCCACCAGGTTATTGCTGGGTCTCTATGCCAGCACTATGAACCCATCACTCCCTATGGCCACCTTCCTTCCTTCCTTCCTTCCTTCCTTCCTTCCTTCCTTCCTTCCTTCCTTCCTTCCGCTCTTTTCTTACTTGATAGGACAGAGAGAAGTTGAAAAGGGAGGGCAAGTAAAGAGAGTGAGAGACAGATAGACACCTGCAGACCTGCTTCACTACTTGTGAAGTGACCCCCCTGCAGGCAGGGGACGGGAGCATATATGCAGTTATAACTGAGTGTTGTCAGCACCCAGCCCCCTCATTCTGAATCTTTCTGATGTGACACTTGCTTAAAAATAAAACCAAAACTAATTGCCATTGTACTATAAATATATATTTTTTTATTTTTTTAATTTATTCCTTTTTGTTGCCCTTGTTGTTTTAGTGTTGTTGTTACTGATGTCATTATTGTTGGACAGGACAGAGAGAAATGGAGAGAGGAGAGGAAGACAGAGAAGGGGAGAGAAAGATAGACACCTGCAGACCTGCTTCAACGCCTGTGAATCGACTCCCCTGCAGGCGGGGAGCCGGGACTCGAACCAGGGTCCTTACACCGGTACTTGTGCTTTGTGCCACATGTGCTTAACCCGTTGGAGCTACCGCCCGACTCCTTATAAATATATATTTTAAAGAATTGGATATATTCCTCTTCTTTTTTTTAAAAAAAAGTTGGTGTATTTTATTATGTGAGAGGACCAGAGCACTGCTCAGCTCTGGCACAAATTGGCACCAGGGATTAAACGTGTGACTTGTAAGATTTCAGTCATGGAAGCTGGTACTCTAACAGGCTGAGCTATCTCCCAAGCTCTGTATATGTTCTCTTGACTTGCTTAATAGAGTTCTCACTGTCATGGTTTTTTCCTCCATGGAAACATCATGCTCTCACATGAATATCGGTTTTTGCATCGCGTTGTGTTAAAATTTGTGACCACACTGTCTTTTGCGCCGAAGGACACCGGACTACTCTTACCAAGCGATTATTTTCTCTTTCCCTTCACTGCCAGTGTTCTGTCAGTATGTGTGCGTATGCCTGCCTCTAGTACCTTCTCTCCAGCTTCTCATTTTCTTAGAGTTATTTCCAAAATAAGAGAAAGTTGACTTCCAGTGATGACTCACAGGCTTTCCCTGTGTCAAACTTAGGAACTTCTTTTTTTTTTTCCTCTTTAAGCTACTCACTGAGTAAATTGAACACCTACTATATCCTTGCTGTTGGACTGCATCACAGTGATAAGGGTCTCTGCCATCAAGGGAAATGACCTTGTGAGGAGACCACCTTGTGATGTGACCTGAGGAGGGACCTTCCTTCTTCTCTGAAAAGCATCAGGGAAATATCCACAACATAAACAGTGCTTGAACTGGAGTCTTCAAGAAAGATTTTGCGACAAACAAAATTGTTCTTCAGATGAAAAGTATCACTAGTGCTGGCATAGTGTAGTTCTTCTATTAAAATATGATGCGTTTGACAAGTTTGCCTAAAAAGGACCTTAAGCAACCAAGATGGCCTCACTCTTGCTCCTCCATGAAGCAATTACATGTTAACTAGCTGATATCTTAGAAGCAAAGACAGAAGCTCTAAGGGGAAGAAATAGATTTTTTTTAAAAAAAAGATTTTCTTTTAAAAAAATATTTATTTACTCCCTTTTGTTGCCCTTGTTGTTTTATTGTTGTAGTTATTATTGTTATTATTATTGATGTTGGATAGGACAGAGAGAAATGAAGAGAGGAGGGGAAGACAGAGAGGGGGAGAGAAAGATAGACACCTGCAGACCTGCTTCACTGCTTGTGAAGCGACTTCCCTGCAGGTGGGGAGCCGGGGGTTTGAATTGGGATCCTTAGGCCAGTCCTTGTACTTTGTGCCACATGTGCTTAACCCACTGTGCTACTGCCCAAGTCCCTGGGAAGTAGTTTTTAAGAGGAGGTCACTTAGCAAGCTATAAGAGGGTTGTTTAGTATTTTAACAAATACCATGAATAGAAGTCCAAGTGGATTGACATGTAGCAGGACAGCACTGAGATGTGGGCTTAAGATGGACTCAGAAGTGACAGGCTTTTAAATGATAGTTCAGAGAAAGGTGGGACGGGCAGGAACCACCACTCATAAAGGTTTTAACTCCCAAACTTGATCTCTTTTAGATCCACCTGCATATCGGATGCCAAGCTCAGGAAAAAAAAAAAAAAGACAACAGAAAACACTAGTATAGTCATGGGCTCTTTGGAATATAACTAAAATAGGCCTACTAACTATCTACAAAACAGAGACCCTCCCCCACTCTTCATATGGACTTTTCCAGCCTTTAGGTTCATGATTAGTCAACAATTTATTTGGCTCTATATGTTAACCGGGTTCCAGATGCTAACATGATGTCAACTGGACTTCCCTGGGCAGATAGATGATCCTACCAATGTGTCCTGGAGCCCCACTTCCCCAGAACCCCACCCCACTAGGGAAAGGGAGAGACAGGCTGGGAGTATGGATCGACCTGTCAATGCCCATGTTTGGTGGTGAAGCAATTACAGAAGCCAGACCTTCCATCTTCTGTACCCCATAATGACCCTGGGTCCATACTCCCAGAGGGTTAAAAAATAGGAAAGCTATCAGAGGAGGGGATGGGATACGGAGTTCTGGTGGTGGGAATCCTGTGGAGTTGTACCCCTCTTATCCTATAGTTTTTGTCAGTGTTTTCATTTTATAAATAAAATTTTTTTAAACAAGTCAGTTTTCTTTTCTTTTTTTTTCCTTTTAGATAGAGGGTTAGAGATAGAGGGACGGAGAGAGGAGAAACAAGCCAGCACTTCTCCATTACTTGTGAAGTTTTCCCTGCTTCAAGCACTCCCATGTGTTGACTAGAGGGCTTAAACCTAGGTCTTCACACATAGTAATGTATATATTCTACCCAGTCAGTCACCTCCCAGTCCCTGGAGTTATTGTGTTAAGCTAATATGATGCTATTGACCAAAGCCAGACTCCCATACCTTTATTTTCAGAGCTCATGCATTGTGCTTCTGAATAACATCAAGACTTGTAGACATTGACCATAAGACAAGAATTTCACTGGGGCAGGTGAAAACCAAACTATTTGAACTTACATATGCTATGGAATAAGGAAAATTACCTATGTTCGCAAAAAATTAAGGATGAGTTATAAAAGAAATAAATTAGACTTTAAAGTAAGTTCTAAAAGAAGCTTTGGAAGAAATTTGAGATGATTGTTTTAGGAGGAATGGTAAACTGAGGTGTATTAGGACATTGTCTTGAGGGCCAGAATGCTTTCAGTGCCATAAGCACATGTGGAAGTAACACAAGCTTGTGTATAACCAAATTTCTGTTTGAGTGAGATTGGTTAGGAAAGATCTTATAGTGCTTTTGATATGTTGGCTGTATTTTTCCTCATTCAGTTGTGTTGAGGTGTAATTGATGTATAATATCGCAGTCATTTAAAGGGTAGCACATAACGATTTGATATTTGTTTCTGTTATGAAATGGTTACTCCAGTAAGTTTGCCCTCACCCTCTCACATTCTTGAGGTGAGAAACTTCTTTTGTTTTTTAAAAGGTCATCTTTATTTTATATTTCTAAAGATGTGTTTACTTGTTTATTTTTCATTGTTTTTAAAAAAGGATCTTTACTTTTTAAAGTTTATTTTTATTATTTATTTATTTATTCCCTTTTGTTGCCCTTGTTGTTTTATTGTTGTAGTTATTATTGTTGTTGTCGTTGTTGGATAGGACAGAGAGAAATGGAGAGAGGAGGGGAAGACAGAGAGGAGGAGAGAAAGATAGATACCTGCAGACCTGCTTCACCACCTGTGAAGCAACTCCCCTGCAGGTGGGGGGCCGGGGTTCGAACCAGGATCCTTATGCCGGTCCTTGTGCTTTGCGCCACCTGCGCTTAACCCACTGCGCTACAGCCCGACTCCCTTATTTTTCATTTTTTAAAAATTTGTTTACTTATTCATTTGCTTCTTTTTTTAAAGTTGATATAATAATGATCAATAAGACCACAGGATAAGAGGGGTACAATTCTACAAACTTCCCACCACTTGAGTGGCAGAGTATGTGGTGTATTTACACAATGGAATATGTCTCAGCTACGCCCATATTCAGCAGGGAAGCAATTACAGAAGCCAGACCTTCTACCTTCTGCAACCCTCAATGACCCTGGGTCCATGCTCCCAGAGGGATAGAGAATGGGAAAGCTATCAGGGGAGGGGGTGGGTTATGGAGATTGGGTGGTGGGAATTGTGTGGAGTTGTACCCCTCCTACCTTATGGTTTTGTTCATTAATCCTTTCTTAAATAAAAAAAAAAAAAAAGAATAATGAACCTACCTTCTGTAACCCATCCTGGATGGGCTAGAAGGAATTATGCTAAGTGAGATAAGTCAGAAAGAGAAAGACAAGCATGGAATGATGCCACTCATAAACAGAAGTTAGGAAAGAAGAAAGGAAAAGGAAATGTAAAGCAGAAATTGACTGAGTTTGGAGTATTGCATCAAAGTGAAAAACTGCGGGAGGGCGAGGGTAGATTTTCAGCTCCACTGTTGGGGGTGGGGGTAGGGATACAGACCTTTGGTGGCAGGAGTGGTTGGTGTTAATATGCACTCCTATTAACTTATATATAGTCATATATCACTATTTAATCAATGTGAGAGGGGGAAAAATAGATCGAATATCTTAAACTTTTTGCTGCATAGACCCCAGTTCTGAGTATATATTACTTCAATCTAAGCACTTAAGGTTTCAAATTGGTAACCTGATTGAATTTTAATAGTGGGCTTAAATTGTGAATACATTTCTAATCATGACTTTTTAAAAATATATACTAGTAGTTATGTGTCTTATGCTTTTACGACATTGGATCGACCTTCTCGTGGTGCCTCCCGTGAGCACCCATTCATTGGGGAAACTGACGATCCTTCCTAGCCGACTGAATCCACATGGATCCCAGTCACTTTCAAAGCCAGCAACAAGCAGCTCCTGACAGCTTTCAACCTGACGCTGTTGACTGGCTACAGAAGAAGGGCAAACGCTAGAAGAAGAAGAACAACATTGTATGCCAATTATATCTCAGTAACCCTGTAAATATTCTAGTTGATTATTATTTATTTTAAAAAACTATATATTTTGTATATATTATGTGGTACTCTAGTTGAAGTCTCTAACTTTTCAGTTGAAACTTCCAGACTGACTATTTTTTGTCATCTTTCTTTTTATATATTTTTATTTATTATTGGGTAGAGACAGAGAAATTGAGAAGGGAGCAGGAGACAGAGAGAGAAAGAGACAGAAAGACACCCGCAGCCCTGCCTCACCACTTATGAAGCTTTTCCCCTGCAAGTGGGGGCCAGGGGCTTGAACCTGAGTCTTGGCGCACTGTGATGCGAACGAATGCTTAACCAGGTGCGCCACCGCCTGGCAAGAACTTCTAAGATCTTGTCAACTTGCGAATATTTAAAACAGTAGTGTTAACTTTTGTCACTGTACAGTCTGTTATAGACCGAAGGGTTATTAGACTCACAGCTTTTTAATTTCATAATTTATAATCTTATAATTTGTTTACCTTCTAATTTTTACCATATGAATACTTTTATCTATACCGCCCCCACTTCTTACCCACATCTGGCTGCCATCAGTCTGTTCAGTTTTTAAATTGTGGTACCGAACTTCAAAACCATCTGTTCACCATTCTGACCCTCAGGTTCTTTCTCCATCTTTGGTCCTCCTCCACCATCTTTCATCTTTCCTCTGTCAGCTTGACTTTGCCCATGGAGGTCTAGCTAATTTAGGATCTCTTCTTAGTGTCAAATCTGGGATACTTGAGATAGGTTGATTTCATTAACTGAAAAGTTAGCAAAAGAAGTCTACTTCCACTGGGGTGTTCTAGTGCATCCTAATTGCCCTGGGATGTCCCAGTTTCAAAACTGAAAGTTCTGAGCCTTGGAAACTCCCCACAGTTACACAACTCCTAGTGTCTTAGCTAACGCCTCTGTTTTTTTTTTTTTTTTTCCAGATGGTTCACAGTGAAAACATAACAATTGCTCCAAATAATAAATAAAGAGAAAAAGCACATCTTCATTTTTGGAGTAGCTGAGGAACTGAAGTAAATAGCAACACAAATTAGCTGAAAGTAGGCTGAAGTGAGTTAGCTTTTTTTTTTTTTTTTAATTTATCTATTTATTTTCCCTTTTGTTGCCCTTGCTTTTTATTGTGGAAGTTATTAATGTTGTTGTTATTGAAGTCATCGTTGTTGGATAGGACAGAGAGAAATGGAGAGAGGAGGGGAAGACAGAGAGGGGGAGAGAAAGACAGACACCTGCAGACCTGCTTCACCGCCTGTGAAGCGACTCCCCTGCAGGTGGGAAGCTGGGGGCTCGAACCTGGATCCTTACAAAGGTCCTTGCGCTTGGCGCCACATGTGCTTAACCCACTGCACTACCTCCCGACTCCTGAGTATTATCTTTTATGCTGATTCAAACTGAAATCAGAAGTCCTGTTTGTTTTACCAACAAGTAGCACCACCACCACCACAATTTTTTCAATAATAATAATATTATTATTATAAAACTATAATAATCATTGATATTATTATTATTATAGTTTTATAAGCTTTATCCATCACACTTTGGCTCTTTTTTCTTACTTATTCTGGGGCCATTCACTTCTGTACTTTCACCATTATTGGGCAACCTTTCTATTGTTTTATTTCAGATATAAGTAAAGGGAAAGAGAAGGAGAGATACCACAGCGCTAGAGAGACTCCCCCTCAGGGTTGCAGTACTCCCATGTGGTACTGAAGCTAGAACCCAGGCCACATGTATGGCAAATCACGCTGCCACACTGGGTGGGTGACCTGACCCTATTTTAGTTCTTTAGAGGAGATACTCTAACAGTGTCCTTTGATAAGGAAAATGATTTCTTTTTAAAAGTTTTCTGTTATCTCTATTTATTAGATAGCGACAACCAGAAAAATCATGAAGTAAGGAAGGGGAAGATAGAGAGGGAGAGAGACAGAGAGACACCCACAGCCCTGCTGCTCTACTTACAAAACATTCCCCCTGTAGGTGGGGATCAGGGGCTTGAACCTGGGTCCTTGCACATGGTAATAATATGTGCACTTGAGCACGTGTGCCACTGCCTAGCCCCTTGTTGATTAAAAGGTAATGAATGTACAGTATTAATGCTGTCCCCAGGATATAGTAAGATTTCAATGAATGTGAGCCGTTATGATCTGCACCCATTCGAAGCTCCTGTAATAGTTTCATTAACGGGAGTTGGGCGGTAGCTTAGCGGGCTGGGCACACGTGGCGCAAAGCACAAGGACCGGCGTAAGGATCCCGGTTTGGGCCCCCGGCTCCCCACCTGCAGGGGAGTCGCTTCACAGGCGGTGAAGCAGGTCTGCAGGTGTCTCTCTTTCTCTCCCCTTCTCTGTCTTCCCCTCCTCTCTCCATTTCTCTCTGTCCTGTCCAACAACGACGACATCATCAATAACAACAATAACTACTACAACAATAAAAAAACAACAAGGCAATAAAAGGGAAAAGAAATATTAAAAAATAGTTTCATTAACTTCTCCCCTATGCTTTACTCTTTGCAGAGGGACCATATGTATAAAAATATACAAAAGACACAAAGAATCATGGGAAGAGATGTCTCACTATATACCAGTCCAGATCCCAAAGATCAACACAACATTACTATAAAGAATACTGGTAGAGGGAGTTGGGCTGTAGCGCAGCGGGTTAAGCGCAGGTGGCGCAAAGCACAAGGACCGGCATAAGGATCCCGGTTCGAACCCCGGCTCCCCACCTGCAGGGGAGTCGCTTCACAGGCGGTGAAGCAGGTCTGCAGGTGTCTATCTTTCTCTCCTCCTCTTTGTCTTCCCCTCCTCTCTCCATTTCTCTCTGTCCTATCCAACAACGACAACAACAATAATAACTACAACAATAAAACAACAAGGGCAACCAAAGGGAATAAATAAATAAAATAAATATTAAAAAAAAAGAATACTGGTAGAAACCAACCGTTCATGATGTAAAATCTTTGAATATTTTTCCAAACCAAGATTGACACAGGAAGAAATAAATTCATTTTGGTTGTAACATTTAAATTTTTAAAAAATTATCTTTATTTTATTTATTTGATAGAGACAGTCAGAAATCTAGAGGGAAGGGGGTGACAGAGAAGGAGAGACAGAGAGACACCTGCAACATTGCTTCACCATTCTCAAAGCTTTCCTTCTGCAGGTGGGGACTAGGGGCTCGAACCTGGGTCCCTGCACATCCTCACATGTGCGTTCAACCAGGTGCGCCACCACCTGGTCCCTGTTGTAACATTTTTAAAGAAATTAGTTTGTTTATTTTTTTCACTATTCCCATCACCAAAGGTCTGTGTCCCCATCCCCAACTCCATAGATAACCACTATAGTTCTCCTGCAGTCTTGAAAATAGATTTTTTTTTACATTTGTATATTTAATTCTCTGTATTCTGCGTATGAGTGAAACCATTCTGTAGTTGTCCTTCACCTCCTTACTTGCTTCCTTGAGCATCATCTTCTCCAATTCCATCCACTTGATCCCAAAGGACACAACATCATCCCTTTTTTACTGCTGCATAATACTCTATTGAGTAGATGTCTCAATTTTTTTTTTTTTTAATCCAGTCATTTGTTGAAGGGCATTTTGGTTGTTTCTAGGTTTTTGCTAGTGTGGATAAAGCTGCTATGAACATGTTCATAGTAATATATATTTTTAAAAGACCTACACAGTTAAAAGAAAAAGAAGACTTGACTGAGTTAGTGCTGGAGCTGGGTCTAGACCATTCTCTGGTGTATCTGGCAAGTGGCTTTATGTTTATCTAAGGCAAGAAATAACAAAACATGTCTTCCTTAGGACAAGAAAGTAAGAAATATTATTCATATCTTTCAAGATGAAGATTTTAGAAATTGAGGACCTGGGCAGTGGTGCACCTGGTTAAGTGCACATAGTGCTAAGCACAAGGTCCTGTGCAAGGATCTGGGTTTGAGTCTCCGGCTCTCCACCTGCAGGGGGGTCACTTCACGAGCAATGAAGAAGGTCAGCAGGTGTCTATCTCTCTTTCTCTCCTCTCTCTCTTGCTCCCTCCTTCCCTCTCAATTTCTCTCTGTCTTATCCACTAAAATGGAAACAAATGGCTGCCAGGAGCAGTGGATTCATAGTGCTGGCACCAAGCCCTAGTGAGAACCCTGGAGGCAAATGAAAAAGCAATAGAAACTGAGATATGGCAGGATGTGAGGGTGATCTGGCTGCGACATCTGTCACCCTATTGATCTCCAGGGTTGATTAGGCTGATCTGGCTGGCTAGATGGGTGTCCCCTGTCTCCTTCCTCCCTCACTATTCCATGTGTTTCCTTCCCAAAGCTGCACTTTCGGTCGAAGAGGACGACCTTCCCCGAACAGAGACATGGCAGTGCAAGATGATTGTTACAAGATTTTTTAAATTTAGTTTGGAAGCTTTTCATAGTGTAATTTTATTTTTTTGTTGTTTTATTAGAGAACTAATGATTTACAAGACTGCTGTTGTTACTTGGATCCAGTTTCTTATCCTTCCATGACAGATGTCTGCACATGACTTCCACCACCAAGCTAGGTCCTCCTGCGCCATCTTTCATTGGGTCCCCAGTGCCCTCTCAGCCCCCTTTCTCTACCCCAGTCCCAAGCTAGGTCCTCCTGCACCATCTTTCATTGGGTCCCCAGTGCCCTCTCAGCCCCCTTTCTCTACCCCAGTCCCAAGCTAGGTCCTCCTGCACCATCTTTCATTGGGTCCCCAGTGCCCTCTCAGCCCCCTTTCTCTACCCCAGTCCCAAGCTAGGTCCTCCTGCACCATCTTTCATTGGGTCCCCAGTGCCCTCTCAGCCCCCTTTCTCTACCCAAGTCCCAAGCTAGGTCCTCCTGCACCATCTTTCATTGGGTCCCCAGTGCCCTCTCAGCCCCCTTTCTCTACCCCAGTCCCAAGCTAGGTCCTCCTGCGCCATCTTTCATTGGGTCCCCAGTGCCCTCTCAGCCCCCTTTCTCTACCCCAGTCCCAAGCTAGGTCCTCCTGCGCCATCTTTCATTGGGTCCCCAGTGCCCTCTCAGCCCCCTTTCTCTACCCCAGTCCCAAGCTAGGTCCTCCTGCGCCATCTTTCATTGGGTCCCCAGTGCCCTCTCAGGCCCCTTTCTCCACCCCAGTCCCAAGCTAGGTCCTCCTGCGCCATCTTTCATTGGGTCTCCAGTGCCCTCTCAGGCCCCTTTCTCCACCCCAGTCCCAAGCTAGGTCCTCCTGCGCCATCTTTCATTGGGTCTCCAGTGCCCTCTCAGGCCCCTTTCTCCACCCCAGTCCCTTGGCCTTGTTACCAAGGACTATATGCCTATTTCAAGTCTCATTCTCTGTGCTACTTTTCTCTCTCTCTTTTTTTTTTTTTCTTAAGTTCCATCTACAAGTGAAATCATTTGGTATTTCTCCTCTTCCTTCTGGCTCATCTTACCATGATTCCTTCAAATTCTATCCCAGATGAAACAAGGGAAATTACTTTATCAGTTTCAATATCTGAATAGTATTCCATTGTTGTTCTACATGTTTTTAAAAGTTTTCATTCATGATTTAGTAGTGGCTTAGAAGACTACAAGATTACAGGGCCATAGTTCAACACCACATCAAAGTTCTGTGTTGTTCCTCCTCCCTGACCTCTCCCCCCTCTACACACACACACCCCCCACACACTAGAACATTATAGTTCTCATGAAGTCTTAGAAATAGTTGGAAGGTTGGATATATTTTTCTTTGCAAGTTCATGTGATTCAGTTCTCTAGATTTCACATATGAGCAAATCCATTCTATGATTGTCTTTTGCGTCCTTACTTACTTCACTAAGTTTAATCACCTTCACTTCCATTCATTTTGTCTGAAGGGACATACTATCATCTGTTTTTAATTCAAGAGTAGTATTCTATTGAATATGTCCCATAACTTCATTATTCAGTCATCTTTCAATGAACATTTAGGCTGCTTTCGCTCCATCACTGCCAGTATTTTGAAGACACATGCTATCACAGATTTAAAAAAATTTGCTTTCTTAGCTTCAAGGCAGAGATAGTAGCCCTGGCCTGCATTCCTATAGTCAGAAGGAGCTGAACAGCAGCTGCCTCTTAGTTGGGACTTGGAGCGGTTGGCAATCCATTCTTCTGCAAGCAATAACAATTTATACCCTATATTGCTTATTTAACAAGGAACCATCAAAAGGTACATTTGCACTGACATCATTTGAGAGCTTCTGAATAGCATATTTCTGTCTTTTGCCACTTTCTCATTGTATATATTTGTTTTCTCGTCTTATATCAGTAAGAAAGGAAAGCAGTCATTTAAGGCAAGGCTACTTAATCACTTATTTCTGCTTTAAGGAAATAAAAATGTTCCCAGAAGCCACTTGGCTGTCTTTTCCTGGATCCAACTGGCCAGAGTTGAGTCAGCTGATCACTTCTAGCTGCTAGCAAAAGACAGTGGAATTTAGTGATTTGCTTACAATAATGCTGTTTTTTTTTTTTTTTTCTCTTTGAAAGCTGAAAGTACATAAACAAGCCAGGGCTCCATAAGTAAAAAGAAAGGGTGTCAGCGAGGACTTGTGGTGGGGAAACTACAGGGTCTGTGCAGCCCACCTTCCTGCTCTTCTCTTTATTCTTTATCATTATGCCCTGAGTCAACATGCTTCATTTATTTTATTTGTGTGCCCCTTTTTTTGCCCCCAGGATTATTGCTGGGGCGCAATGCCTGCACCATGAATCCACTGCTCCTAGAGGCCACTTTCCCCTTCTTTTGTTGCCCTTGTTGTTGTAGCCTTGTTGTGGTTTTTATTGTCACTGTGGATGTTGTTCATTGTTGGATAGGACAGAGAGAAATGGAGAGAGGAGGGGAAGACAGAGAGGGGAAGAGAAAGACAGACACCTGCAGACCTGCTTCACCACCTGTGAAGCGACTCCCCTGCAGGTGGGGAGCTGGGATCCTTACGCTGGTCTGCGCTTTGTGCCACGTGCACTTAACCTGCTGCACTACCGCCTGCCCTCTGCCTCCCCCCTTTTTTTTTTAAATTAGTGACTTAATAATGACTGACAAGACTGTAGGATAAGAGCAGTACAATTCCGTGAAGTTCCCATCACCAGAGCTCCATATCCCATCCCCTCTATTGGAAAGTTTCTTATTCTTTATCCCTCTGGGAGTATGGACCCAGGGTAATTATGGAGTGCAGAAGGTGGAAGGTCTGGCATCTGTAATAGCTTCTTTGCTAGGCATGGATGTGGACAGGTCAATCCATACCCCCATACTGTTTTTCTTTTTCTCTGATGGGATAGGGATCTGAAGAGGTGAGGTTTCAGTGAAAAACTGGTGAGGTCATCTGCCCAGGGAAGTCAGGATGGTGTCATGGTAGCATCTGCCACTTGATGGTTGAAAAGCAGTAAGATAGAAAGCAAGACAAATAGTTTAATAAACAGGAACCTAAAAGTATGAGCAGAGAAGATGCAACTAAGGGTTTTCTATGGGAAGAATCTGGGAAGTCTATTTTAGGTATATTGTAAGGAGCCCATGACTTTACTAATTTTTGCCTGAGCCTGATAACTAACATGCAGGTGGACTGCAAGTATCGTCTGGGAAGATGGCGTCAGAGTTGAGAATAGGACTAGAAAGATGGATCGTGGAAGAGAGTAGCTTCCAAATAAGGGAAAAGTATATAAATACCATTAACTATAAACCCCATTGATTTGACCTAGGGCCCATATCTATTTATATTTAGCACAGGAGCCTGTGTAACCTGTGCATCCCTGTCAGTCTGAGCTTACAGTCCATGGTCACAGCTGGGAACATTCTAGGCTGCTCTCATTTCAGGACCAGCCTTCCTCGGATGGCAGAGTAGATCGATCCAACCTCCCTTTGAAGAGTGGGGCAGTTTCTACCATTATAGTTCTACATTGAGGGCAAGGTCCTGTAGAGGCCCACAAGAGGGTTTATGATGACAGTCCTGACGGAAGTGACCAATGATGATGGAGAATGGGATCTGTTGGAGGTCTAGGCCCATCATATTTGGGAATTCAAAGATTCCCTGACTAGAACTCCAGATGATGGGATGGCCTGGTAGTGACCAAAAGGGCCATCATTAAAGTGTGCCAGTCTCTTGCCCTTATCCAGCTTTTGTAGTCCCTCTATTATCTGACAAGGTTAGACTTAAAGTGATTGAGGGAATTGAAATAGGGAGTAGGAGAGGAGGGAGGCCTAAGTAGAAGCTATTTGATTAAGTATTTTATGGTGTCATTTTTAGGTCTTTCTACTTGCTTGCTGCATTTATTGAGTCTAAGTCTACTCAGTGCAGACTATTGAGTACTTTTATTTTTTTATAATCTTGATTTATTATTGGGTAGAGACAGAGAAATTGAGAGGGGAAGGAGAGGGAGAGAGAGAGAGAAAGAAAGAGAGAGAGAGAGAGGCCTATAGCCCTGCTTCACCACTTGTGAAGTTTTCCTCCAGCAAGTGGGGACTAGGGGCTTGAACCTAGGTCCTTGTGCACTGTAATGTATGCCCTTAACCAGGTGCACCACCACTTCACCCCTGCACTTTTACTTTAAGGTGTATATTTTCCGCTATCTTATGGATGTATGTGCACATGCGCCCTGTCTCATGGGCCCTGGTCTATAGCTAGGCTCTGTAAATTTGTTAGGAAGTGAACAACTCAAAATGAAACTAAGGATTACTATGAGCTTGGAAGAGTGTCACCAGAGTATTGGAAGTGGAGGGCTGACATCCCATGTTTGGCGTCTCTGGACATCATCTGAAGTGAAATGTGTCAAGGTGGCTGTGGTTGCATTGACTTGGTTGAGATAAGCAGAAGCAATATCAAATGGAAAGGATCAAGAGAAGCATGAAGATAAACAAGCAAAGCCCCAGAGGTTCCAGGACTTGGAGAAATAAGGGTTTTATAGAAAGAGGAAGGTTCCTGCTGTCTTAGAGTTTACGAAGGCAATAGATAATTATTATTAAAACTAAGTTATTTGGGAACTTGATTTACTTTGGAAATCCCATGGTTAGGATTTGATGTATCATACAAGACCTTACCATGATTTATGCCATTTAATGCTATTTACAAATCACTCTATCTTATATACTGAAAAGACTAGTTGCTTCTGGTCTCTTTGGTCTAAGAATATAGGTGATTTAATATTTCAAAAAAGCTATTATTAGAAATGCATTAACAATTTAAGTCCAGTGTTAGAATTTAATCAGTTTACAATTCTGAAGTATTATTAAGTAATTAAAGGAATATATACTCAGAACTGAAATCTTTGCGTTTAAAAGCTCGAGATAATTCAATTTATTTTCCTCTCTCTTATTGATTAAATAGTTATTTATAAGACTATAAGTTAATAGAAGTATGTATTAACACCATTCCAGTCACCAAGGGTCTATGTCCCTACCCTCACCCCCTATAGGAGAGCTGAAAAATCTACCTTCCCTGCTATAGTCTTTTACTTTGGTGCAATACTCCAAACTCAGTCATATTCTGTTTTGTGTTTCCCTTTCTGTTCTTTTTCAACTTCTGCTTATGAGTGGGGTCATCTCATACTTGTCTTTCTCTTTCTGACTTTCTCACTTAGCATAATTCTTTCTAGCTCCATCCAGGATGGGCTGCAGAAGGTGGATTTATTATTCTTAATAGCTGAGTAGTATTCCATTGTGTACATATACCATGACTTTCTCAGCCACTCATCTGTGATTGGGCATCTGGTTTGCTTCCAGGTTTTAGCTATTATGAATTATGCTGTTATGAACATGGGTGTACACATATCTTTTTGAGTGGGTGGCTTGACTCCTTAGGATATATTCCTAGGAAAGGAATTACTGTGTCATAAGGAAGCTCCATTTCTAGCCTTATGAAGGTTCTCCAGACTGCTCTCCACAGGGGTTGGACCAGTTGACATTCCCACGAGTAACAACGCAGGAGGACTCCTTAGTCCCCACAACATCTCCAGCATTTGTTTTTACTTTCATTTCTGATGCATGGCATTCTCATAAGGGTGAGGTAGTATTTCATTGTGGTCTTTATTTGCCTTTCTCTGACAATAAGTGACTTGGAGCATTTTTTCATATGTCTGTTGGCCTTTTGGTTACATATATTTTTAAAAGCAAGATTATGCACCCCTCAAAATTGTCCTATGTATTTACTTTCCAAGTCCCATACCATATTAACTTCAGAGTGAAGGTATTGCACATATAAAGCAAAATAGTCAACAACTTGTCTCTTTTTAAAAATATTTATTTATTTATTCCCTTTTGTTGCCCTTTTTTATCGTTGTAGTTATTATTGTTGTTGTCGTTGATATCATCATTGTTGGATAGGACAGAGAGAAATGGAGAGAGGAGGGGAAGACAGAGAGGGGGAGAGAAAGACAGACATCTTTAGACCTGCTTCACTTCCTTTGAAGCGACTCCCCTGCAGGTGGGGAGCCGGGACTTGACCCAGGATCTTTACGCCATTCCTTGTGCTTTGTGCCACCTACGCTTAACCTGCTGTACTACCACCCGCCTCCCAACAACTTGTCTCTTAAGAGATTGTTTTAAGCAGCCAAGGGAATACCTGCACTGGTGGAGTGCAGGACTTGTGTGCTTGAGGCACGCACTTTGATGTCAACTCCGACAGTACCATGGTGGTGCAATGAATTATCTTTCTCATATGAAACACTCTCCCTATAGTTATCTCATACAAAATAAGTATAGTACAGTTTTAAAAAATTTATTTATAAAAATGAAACACTGACAAGACCATAGGGTAAGAGGAGTACAATTCCACACAATTCTCATCACCAGAACTCCATATCCCATCCCCTCCCCTGATAGCTTTCCTATTCTTTTTTTTTTTACTTTAAAAAATATTTATTTATTTATTTATTTATTAGGAGTGAAATTTAATTTTATTATGTATTTCTTTTTGGGGAATTAATGTTTTACATTCAACAGTAAGTACAATAGTTTGTACATGCATAACATTCCCCAGTTTCTCATATAACAATACAACCCCCACTAAGCCCTCTGAATCCTTCTTGGACCTATATTCAGAAACAGAAGGATGAATATGGGATGATCTCACTCTCAGGCAGAAGTTGAAAAACAAGATAAGAAAAGAAAACAGAAGTAGAACCTGAAATAGAAGTGGCGTATCGCACCAAAGTAAAAAACTCTGGGGTGGGTGGCTGGGGAGAATACAGCTTTCCTATTCTTTATCCTTCTGGGAGTATGAACCCAGGGTCATTGTGGGATGCAGATGGTGGAAAGTCTGGCTTCTGTAATTGCTTCCCTGCTGAACATGGGCATTGGCAGGTTGATGCATACTCCCAGGCTGTCTCTCTCTTTCCCTAGTGGGTCAGGGATCTAGGGAGTGGGGGCTCCAGGACACATTGGTGTGGTCATCTGCCCAGAGAAGTCCAGTTGATATCTTTTGAAAAGGCTGTTTTGAGGAACAGATAGCTTTTCTGATAGCTTTTTTGAAAGTAACTATTTGGCTGACTAGTTTAATCCCTTAAAAAAATGAGGAAAACCCCTGAAAAAAAAAAGGCATGTCCATTATAGGCATTTTAGATAATGATGTTTTGGGATCACATGATCATCTACCAAGCCAACCAGAGGCAACTTGGAAGGAATGTGGCACACACAAAATATCCCATACAGAAAGTCCCTGTTTTCATTATAATTAGGTCCAGCTCCTTAAAAAAAATGAATTTTTCTAGCTGTTATATGCACAGAGCTGACAGATGATTAGAGGAGGTCACACACTTTCTCCTTATTTCTGTGACCCGGTTTTAAAATCTTCCACCCAGAAAGAACAACTCTCACTACTTAATTAATATGAGAGGGGAAAAATTGATTGAATGTCTCAAACTTTTTAATACACAGACCGTAGGCTGAGTCTTTGAAATGTTGACTCTCTTAAAATCTTAGACCAGGGAGAACAGAAGTAACTGGTGGCATTACTCTATAAGACATAGCTGTATATAAATAATGTCAAAGGACATAAATTATGGTGATGTTGTACATGATACAGCAAATCCTAACAAAGGGATTTTCAAAGTTAATAGAAAAATTGCCAATAATTTGATTACAGCAATAACTATCTATTGCCTTCTTAAGCCCTAAGATAGCAGGAACCTCTCGCTTCCTCTGTAGAGCCTATATTTCCCCCAGTCCTGGAACCTCTAGGGTGGGGCTCACTTTCCTGCATGCTTCTCTCAATTCATACCAAATGATATTGCATCCACTGATCCTAACCTAATCAATGCAATGAGTACCACCTCAGCATGCTTTACTTCAGACTGTTTAGAGACGTCAGGTGTGGAATGTCAGCCCTTCAGCCTCATTATTCAGCCATCAGGTTTCAGTTGCTAACATGATGCCATCCAGACTTCCCTGGGCAGATGACCCCACCAATGTGTCCTGGAGCCCCACTTCCCCAGAGCCCTGCCCCACTAGGGAAAGAGAGAGGCAGGCTGGGAGTATGGACTGACCAGTCAATGCCCATGTTCAGCGGGGAAACAATTACAGAAGCCAGACCTTCTGCATCCTGTAATGACCCTGGGTCCATAATCCTAGAGGGCTAAAGAGTAGGAGAGGTATCAGGGAAGGGGATGGGATACGGAGATCTGGTGGTGGGAATTTTGTGGAGTTGTATCCCTCTTATCCTTTTCCCTACTAGGGAAAGAGAGAGGCAGACTGGGAGTATGGACCGACCAGTCAATGCCTGGTCTCTGGGGAAGCTGAGCTCCAGGACACATTGGTGGGGTCTTCAATCCAGGGAAGCCTGGCCAGCATCCTGGTGGCATCTGGAACCTGGTGATTGAAAAGAGAGTTAACATACGAAGCCAAACAAATTGTTGAGCAATCATGGACCCAAAGCTTGGAATAGTGGAGAGGAAGTGTTAGGGAGGTACTCACTGCAAACTCTAGTGTACTTCTGCTTTCAGGTATATATTTTGCAGTAGTTTATGGATACGTGTGAACATAAGCTCTCTCTCACAGAAACTGGTGTATATCTAGGTTATGGGACTTTGTTAGAAAGTGAACCACCTGAGATGAAATTAGAGTGTACTATGAAAGGAAAGGTCTCACCCGAGTAATGAAGTTGAAGGGTTGTCATTCCACATGTGAAGTCTCTGGACACAGTCTGAGGTGAAGCATGTTGAGGTGGCAATCGTTGCATTGGTTAGGTTGTGATCGGCGGATGCAATATTATTTGGTATGGATTGGGAGAGGCATAGGGGAAAGTGGTCCCTATCCAAGGGTTCCAGGACTGGGGGAAGTAGAGGCTCTATAGTGGAGATGTGAGGTTCCTGCTGTCTTAGGGTTCCAAAAGACAATCGATAGTTAATGTTATCATCACATTATTTGGTAATTGGGTTAACTTTGAAAGGTACTTTTGTTAGGGTTTGCTGTACAGTATCCAGTATCTTGTATATAGCTGTGCTATTGGATGCTTCTGATCTACTTGGTCTAGGCTTTTGAGAGAGTCCGCATATCAAATACACAGCCTATATATTAAAAAGATTCAGTTTGTGTTTTGAAAAACTTTGAGACATACAATTGATTTTCCCCCTCTCAAATTAATTAACTAGTGATTTATATGTCTACATTTTGCTAGGAATGTACATAAACACCATTCCCACCACCAAAAGACTGTGACCCATCCCTCCCACCCACTTCCACCCCCCACTGGCCTAGGAAGCTGCATGTCTACCCCTCACCACAGGGTTTTTACTTTGGTGCCCTACTTACAATTTGGTCAGGTCCTGCTTTTAGTTTCCCTTTCAGATCTTCTTAGTCAACTTCTGTTGATCAGTGGGGTCATCCCATACTCATCTTTATCTTTCTGACTTAGCTCACTTAACATAATTCCTTCTAGCTCTGTCCAAGATGGGTCAGAGAAGGTGGGTTCATTGTTCTTGATAGCTGCATAGTATTCCATTGTGTATATATACCACAGCTTTCTCAGCCACTCATCTGTTGTTGGGCACCTGGGTTGCTTCCAGGTTTTAGCTATTATGAATTGTGCTGCTATGAACATAGGAGTACACACCTCTTTTTGGTTGGGTGTTATGGAGTCCTTGGGGTATAACCCTAGGAGAGGAATTACTGGATCATATGGAAGGTCCATGTCTAGCCTTCTGAGAGTTTTCCAGACTGCTCTCCACAGAGGCTTTACCAATTTACATTCCCACCAGCAATGTAAAAGGGTTCCTCTGTCCCCACATCCTCTCCAGCATTTGTTGCTGCTGTCCTTTTTGATGTATGCCATTCTTACAGGAGTGAGGTGGTATCTTAGTGTTGTCTTAATTTGCATTTCTCTGACAATCAGTGACCTAGAGCAGTTTTTCATATGTTTGTTAGCCTTTTGGATCTCCTCTGAGGTGAATATTTTGTTCATATCCTCTGCCCATTTTTGGATGGGGTCATTTGCTTTTTTGGTGCTAAGTTTGCTGAGCTCTTTATATATTTTGGTGATTAGTTTCTTGTCTGATGTATGGCATGTGAAGATCTTCTCCCATTCTGTGAGGGGTCTCTCTGTTTGTTTAATAGTTTCTCTGGATGTGCAGAAGCTTTTCAATTTGATGTAGTCCCATTGGTTTGTTTCTGCTTTTGTCTTCCTTGCAATTGGGTTTGATTCATCAAAGATGTCCTTGAGGTGTAGGTGGGAAAGTGTTTTACCAATGTTTTCCTCTAAGTATTTGATTGTTTCTGGTCTGACATCTAGGTCTTTGATCCATTTGGAGTTGATTTTTGTTTCTGGTGAGATAAAGTGGTTCAATTTCATTCTTCTGCATGTTACAACCCAGTTTTCCCAGCACCATTTATTGAAGAGAGCCTCCTTTTTCCATTTAATGCTTTGGGCCCCCTTATCAAAGATTAGATGTCCATAGGTGTGGGGATTTATTTCTGGGCTTTCAATTCTGTTCCACTGGTCTGTGTGCCTATTTTTGTTCCAGTACCATGCTGTTTTGATGATGATGGCTTTATAATATAGTTTAAGATCTGGGAGTGTGATGCTTCCATTTCTGTTTCTTTTCCTCAAGATGGTTTTGGCAATTCTAGGTGTTTTCACAGTGTTTCCTTTTTTATAAATAAAAATAAATAAAAAAGGAACAACTCTCAAAGTCCACGTTCTGGCAGTGCATCCCTGTTTACCCTCTGTTTTCCTGTTTGAGCATTGCATGTCATTTATTCTTTCCCTTGTTTCTTCTGACTGTAAAACTACTGCAGTAATTATTTATTCCTTTTCTGTTCCTTAACCTTGATTAGAATTAGTATAATCTATTTCATGCTTTTATTAATACTGTTGGATGTTGTAAAGTTCCAGAAAGTTATATTAAAAATATACCAGTCCCCTTATAACTGCACTGTAGCCTTCCAAATCTGTCGTAAAATAAGTAAGCATGTTCTCTTTCCAAACTATTTTATCTCAAGACTTGAGATAAAGCTCTAGTATTTTTAAAGTAAAATCAATGGCTTTCTTTCCATTTTTCTTAAAAAAAAAAAAAAGTCAGTGTGGCTTAAAGAGTAGCACTTTGAATTGACCCATGATTTCTCTAAATTGATTAGATGTCCTGTATTTGCAGTTAGGCTAAAAATTTTTGAACAAATACTCTTCTTGATCTCTCTGATCTGTCAAGATAAACATTTTCACTGGTGTTTCTGGCTTTCTGTTTTTACTCAGATTTGATTCAGTTTAATTCATCTTTAACCAGAGTGACTGAATTCCACAAACTTCAGAGTCTCTGAAGTGTTCTGTCATCTGCATTATCTCTTTTCCAGCCAGATGGAGAAAACGGTTTCCATCAAGCACTATGTATATTTGAACAGTAGAATCTCAAGCAGAGTTAAATTACCTTTTATGGGCAGGGAGACACATAGCTGGCTGCAAGTTTTCCCTTTAAGCTACATAGCAAATGGGTCTCGGGGGTTTTTATGCCTGGCTTCTCATACAATATTATTTCCTAAGCATGTTCATGTCAACAACCAGAGCCGTATTAAAAGCATCATTTCTTCCTGAAGTGGAGAGGAGGACAGTGACCCTCACTTGCGCTCTTAAATTTGATTAAAGCCACCTGAATAACTTTACAACCTCAAATCTGCTCTTTATCCTCTGTCATCTTTGTTTCCCTGGAAGGGCAGAATCGATATTCTATTCTGCCTCAGGAGATGTATTTATCACACTTCTGCTTTTGAATTTCTTTTTCTCCTATTAAAAGACAGTTTTGAACTATATGGAATCTTAAAACAAGAGCAAAAGCTTAAGGGAAGGAAATAGTTTAATTTTGGCATGTGGGCTATGTTTTAATTCCTCTCTCTCTCTCTCTCTCTGCCTCCAGGGTTATTGCTGGGGCTCAGTGCTTGCACTATGAATCCACTGCTCCTGGAGGCTCTTTTTCACCCTCTTGTTGCCTTTGTTGTTTATCGTTGTTATTATTATTGTTGTTGTTATATGTTTTAATTTCTGATAAATGTGTCTCCATAGAGAGAGAGA
This sequence comes from Erinaceus europaeus, assembly GCF_950295315.1. Lineage (NCBI taxonomy): Eukaryota > Metazoa > Chordata > Mammalia > Eulipotyphla > Erinaceidae > Erinaceus > Erinaceus europaeus. The sequence continues at coordinate 14,669,741 of NC_080163.1, forward strand.
GGGAGAGAGGGAGAGAGGGAGAGAGGGAGAGAGGAAGAAGGAAAGGGAGAGAGAGAGGGAAAGAGAGTCCTAGAAGAACAGCTCAGGAATTGGCACGATTTACATTCATATTAAATATCATTACAATCTAAATTACTTTTCTGCTAATTGTCACCCTAGTTTGGGGGTCAGATTAAAGTTTGATGTTTCCAGCAAGATAAATATTTTTTGTACCCATCTTGGCTTGGAAGGAAACCTCTTTAATTAGTTAACTGTGAAAGCAAAAGAGAAAAAAAAACATAACTTTTCCCCCCTCTGTAGAATTCATCTAAGAAGTTCAAGGTGGTTGGTTGATTGAGAACTATATTCCATTAAATATATTCAACAGTGGTTTCTGAAAGATGGAGTTTGCAAGGTTAGTTGACTGTGTTCATATGATCAAAGTAGTTAATATCCTGGTTCACAGACATAGAATTCAAAGCAAATTAACCAAGTACAGTATAAACATCAGCAGTAGGAAAAAAAGTAAACCTTAAGGGGGAGGGAGATAGTTGGTTTATACAATTCTCAAGAGCCATGTCCAGCAGCCATGATTCTCAAAATGAAAATCTTCATAAACAGAGCTTACTAAACTAGCTCTATCCCTCAACCCCCAAATTCTTTTCCTTCCTTCCTTGCTTCCTTCCTTCCTTCCTCCCTCCCTCCCTCCTTCCCTCCCTCCCTCCCTCCCTCCCTCCCTTTTCTTCCTTTCTTCCTTCTTTCCTTTCTTCTTCCCTTCCTTCCTTCCTCCCTCCCTTTCTTCCTTCATTCCTTCCTTCTTTCCTTCCCTCCTTCCTTCCTTCCTTCCTTCCTTCCTTCCTTCCTTCCTTTTTCCCTTCCTTCCTTATTTCCTTCCTCTCTCTCTCTTTCTTTCTTTTTCCTTCTTTGATAATAAGACATATATAGATCAGTCGTTTATTCAGATATTATGATTAACAGCTATACCAGACATTTCAAAGCCCAAACAGGTGAGACAGATGTGCGTCTTGTACTTTTAAGGTACACTATATAGTAGGAAAGGAAGGGATTCTCAATAGTAAAAATAAGTACAAGCTTTAAAATGGGTAGATTGATAATGATGATTAAGTATCTATAGATGATAAATAGTAAATAAACAGAAATAGCTCACATGTGCTCATGAAAAGTGGAACCTTACTTTATTACGCAACATATCATAAATTCTTTTTATAGATGTGGAAATTTACTATATAATGTAAAGTACCACAAATTATTTTTATTATATCAGTAGTTGACATAAAATATTATACTAGCTTTAGGCTTACAATACAATTATTTGATACATATATACATATACACATGCATACATATATATTGTAAAATGATTATCATTCATATATTAAGTTGAGCAAAGCAAAAGAATGGGAAGACCAGACACATGTCAGGGTTTCTTAAATTTTCAGGGTATTGTCAGGGCCTTGGGGTACACATATTCCCAGTTCATACCTAACAGGATTTCATTATTAATGACTAGAATAAGCATTCTCATGAATTGGACCACAAATAAACGGGCATGAAGACTTCCCTGGACCTTCCTGAACTTCTTTTCTCTGAAACCACTGCCTCCTCGGTCATTGCCACATAGAAATACATGGTTTAGACTTAAAAAATCATTTTGAAGGCATTAAAGTAAATTGTATTATCTAGCACTAATATCAATTGTATGACAGATTAAAATAATTTCAGAAGGAACTGTTATTGCTTCAACTTCATGTCATAGTTTATACCTTATTAAGATTCATTATGTTCATTGAATTTTTATTATCAGTGATTTAATATTGATCAACAAGATTGTAGGATAAGAGGGGTACAATTCCATATAATTCTCACCACCAGATTTCCATATCTCATCCCCTATTCTTTTTTATTAAATATTTATTTATTCCCTTTGGTTGCCCTTGCTGTTTTATTATTGTAGTTATTATTGTTGTTGTCGTTGTTGGATAGGACAGAGAGAAATGGAGAGAGGAGGGGAAGACAGAGAGGGGGAGAGAAAGACAGACACCTGCAGACCTACTTCACCGCCTATGAAGCGACTCCCCTGCAGGTGGGGAGCCGGGGCTCAAACCGGGATCCTTACGCCTGTCCTTGCCCTTTGCGCCACATGTGCTTAACCTGCTGTCTGGTTCCCTATTCTTTATCCTCTGGGAGTATGGATTAAAGATCTTTATGGGGTGCAGAAGGTGAAAGGTCTGGTTTCTGTAATTGCTTCTCCACTGGACATAGGCACTGACAGGTCAATCCATACTTTCAGCCTGTTTCTATCTTTCCCTAGTGGCAAACCACCCCCCCCACCAATTTCTGATTCCCTAAGTCTGTTGTGTGGTCCAATAATTTGCATTTCTAGAAAGTTCTACAAGGTGGAAACTACCATTCTACCAAGGGAGGCCCTCCTGGGGTCCAAGTGTAGGTTAGGAATTCTCACTCTCAGGTAACACCCTGAGAGTGTTACACCCTGGCTGACCCCAAAGCAGAAAGGGAAGATTTTTCCTTTTCAAATACTGTTTTCCTAGGGACTGGGTGGTGATGCATCTGGTTGAATGCCCAAGTACCTGGGTTTGAGCCCCTAGTCCCCACCTGAGGTGGTGGTGGTGGGGGGGGATGCTTCACAAGTGGTGAAGTCGGTCTGCAGGTGTCTGTGTTTCTTTCTCCCTCTTTATCTCCTCCCTCTCTCTCAATTTCTCTCTGTCCTATCTAATAAAATAGAAAGAAAGAAAGAAATGCACTCATGCAACTCTATACATTTCTCATCTAGCTAAAACAGCATATTGTGTTTTTAGGATTATGAGTATTGACTTTTCTTTTTAGTCCATAAACATTTTCTCTACCATATCCACCCCCTCACTATCCATGGAGAATACACATAAATGAAGACATTAAAAAAAACAAGGTGGAAAAATTGATATATGTTAGTTTACTATAAGGTAAACTTGGCACAGCTTGGTTAGCTCTTCCCAGGGTTAATGCATTGAATAAGCACTCAGTTGCTTGTCTGCTTAATTTAACTGGGTGAACTTTAAAATAATAAAGTCGGGGTCTTATCTCTGTCAGTTTACATCAAAATCTACATGTGACCCAGGTAAGGAAAAGCTTCTCAGGTACTTCTAACAGGTAGTCTGGGCTAAGAGCCTTGGCTACCCTAACTCTGTATTCTTGTTGGTTGTCAGTGGGATCCTGTTGCTAACCCTACAGAAGTGAAGTTTATCTTTGTAGATAGCAATGTTGTAGCTCTTCCAGTGGTTTGGGTAATATCTGTCATATTACCATGGTATTGGGATGAGGATGATCAGGGAAAAAATGTCTGAAAAGACTCCTTAGAAAACGACTTAAAAATAAGGTTGGGAAATATCTGCCTTAACTGAAATTACTATTTGCGTTTTGTAATCCAGAATATTTCTATAATGCCACACAAATTGAGTGGGATGGTCTTAAAGATACTGATAGGGGAGAACTTTATTTTAAAATCAATCATGGAAGCCAGAACTCCCACCTTCTGCACCCCATAGAGATCTTTGGTCCATACTCCCAAAGGGATAAAGAATGGGGAATCTTCCAGTGGAGGGGATGGGATATGGCACACTGGTGGTGGGAGTAGTGTGAATTGTGTTCCTTATATCCCCAAATATTGTCTATCAGTATCAAATCACTAATGAGAGATAGATAGATAGATAGATAGATAGACACAGAGAGAGAGACTGAAAAATAAGAAAACACTAAGCAGAACTTGGACTCGGTTTGTTGTATTGCACCAAAGTAAAAGACTCTGGGGTTGCAGTGAAAGTTCAGGTCCTAGAACATGATGACAGAGGAGGACCTAGAGGGGCTGAATTTGTGGAAAACTGAGAAAGAGTACTGTATTTATTTTACTGTTGACTGTAAATCATTAATCCCCCAATAAAGAAAAAAATACATGTAAAAAAATTCTATTACATGGTGATTATCTAGCCAGAAACTTTTACATATATTACTGAATTATTTCTCATTACCCTGTATTTTGTCTTTACAACATCCTCTAGCATTCTACAACTGCAATTAATTTTACTGGGTTCTTGCGCGCACACACACACACACACACACACACACACACACACACACACACACACACACACACACACACCAAGACAGAAAGACACTGAGACCACAGCACCAAGGTTTCCCCTACCCCTCTCCCTTCATATGAAGTGGAATCCAAGGGTGACATGTGTGGAGCTTACAAGCAAATACCATGGCCTGCAATATAAGGGACTTGAGTGCCTGTAGATTTTAGTGTCTGCTGATAGTCCCAGAACCCAATTCTTAGCAGACACAGACAGATGACTATCGATAAATTTAATTGTTATGATTTTTAAAAATATTTTAAATATTTATTTATTTATTTATTCCCTTTTGTTGCCCTTATTATTTTATTGTTATAGTCATTGTTGGATAGGACAGAGAGAAATGGAGAGAGGAAGGGAAGACACAGAGGGGGAGAGAAAGATAGACACCTGCAGACCTGCTTCACCACCTGTGAAGCGACTCCCCTGCAGGTGGGGAGTCTGGGGCTCGAACTGGGATCCTTACACCAGTCCTTGCGCTTTGTGCCACGTGTGCTTAACCCACTGCGCTACCTCCTGACTCCCTCTTTTATGATTTTTTAATTATCTTTATTTATTAGATAGACATAGCCAGAAATAGAGAGGGTAGGAGAAGACAGGGAGAAAGAGAGAGAGACACCTGCAGCCCTGCTTCACCACTAACAAAGCTTTCCCCCTGCAGGTGTGCATTGTAACGTGCACTTTGTAACCATCCAGCTCCAATAAACTTAATTTCAAGGTGCGTCTCAGTAATCAGAGTCACAAACCATACTAGTTACGGAAAAAGGGAAGATATGTTCAAATATTGTTAAACAATGTAAGAAGATGTTATTAAGTCCATTCCATTTCTATACAAGTAGAAAGCTGTAATAAAGTACATAACCACTCAAATCTTCATGCTGTTGCTAATTTTCCTTGATTTATTAAGTGCAACAGTCTGAAGATTTGGGTAGTCTTATACTTCATTAAGCCTTTCTACTTGTGTAGAAATGAAACAGACTTAAAATAAAATATATTTGGGGCCAGGTGGTGGCACACCTGGTTAAGTGTACAACATTACAGTGCATAAGCGTATAGGTCCAACCCCCTGGTCCCCACCTACAGGGGGAAAGCTTCATAAGTGGTGAAGTACGGCTATAGGTGTCTCTCTGTCTTTCTCCCTCTCTATCTCCCCCTCCTCAACTTCTCTCTGTCTCTATCCAATAATAAATAAATAAAAATATAAAAAAAATAATAATAAAATGAAATATATTTAAGAAAAAGTAACTTATGGTTGGGGAGATAGATAGCATAATGTTTATGCAAAGAGACTCCTATCCCAGGTTCAGTCCCCTGCACCACCATAAACCAGAACTGATCAGGGCTCTGTTAAAAAAAATAATAACTTGGGGGCTGGGTAGTGGCACACCTGGTTGAATGCACATGTCACAGTGCGTAAGGACCTGGGTTTGAGTCCCCTGGTTTCCACCTGCAGGGCGATAGCTTTGCAAGTGGTAAAGCAGTGTTGTGTGGATGTTTCTCTGTCTCTCTCCCTCTCCATCACCCCTTCCTTCTTGATTTCTGGCTGTCTCTATCCAGTAAATAAATAAAGATAATAAAAAAATTTTTAAAAAGACTTCTTTAAAGAATAACTTGTATATATTCTTGACATTGGAAACAAATGAGAAAGAAAATATAGGAAGCAGATGAAGATTTAAGCACATACTTTAAAAAATATATTTGTATTTATTATTGCATGGGGACACAGAGGAATTGGGGGGGAGATACAAAAGGAGAAAGACAGAGAAACACTTGCAGTCCTGCTTCACCACTCATGAAGCTTTCACCCTGCAGATCGGGACGAGGGGCTTGAACCTGGGTCCTTGCACACTGTAATGTGTGCACTTAACCCGGTGTGCCACCTCACGGCCCCACTTTTTTTCTGAACAGAAATACTTCTATTTTGAACTGCCTAATCAATTTAACCACAATGTCTGAATTCAGTCAATTTACAAATTTGATACATAAAAGACTTAGGTTAAAGAAATGTATACTCAGATAAAAATGTAGGCAGTTACAGAGCTTGAAATATTCCATATATTTTCCCTTGGCATATTGAATTAATACTCATTTATAAGACTGTAAGTTAATAAGAGTATAGTTGCACACCGCTCCTGCCACCCAAGGATTGTTCCCCACCCTGAATCCCCTACGGTAAACTTGAGAGCCCCAGAGTCCTTTATTTTGGTGCAATATACCAAAGTTCCAAAGCACTACATTGGTACTACATTGCGTTTCCTCCTTATGTTCTTATTTCTCAGCTTCTATTATTCAGCGTTCTCTTTCTGGCTTATCTTACTTCACATGATTCCTTCAAGCTCCATCCAAGAAGAAGTAAAGAAGGTGAATTCATTATTCTTCATAGAGGAGTAGTATTCCATTGTGTATATATACCGCAATTTTCTCAGCCTGTTGTTGGACACTTGGGATACTTCCAGGAGTTGGCAATTACAAATTGACTTTTTCTTTCTTTCTTTTTTTTTTTTTAAACCAGAGCACTGCTCAGCTGTGGTTTATGGTAGTGCAGAGGGATTGAACCTGGGCCTTGGGAATCTCAGGCACGAGAGTCTCTTTGCATAACCATTATGCTGTTTACCGGCTATTACAAATTGAAGCACATACTTTAAAACAATTAATTAAGCTGAATTTGAGAATGTAACCAAGATGCACAGCCATGAGTTTTTTTATATTTAGTCCCACTTTCAAGTAAGTTTAGAGAGAGCCTGCTCTTCTAAGCTTATCACATTAACTAGCCTCGTCTGTGTGCTAAGGAGTGATTCTAAGGCAGAGGAGATATTGGACAGGACTCAGCTGAGCCAGGTTTCCTGAAGACCTGCCAACAATTTCAATGTTCAGGTAGACACACATTGGGAGAGTGAGTGAGTGAGTGAGTGAGTGAGTGAGTGGTGAAAGAAATCCTCCACATCCCAGTTCCCCACCTCTTTGACCAGGGAAAATTCCAAGCAGGAACTGGAAATCCCCCCCCCCAACTACCCTGATGCTTATTATGAAGATAGACTACATATAAGGGATACAGATGCTCACCCAGAGCAGTAGGTCTCTGGAATCAAGACAGAGCAACCCATCAGGACTTTGTCTATCACACAGGAATGATTTCTTCTCTCCAGATAGTAAAATTTTCTGAAAAGTCTCTTTCTAAATTTTACATTTTGTTTTGATACAATGTCCAAGACCATAGTTTTTATTTTATGAGGAGGGAGGGAGGGTATTCTATCTGAATCCAAGTCATTTGTAATTAAGCAATCTGAATTCACTCTAAATGATTTCATACAGAATTTTCAAATTTCACGACAAGACTACAGGTTGGAAAGAAATAATGTAACAGCAATCTGCAAATGTGAGTCACATTTTATTTCAGCTGTTGTTGGTATTTTAGTTGGTCATATTGGATGGTAGGCAGCATTCATCTACAATTTCTTTTTTAAAATTTTTTTATATATTTATTTTCCCTTTTGTTGTTTTTATTCTTGTTGTAGTTGTTGTTATTGATGTCGTTGTTGTTGCATAGGACAGAGAGAAATGGAGAGAGGAGGGGAAGACAGAGAGGGGGAGAGAAAGATGGACACCTGCAGACCTGCTTCACCACCTGTGAAGTGATTCCCCCTGCAGGTGGGGAGCTGGGGGCTCAAACCAGGATGCTTACTCTGGTCCTTGCGCTTTGAGCCACCTGTGCTTAACCTGCTGCGCTACCGCCTGACTCCCTCATCTACAGTTTCTATATGAGTTCAATTTAGTACATTATTCATTATGGTATGTATAGGTAACAAGTAAGGATTTTGTATCTTTCAGCAAAGATACTAATAAATTCTGCTTATCAAGTGTTAGGGTTACATGGTACCATGTCAGATACTTAAGAAACATTTTCTAGTAGTATAACAATCCTGAAAGGAATTACTATTGTCCAGGGGCTGGGGAGATAGCTTAATGGTTATGGAAAAAGACTTTCAAGCCTGAGACACTAAAGGTCCCAGGTTCAGTCCCGAGTACTACAGTTAGCTGGAGCTGAGCAGACAGACAGACAGACCGACAGAACAAAACTAAAACTCAGAGAGGCTGACTAGTTTTTCAAAATTTTACAGATGGAAAGTGATAACAGCAGGATTCAAATCCAGAATCCTGTAAAAGCCACACTTTTGAAAAATATGTCCTTCTGTCTCTCCTCGCTGGGCCATGTTGTTTTCGCCGGGCTGGCTTCACGGGCGGGTAACAGACGACCAGGGACTCATGATTGAGCTGTAGGCAGTATCTCTTTATTCATGCAGGATGCAGCGCAATCTATAACCAAGCTAGACTAAACTAACAACTAACTAAAACGAACAATGTTGTCTTTATTTATACTTCCCAAGTAGGGTGTGAACAGGATGTGATGCAGAGAGGGTGGAGAGAAAAGTGAGTGGTGGAAGATCAGGGTGTGACAAGGAGAGGATCAGGGTGTGACAAGGAGAGGGGGTGGAGCAGGTGAGAATTCTACCACTAAACCACCAATGCCCTGGAGGGAAGGTGGTGCTTTATGTAAATGTAAAAGTGATTTATGTAAATAGACCAAAGCTTTGAACAAATCAATCCCTATATAGGCATATGGTTAAGCAGAAGCCAGGGGGAGCTGGCATACTACCCAACACTTCGATACCTAGATTACCTAGTGCATTTTCATAATATGTAAGTGAAAAACCACCAGATTTATTCTAGATTCCAAGAAATTGTTACAGACTACCAGGAATCATCAAAGTGAAGATCACAAGTCAGCATGAACTCTTTTAAATATTTGTCTCTTTTTCCTGATTACTTAAAAAAAAAAAAACTTTATCAACTTTATTTGATAGGACAGAGGGAAATTTAACGGGAAAGGGGGGAGAGAGAGACACACAGAAAGAAACACCTGCAGCCCTGCTTCACCACTTGTAAAGCTTCCCCCACAGATGGGGACTGGGGATTTGAACCCAAGTCCTCGGGCACTATAATTTGTGCACCACCATTTGATCTCCTAAAATATTTATTTATTTATGGGGTAGACACAGAGAGAAATTGAGAGGGAAGAGAGAGAGAGGGAGCAAGAGAAAAGAAGAGATACACCTTCAGCATGAAGCTTTTCCCCTGCAGGTGTGGGCTGGGGGCTTGAACCCAGGTCCTTGCATATTGTAACTTGTACACTCAACTGGGTGTGCCACAGTCTGTCTCTATGAAATACTTTAATTATATATAAGAGACAGAGACCAGAGCATCACTCTGTCATTTGTGATTCTCCGTTTTCATTTTTTGCTTCCAGGGTTATCGCTGGGGCTTGGTGCCAGCATTATGAATCCACTGCTCTTGGAGGCTATTTTTCCCATTTTGTTACCCTTGTTGTGGTTGTTATTGTTATTGTTGTTACAGCTGTTGTTGTTGTTGGATAAGACAGAGAGAAATTGAGAGAGGAGGGGAGAACAGTGAGGAGGAGAGAAAGACAGACAACGGCAGACCTGCTTCATGGCTTGCAAAACTACTGCCCAGCCCCTCTCTGTTTTAATTTTTTACAGAGACCTCAGCACTCACACTTTTCCCCCAATAAGGTCTGTCTTCTTATTTTTTTTTCCTCCAGGGTTATTGCTGGGCTCTGTGCCGGCACCATGAATCCACCGCTCCTGGAGGCCATTTTCTCCCCTTTTTGTTGCCCTTGTTGTTGTAGCCTCCTTGTGGTTATTATTATTGCCATTGTTGATATTGTTCGTTGTTGGATAGGACAGAGAGAAATGGAGAGAGGAGGGGAAGACAGAGAGGAGGAGAGAAAGATAGACACCTGCAGACCTGCTTCACTGTCTGTGAAGCGACTCCTCTGCAGGTGGGGAGCCGGGGGCTCAAACTGGGATCCTTACGCCGGTCCCTGCGCTTTGCGCCACATGTGCTTAACCCACTGCGCCACTGCCTGACCCCCAATCTTTCTTATTTTTAATGTGCTGGTGGGGGTGGATTCCAGGGTCTGGTCTGTGCAAAGCCTGTGCTCTACCTCTGACCTACGTCTCTAACCCTGAAACTGAGTTTTGTACTCTGGAGATTCATGAATGCTGCTATCCCTTAGTCCTCACCAATAGATTGATTTTTTTTCTCTCTAATAAGTCTGGACTTGGTAAAGAACAGATGCGGCGGGTGTGGGGGGGGAGATGGTAGCGCACCGGGTTAAGTGCACTGAGTATGAAGCACAAGGACCCGTACAAGGATGCCAGTTCGAGCCCCTGCCCACCCCCCCACCTGCAGGGGTGTCACTTCACAAGAATAGATCTGGAATGCTGAAGAAGGGTAGTGTGTACAACAGTAGAGCATAGGACTTGCAAGCATCAGAAATCAAAAGACACAAAGTGTCCTGGAAGAGAGTTGTGGGAAGACCAGTCTGCTAGAGTAACAGGTTCAATGGGGGGGGGGGGGGGAAGCAAAACATGTGCTTGGAAAGATTGTTTAAGTCCAGATGTTACAAGGGTATGACACTCAGGCAAAGAATTTGGATTTCATTTCATAAGGTAGAGTTGTCAAGAAAGGGAGTGGGAGGGAGTTGGGCAGTGGCCAGTGGGTTAAGCGCACGTGGCGCAAAGCGCAGGGACCGGCGTAAGGATTCCGGTTCGAGCTCCCGGCTCCCCACCTGCAGGGGAGTCGCTTCACAGACGGTGAAGCAGGTCTGCAGGTGTCTATCTTTCTCTTCTCCTCTCTGTCTTCCCCTCCTCTCTCCATTTCTCTCTGTCCTATCCAACAACAAAGCAACGTCAACAATGGCAATAATAACCGCAAAGAGGCTGCAACAACTAGGGCAACAAAAAGGGGGGGGGGGGGAAATGGCCTCCAGGAGCGGTGGATTCATGGTGCAGGCACCGAGCCCAGCAATAACCCTGGAGGAAAAAAAAAAAAAAAAAGAAAGAGAGTGGGAAAGTGAAAAGAAGTGCTTGGGGAGGGGCCAGGCGATGGCACACCTAGTTAAGCACAAACATTGCAGTGCACACGGACCCTGGTTCAAGTACCTGGGCACCACCTGCAGGGGGAAAGCTTCACAAATGATGAAGCAGGGCTGCAGGTGTCTGTCTCTTCCCCTCTTTACATATCCCTCCTCTGTAAATTTCTTTCTGTCTCTATCCAACAACAAATAAATAAATAAATGATAAAAATAGTTGTTTTTTTTTTTTTTAAAGAAATGCTTTGGGACTATCAATTTGACCACAAGCTGCAAGAATAGAAGGCTTAATAAAGGGAAATGATTCAGGTCTTAACTCAGAAGTGTGTGCATTTTTTTTAAAGATAAGGGTCTGATATTCAATAGTGGTTTTTGTTAAATACATTTAAAAAATGTCATACATTTTAGAAGTATTGCTAAGAAGAAATCTGTACAAATTGAGTGGTTATGGAAACTTAGACACAACAAAGGTTATTTCAAAGATTTTAAATCTGGATAACAAAAAGTTGGGCAGAATCCAAATGAGAGATGAAAACAGAAATGAGGAGCAAGACAGAGAGGGGTTTGAACAACTAGATTTATTTACTCACATTTTCATGCACAGACAGAGACACAGAGAGGCAGAGAGACAGAGACACACATCACAACACTGCTCCACCACCCAAGGAGCTTACCCCTTGGTGTTGTGTTGTTGGAATCAAATCTACAACTTTATTAATGGTAAGGAGTCTACCCTACTGGGTTAGAAATCTCCTAGCCTTAAAGAACCTTAAAGATTTTGAAATGGGATTAATTTTGAAGAGAGATTTAGAGGCTCAGAGAATCTTCAGTACAATGCATGTGTGAGGAATGGGAAGTAGAAGTTCTTGAAGGAAACTGAGAGAATACTGTCAAAACAAACAGTCTATGGAGATACAGGAAAGTGGAAACCAAGGAAATAGTTTTTAAAAGTAAGTTGTGTGGTTTCAAGAGCTGAAGGGAGGCTATGAAGGGCGAAAATAAAGAAAAGATCGTTGACTGCAAATTCACATTCCACAGCATATACATAAGTAGTTCCAGCATCCTTCTTGTAACTTTTTCTTTCAGTTTTTGTTACCATTAGAGCTGACTTTTTCAGATAGATGGGGGGGGGGGAGAAGCAGTGTGCTGCACATTGGACTCATACCCCCAAGTCAGCTAGTCCTCTAGTCCTTTTTTTTTTTTTTTGCATTTTTTTATTTATAAAAAGGAAACATTGACAAAACCATAGGATAAGAGGGGTACAACTTCTCACAGTTCCCACCACCAGAACTCCATATCTCACCCCCTCTCTTGATAGCTTTCCTATCCTTTAACCCTCTGGGAGTATGGACCCAAGGCCATTGTGGGATGCAGAAGGTGGAAGGTCTGGCTTCTGTAGTTGCATCCTCGCTGAACATGGGCATTGACAGGTTGATCCATACTCCCAGCCTGTCTCTCTCTTTCCCTAGTTGGGAAGGGCTCTGGGGAAGCGGACCTCCAAGGCACATTGGTGGGGTTGTCTGTCCAGGGAAGTCTGGTCGACATTATGCTAGCATCTGGAACCTGGTGGCTGAAAAGAGAGTTAACATACAAAGCCAAACAAATTGTTGAACAATCATGGACCTAAAGGCTAGAATAGTGCAGATGAAGTGTTGGGGTGGTCCTCCATTTTGTAGATAGCTAGTAGGCATATTTTAGTTATATTTCAAAGAGCCTATAGCTATACTAGTGTTTTTTTTTTTTTTGCCTGAGCCTGAAATCTGATATGCAGGTGGATCCAAGTTATTGTCTGGGGAGATGATGTCATGGCTGGGAAAAGGACCAGAGAGCTGAAACAGGGAAGAGAGTAGCTCCCTTATTTGGGGAAGGGGTATAAATATTGTTGACTGTAAACCTCATCGATTTCATGTGATCTGGGGCCCATATTCAGCTTAGGAGTCTGTGTGACCTCTGCCTCCCTGTAGCTCTGAGCTCACATTCTGTGGTCATGAGTGGGAACATTCCATGCTGCCCCAGTATCGACCCATCTTCCTCAGGTGTAGCATAGAGTATGTTGTCCAGCCTCCCTTCGAAGGATGGAACATTCTCTACCATTGTTGATCCAAGTTGAAGGCAAGTCCTATGGGGGGCCCACAAAGGGGTTTATTTTGTTGTTCCTCTTGTCCCCTTTCTTGTAACTTGTAATTCTATTTTTTTTGTCCAAATCTCTCTGTCTGACACCAGGGTTATTGCTAGTGTCCAGTACCTAGTGGCTCCTTTTTTTTTTCTTTCTCTCTACTTTTGATAAAGGATGAGAGAAAGAGAACTTGAGAGGGGGAGAGAGAAATAGAAGGAGAGACATTTGAAGTACTGTTCCAACACTTGTGGAACATCCTGTTACAGGCCTGGACTCATGTGCTCCACTGTGTGTGGTCTTCCAATCCTGTCTTATTGTGTTTTTTTTTTTTCTTTCTCAGCCAGCCAACATTATTATGCTTATTGAGAGCTTGTATTTAGAATGCATCTGGAAGGAAGCTTGATGGGAGCAGTGGCTGCAAAGGATTTGAACTGTGGAGATTGAGTGAGCTTCAACTTTCTTTAGGCACACAGAGAATAGATGCAAGAAGGTCACAGGCTGACCACACGCCAGTGTACTCACATATCGATACCAAATGTGTCCTACTGAGTCTTGTTCATGCAATGAGGTATTTATCTTGAAAATCCATTCTCCATAAACACAAGGGATTCCTCCCTAGGGAAGTTCATGGGAATCTACCAGGTGCTTATGGTTCGAAAAGTCTCATAAGAATTAGTGAAGACTGCTGTATGCCATTCTCACATTCTCATTGAGTGGTATCTCAATGTTATCTTTATTTGCATTTCTCTGCCATGTTGAGCAGGGAAGCCATTACAGAAGCCAGACCTTCCACCTTCTGCAACCCACAACGACCCTGGGTCCATGGTCCCAGAGGGATAGAGAATGGGAAAGCTATCAGGGGAGGGGGTGGGATATGGAGATCGGGTGGTGGGAATTGTGTGGAACTGTACCCCTCTTATCCTATGGTTTTGTTAGTGTCTCCTTTCTTAAATTAACAAAAAAAAGAATTAGTGAAGAGTGGGCTGGGTGGTGTCGCGCCTGGTTAAGGGGAGGAAAGGGGATACGGAGTTCTGATGGTGGGAACTGTGTGGAGTTGTACCCCTCTTATCCTATGGTTTTTGTCAGTGTTTTCATTTTTGCAAATAAAAATTCAAAAAAGAAAGTACACATAGTACTAAGTGCAAGGATCTGTGCAAGGAACCACATGAAGATCTGTGTTTGTGTCCCTTGATCCCCGCCTGCAAGGGGGATGCTTCACAAGTGGTGAAGCAGGTCTACAGGTGCCTATCTTTCTCTCTCCCTCTCTATCCCCCCTCCTCTCTCAGTTTCTCTCTATCCTACTCAATAAAATGAAAAAAAAAAAAAAGACTGGCAGGAGCAGTGGATTTGTAGTGCTGGTACTGAGCCCCAGTGATAACCCTAGAGGCAAAAAAGAAAAAAAAAGTATTGGTTAAGAGAATAAGAAGAATAGGGCTGGTGGGGGGGGGGGGTAGATAGCATAATGGTTATGCAAAAAGACTCTCACACCTGAGGCTTGGTTCAATCCCCCACACTACCATCAGCCAAAGCTGAGCAGTGCTCTGGTGTTTCTCTCTTTGCATCTCTCTCTCAAAAATAAAGTAAATAAAATACTTTAAAAAAAAGATAAGAAAAAGAGAATAAGCAGAATAGCACCCATCAATACCCGTCTGTGCAATCAGGTGTCACATTTTTCTTATCTCTCTGTGTCCTTTGGCTTGTATGGCCTAGTATGTGAAAGAATGTACTTAGGAGTCAGGTCTATATTCAAACATCAAAATCTTCATGTGCTAGAATGGTGAATTGAAAAGTCATGTAATTCCTCTGGACTCTTCTGTAAAGATAAGAGTGATAACCTTAAATCAAAGAGTGCTGTGCGTGTGGCATGTAGTAAGTTCAAGGAAGTCTCATGAAAAGAACGGCACTTGTTCTAGTTGACTACAAGAGTGTCAGAGGGTCTAAATCCTCGTTCTTTTCTTACTTCATAAAATAGCTTAGAACTGTAACCTTTTCAAAGCTCTTCCATTGTCCACTGACACATGCCATCCTGACAGCAAGCTGTGGGTGAATCATTCTGTGCCTTGTTTTGCTTGTGGAGGAAAAACAGCGTCTCAGCAAGAAGGCAAGGACTTGTTTCAATCACAAACAAGAAGGTCACAGAGTCTGAACTGGAATCCACGGCTGTTTGCTCCCATCACAGCCTGACGGGAAAAGCCAAGAAACCACCGCCACTTTCTTTGCCAAAATACCCCTCCACTTATGTAGGGAACACAGTGCTGAGATAAGCTAATATTTTTGTCACGTAAAAGAGCTGCCTGTTGAACTTTTGACATTAAAAAAATTTTTTTAATATTTATTTATTTATTTTCTCTCCTGTCGCCCTTGCTGTTGTAGTTATTACTGTTGTCGTCGTTAGATAGGACAGAGAGAAATGGAAAGAGGAGGGGAAAACAGAGAGGGAGAGAGAAAGATAGACACCTGCAGACCTGCTTCACCGCTTGTGAAGCGACTCTCCTGTAGGTGGGGAGCCAGGGTTCGAACTGGTATCCTTATGCCGGTCCTTGCGCTTAATCTACTGCACTACCGCCTGACTCCCTACTTTTTTTTTAAAGACAATTTCGTGTTTCAATTCTCTGTATTCCAGTATTCCATATATGAGTGAAACCATTTAATAGTTGTCTTTCTTCCTTCCTTCCTTTCTTCTCTCTTTCTTTCTTTGTTTATCTTTTTAATTTTTTTCCCACTGCTTCTGGCGGCCGGCCACTCCCCCACCCTTTTCTCTTTCTATTTTATTTGACAGGACAGAGAGAAATTGAGAGGAGAGGGCAGATAGAGAAGAAGAAGGAGGAGGAGGAGGAGGAGGAGGAGGAGGAGGAGCAGGAGGAAGCGGAGGAGGAGGAGAAGAAGAAGAAGGAGAAGAAGAAGGAGGAGGAGAAGAAGAGAGAGAAAGATTGCAGATCAGCAGACCTCCTTCACTGCTCATGAAGCTTCCCCCCTGCAGTTGGGGATGGGGGTGAGGGGGCTTGAACCTGGGTCCTGGTGCATGGTGATAAGTGCACGTAACTAGGAGTGCCTCTCCTGGGCCCCCAACAGTTGTCTTTCACTTCCTTACTACCTTCATTAAGCATGATCACCACCAGTTCTGCCCGTTTCGTCCCAAAGGGCACAGAGCTGCCTTTGTAATGGAAAATTTTTTTTAAAAAAGTTCATCTTGCTCCAATGTAGAAGCTAAAGTTCCGGAACAACCCTGCCATGCGATGACTATAGTTATATCAGCACAGAGAAAAGATAAAACGATCTTTGTATCTCTGTTTGTGATCTTCAACCAGGACAGGGAACAGAATGTTTCCATCATCCTTTTCCTTCTAGAAGCAAAGTTGACACTGTCCTTCCCGCTGCTAGAGTGTTTGAGGATGAAGTCGTAGAGTGTGACAGCTACTATCCAGGAATACACATCTGGAAAAAGACCAATGTTTTTACCTGCTGAAGTCATACGTACAGTTTAATTTGATTTAAATCTCTACAGAATATCACTTTTTACATGTTGAACCTCTCTCTCTCTCTCTCTCTGTCTGTCTGTCTCTCTCTCTAGATATATATATTTCTTTTTTTATATTTGTTCATTTATTTATTCCCTTTTGTTGCCTTTGTTGTTTTTTTATTGTTGTAGTTATTGTTGTTGTTGGATAGGAAAGAGATAAATGGAGAGAGGAGGGGAAGACAGAGAGGGGGAGAGAAAGATAGACACCTGCAGACCCGCTTCACTACCTATGAAGCTACTCCCCTGCAGGTGGGGAGCTGGACGCTCGAACCGGGATCCTTCTACTGGTCTTTGTGCTTTGCGCCACCGGTGCTTAACCTGCTGCGCTACCACCCGGCTCCCATATATTTCTATTAAAAGAATTTTAAGATACATCCTTTCATTTATAAGTAACTATGAAGTTACTAATAATGCTGAATTTTTATGTAAAACATCAAGTATATATGTGTGTGTGTATATATATATATATTTTTTTTTTTTCCCCTGAGGGGTCAGGAATTAATTGCATCACCAAGATATATTTCCCTTGACCATCATCAGAGGTCATCAGAGGAAAAACTTTTTCTCTAATCATTACTCTCCACTACTTTCCCTTCACTGACCAATCATGGAGGTTTGTGTCCTAAATTTAACTTTGGAAGTTTGCTGCATGTTCCAAAGAATTTGCTAAATAAGTTTCAAATGTTAGCCTTTTGTGAGCTTAGGAATGAAGAATTAAAGGACCGATGGTTACTGCTACAGTGGGAAAAAAAAGGCATGAAATAAAACAGATCTTTCCCTCTTTTGCTTTTTGCCTTGTGTTCACCTAAAGCCATGATGTGTGGGGGATTACTCCTGAATTTTCCCAACAATTTCAAAGTAGTTTAGTGGTATGGTTCATGTGCTTTTAAGATCATTATAATATATCAACTTCAGTTTCAGCCGTATTTCTTTTTTTTTTTTCCTTTTCTTTTCTCCAGGGTTATTGTTGGGCTCGGTGCCTGCACTATGCTATGCACCATGAATCCACCGCTCCTGGAGGCCATTTTCTCCCCTTTTTGTTTCTCTTGTTGTTGTAGCCTCGTTGTGGTTATTATTATTGCCATTGTTGATGTTGTTCGTTGTTGGATAGGACAGAGAGAAATGGAGAGAGGAGGGGAAGACAGAGAGGGGGGAAAAAGACAGACGGGTGGAAACTGAGTGAAATAAACCAGAGGAAAAACAAGTAGCTGCTTTCACTCATGTATGTTATGTAAAGAAACAAAGCAAAAGAATTGGCAAAGCAAAACCCAAACCAACCCTTGGATACTGACTGCAGAATCCGCACATGGTAATTCAGGTTATCAGTGGAAAGGGATGGAGAGGACTCAACAGATTGAGGGATAATGGTATAGACATTTGAAGAAGTGTGAAACATGCTCCTAAAATATACATCAATAAAAAGATTAATTTAAAAAAGAAAAAACAGATAACAAAAGAAAGAAGAACCCTCTAACTCTTGCTATAGTTGGTTGTGACTACTGGGATCACTATGACCATTCTTTCCTACCTTTTACTCCTCTACTGATCCATCCCTTCCTCCCTTCCTCCTTTCCTCCCTCCCTTTCTTCTTTCCTTCATTCCGTCCTTTATTCCTTCCTCCTTCATTTCCTCTCTCCCATCCCTTCCTCCTTCCTTCTTTCCTTTCCTTTATTTATTTATTTTTGTTCTTTCTTCTTTTTTTGTTGTTGTCTGTCAGGGAAACTTTATATTTCACTTTATTGGGGAGGCTTAATGATTTACAGTATAGTTGTTGACACATGGGTACAGTTTCTCCCAAATGTTCAATGACAGCAATACCTCATTTTGGAAGCAACTTAAAGTCAAGGGAACTTACAAGAAACTCTGTTAGCTAAGTCAACAGTGGTGACTTCCTATTAGAGTAGAGTTGAGGAGATACTGGCCAATTATTTGGCTGGGTGAGATTTTTGTTTTTAGGATATGCTATGTAAATTATCTATTTATTTATTTACTTGTGATATAATAATGGTTAACAAGATTGGAGGACAAAGTTTCATGTCCCATCCCCTCCATTAGAAGTTTTCTTGTTCTTTATCCCTCTGGGAACATGGACCAAAGATTTTTATGGTGCAGAGGATAGAAGGTATGGCTTCTGTAATTGATTCTCCACCGGACAAGGATGTTGGCAGGTCAGTCCCTATCCCCAGCCTGTTTCTGTCTTTCCCTAGTAGTGTAGGGCTTTGGAGAGGTGATATTCTGTGACACATTGGTGAGGTCATCTGCCTTGGGAGTTCAGGATGAAATCATAGTAGCATCTGCAACTTGGTGGCTGAAAGGCTGTAAGTGAATCAGTTTATTTCTACCTTCTTCTTAGCTCTTATTGCTCCTTTGTCTTGTATTCTTATGTGTTTATCATTTTTTTTCTCTCAAATTGTAAGTTTCTCTGAGGTCTTTTGCATTTACTTTCTATCTGCCTGTCACAGAATAAAAGCTCAATAAATAGTTGTCAAGTCCCTGACGTACAAATATAAAGCAATAGAGGATATTTCAGTAAATCATAAAACATTTATATATATATAATTTTATCTTTGTTGAGATCTTTGAATTGCCCTTGCAATGAATTTTGTAAATTTTTTCTCTGATAAGTCCTCCAGATAGTTCTGTATATTTCTAGAGTTCTTCCATGGCCATTCATTCTGTGGACTCAGTCATAGTATTATTTTGGACAGTTGAATTTTTCCTCCACATACACATTTAGCGAGGCTAAATTGGTTAGTCAGCAGGTGGCACTGTGACTGCAGTGCTGTATTTCCTTTCTGTTTGTATATTATGGGGGAGGAGTAGGGGATGTTTTGCCTTACTGTGAGGTAATCTGACTGTATTAATACCTGAGAAGTACCAGGCCTCCACAGAGACTTCTTTTTCTTATTTTGTTTTTTGTTTTCCCTGCATACTTGAAAGATCATGACTCATTTCCTCAGTCACTGCCTGTGCACAATTTCCTACAAATCTTCCTTGAGACAGGGACAAACTGCCTAACTTCACTATCAGTTCTCAGTTGAGTTAATTCTCCGCCACACGGCTGAGTCTTTTTTGAGCAATCTGGAATGTGATGTCCTGGAAGAGTGCTGGCGATCAGCCAGCAGGCATGCTTTCTTCCATACTGGGACCCTTCCCTGATTCCTTCCCCCCCCCCTTTTTTTTTTTTTTTTTACATATATGCACCCTCCTATGGCTATGGAGTTTCTTCCTAAGTCTTAACTGTAGTTTGATAGATTGGTGTATTCTTTTGTTGATTTTCTAGTTGTCTTGGAGAACTACTGCATGGGCATACCTGCATCAGAATCTCTAATTTTTACCTTCCAATATGTTGTTCTGAGGACAAAACAGATTTTTCAGGGAATTAGGTGACTGATAAACTGTTAATCGAGATGTTTGTTAATGAAGATTTAACCATAATTTTGAAGCCTGCACATAACAATATTGGCTGAATATCTGAGAACAGAAGAGTCTGTGAAAGGCAAAGAAAAAAGGCAAGGACTTGCTTTCAGAGAACCCACTGTTCTAAGAGATAGAAGTTTTCAAGGAAAACAAAGAAAAAACTGACTAAAAAGGCAAATAGGCAGGAGAAATAGCATAGTGGTTTTGCTAAAACAAAACAAACAAAAAAACCTTTCATGCCTGAGGCTCTGAGCTTTCAGATTTTATCCTCTGCACTCCAATAAGTCAGAGATATGCAGTTCTCTAGTAAAGAAGAAGAAAAAATTGAAATATAATAAAATAAAAAGAAAGAAAAAAGAAACTAGAAAAGTATTTAAAAAATGAGACAAAATCCCATGGCATGGGGATCCAGGCAGTAGTGCACTGGGTTAAGCTCACCTCGTGCAAAGTGCAAGACCCCGTGCAAGGATCCTGGTTCTAGCCCCCAGCTCTCCACCTGCAGGGGGATCGCTTTACAAGTGGTGAAGCAGGTCTGTTGGTGTCTATCTTTCTCTCCCCATCTCTGTCTTCCTCATCTCTCTTGCCTTCTCTCTGTCCTATCCAACAACAGCAGCAGCAGCAACAATAATAATAACAGCAACAACAACAATGGGAAAAAGGTGGCCACCAGGAGCACTGGATTCATAGAGCAGGCATTGAGACACTGTGATAACCCTAAAGACAAAAAAAAGTAAATAAATAAAAATAAATAATAAAAAAATCCCATGACATAGAGTGAAAAGAAGATATCCAGTTATATAGGAAGCATTATTAATACATTTGTAGAGCTTTAAAGCTCTGTGTTTTTGTGTCAGGGGAGGCATGCTACTTCAATGCATCAGTGACTGGCTAAACATTTCTTAGCAAGACAAAAATGAATTTTGCAATGAATAAGTATCTACAGGCAGAAGACAAAACTGGGACTACTTGAAGTAACATAAAACTGTTGAAAATATTCAGTTCTTTCTAAAAGTTTTAATTCTGTTTTGAAACTTCTGGAAAGCTGCCAGAATAACCATCAGGGATTCCCAGTTTTTTTTTTAATACTTATTGTATTTATTAGGAAAAAGATATTTTTATCATCTATAATAGCACCACAATGTTGGCAATAATTTGTCCCTTTCACTCTGTGTTGAGTGGCTGAGAAACCAGCCAAGGAGATTTGGCAAAATTCACAACTGGCAGAGCTTTCATCTACCACAAGCTAATCCAGTTCTGTTCCATGTTTGGAAATGGTTTCTTGAATTTATCCACATTTTCTTGGCAGCTCATCTCTTGGAGAATGACAAGCACTTTTCTGCCTAAGAGTCATTAACTGTGATTCTGGCTTGGGGAATGCAAACTGACTGAAACCAAGGGGCAAATAAACCGAGAACCAAATGAAAAAAAAATTGGAGCAGTCATTGTATAAGAACTAATAACACTGGGGGGTGGGAGTTGGGTGGTAGCACAGTGGGCTAAGTGCACATGGCACAAAGTGCAAGGACCAGGTAAAGTTTCCAGTTTGAGCCCCAGGTTCCATACCTGCAGGGGGGTCGCTTCACAAGCGGTGAAGCAGGTTTGCAGGTGTCTTTCTCTCCCCCTCTCTGTCTTCCCCTCCTCTCTCCATTTCTCTGTCCTATCCAACAACAAGAGCAATAACAACAACAATAACAACAATGATAAACAACAAAGGCAACAAAAGGGAAAAAAATGGCCTCCAGGAGCAGTGGATTGTAGTGCAGGCATTGAGCCCCAGCAATAACCCTGGAGGCAAAACAAAAAAAAGAATAACACTGATCTTGCTTTAGGGTGTATTTTCCCATATGTTTTGTCCTATAATATGGAGAGAGGGAAGAAGAGGACCAGAGTGATGGTTTTTTTGAGCCCTGACAGTACTGATAAATAGATTGAAAGGGAACAAAACAATTTTTTTAAAAAATATTTATTTATTTATTCCCTTTTGTTGCTTTTGTTGTTTTCTTTATTGTTGTTGTCGTTGTTGGATAGGACAGAGAGAAATGGAGAGAGGAGAGGAAGACAGAGAGGGGGAGAGAAAGACACCTGCAGACCTGCTTCACCGCTTGTGAAGCGACTCCCCTGCAGGTGGGGAGTTGGGAGCTCGAACCGGGATCCTTATGTTGGTCCTTGTGCTTTGCGCCACCTGCACTTAACCCACTGTGCTACCGCACGACTCCCACAAAACAATTTCTAATGCTTTGGAGTTGTTAGAAATGATAAAGGATTTTATTAGTAAGTAAAATAAATATTAGAAAAAAATGAGGATCTGAGGGTTCATTTGAAATCTTTATAGGGATTGTTTGAGAGTGGGGTAGAAAATTAAACATATAGGGCAGGTGTAGATAAATAGCATAATGGCTATGCAAGGAGACTCTCATGCCTGAGACTGTGAAAAACCAGGTTCAGTGCCCCGCACCACCATAAGCCAGAGCTGATCAGAGTGCTGGTAAAAAAAAAAAAAGAGAGGACTGGCGGTAGCGCAATGGGTTAAGCACATATGGTACAAAGCTTAAGGACCCGTGTAAGGATCCCCTGACTCCCCACTTGCAGTGGGGTTGCTTCACAAGCAGTGAAGCAGGTCTGCAGGTGTCTTTCTCTCCCCCTCTCTGTTTTGCCCTCTCTTTCTATTTCTGTCTTATCTAATAACAATAACAAGGGCAACAAAAAGAAAAAAAGGCCTCCGGGAGTAGTGGATTCATAGTGCAGGCAACAAGCCCCAGCATAACCCCGGAGGCAAAAAAAAAAAAAAAAGAAAGAAAGAAAGAAAGAAAGAAAGAAAGAAAGAAAACATTTGTGAGAATGAATAGTTACTGTGCTTTATTTATTTCATTTAATGGATAGAGAGAAGTTGACAGGGAAGAAGGGGAGAGAGAGAGAGAGAGAGAGAGCGCCAGCACGTGGCACACTTGGTTAAGCGCACACACTGCAGTACACATGGACCAGGGTTCAAGCCCCTGGTCCCCACCTGCAGAGGGAAAGCTTCAGGAAGCAGAGCTACAGGTGTCTCTCTGACATTCTCCATTTCTATCTCCCCATCCACTCTCAATTCCTTTCTGTTGCTATTCAATAATAAAAGAATAAATAAAAAGAGACAGAGAAAGATATTTGCAGCACTGCTTCACTACTCACAAAGCTTTCCCCTCCAGGTGTTTCAACCCAGGTCTTTGCACACTGTAACGTGTGCACTCAACCAGATTTACCACTACCTGGCCCTCACTATGTTTGATTTTAAAAGCAAGTGCTTCTCAAAGCCAGTAATGAGCACACATTCTTGTGTCCAAAATGAAACACTTTCCAAAAGGTATCCTGGGCAAATCCTCAGCCTGTTAGATGAAAGATGGTGGAGGAGGACCTATGATGGACAAAGAACCTGAAGGTCAGAATGGTGAACAGATGGTTTTGAAGTTTGGTACCACAATTTAAAAACTGAACAGACTGATGGCAGCCAGATGTGGGTAAGAAGTGTATGTGTGTGTGTGTGTGGGGGGGGGTTGGAGATAAAAGTAGTCATATGGTAAAAATTAGAAGGTGAACAAATTATAAGATTATAAATTATGAAATTAAAAAGCTGTGAGTCTAATAACCCTTCGGTCTATAACAGACTGTACAGTGACAACAGTTAACACTACTGTTTTAAATATTTGCAAGTTGGCAAGATCTTAGAAGTTCTTGCCAGGCGGTGGCGCACCTGGTTAAATATTTGCATCACAGTGCGCCAAGACTCAGGTTCAAGCCCCTGGCTCCCACCTGCAGGGGGAAAGCTTCACAAGTGGTGAGGCAGGGCTGCGGGTGTCTTTCTGTCTCTCTCTCTCTATTTTCTGCTCCCTTCTCAATTTCTGTCTGTCTCTACCCAGTAGTAAATAAAAATATATAAAAAAAGCAAGATGACAAAAGATAGTCAGTCTGGAAGTTTCAACTGAAAATTAGAGAATTCAACTAGAGTACCACATAATATATACAAAATATGTAGTCTTTTAAAATAAATAAGTGATAATCAACTAGAATATTGACAATGTTACTGAGATATAATTGTCATACATTGTTCACAGTGAGAACACAGACAGTCATTTCTAAGCCCCACTTTTTTTTCTTAATTTAAGAAAGGATAAATTAACAAAACCATAGGGTAGGAGGGGTACAACTCCACACAATTCCCACCACCCAATCTCCATATCTCACCCCCTCCAATGATAGCTTTCCCATTCTCTATCCCTCTGGGAGCATGGACCCAGGGTCATTGTGGGTTGCAGAAAGTAGAAGGTCTGGCTTCTGTAATTGCTTCCCTGCTGATCATGGACGTTGACTGATCAGTCCATACTCCCAGTCTGCCTCTCTCTTTCCCTAGTAGGGTGGGTCTCTGGGGAAGCAGAGCTCCAGGACACATGGGTGGGGTCTTCAGTCCAGGGAAGCCTGGCTGGCATCCTGATGACATCTGGAACCTGGTGACTGAAAAGAGAGTTAACATACAAAGCCAAACAAATTGTTGAGCAATCATGGACCCAGAGCTTGGAATAGTGGAGAAGAAGTGTTAGGGGGGTACTCACTGCAAACTCTAGTGTACTTCTGCTTTCAGGTATATATTTTGCACTAGTTTATGGATACGTGTGAACATATGCTCTCTCTCACAGAAACTGATGTATATCTGGGTTTTGGGACTTGGTTAGAAAGTGATGGAATTAGAGTATACTATGAAAGGATATGTCTCACCCAAGTAATGAAGCTGAAGGGTTGTCATTCCACACGTGAAGTTTCTGGACACAGTCTGAAGTGAAGCATGTTGAGGTGGCAATCCTTGCATTGATTAGGTTGCGATCAGCGGATGCAATATTATTTGATATGGATTGGGAGAGGCATATGGGAAAGTGGGCCCTATTCAAGGGTTCCAGGACTGGGGGAAGTAGAGGCTCTATAGTGGAGATGTGAGGTTCCTGCTGTCTTAGGGTTCCAAAAGACAATCGATAGTTAATGTTATCATCACATTATTTGGTAATTGGGTTAACTTTGAAAAGTCCTTTTGTTAGGGTTTGCTGTACAGTACCCAGTATCTTGTATATAGCTGTGCTATTGGTTGCTTCTGATCTGCTTGGTCTAGGCTTTTGAGGGAGTCCGCATATCAAATACACAGCCTATATATTAAAAAGACTCAGTCTGTGTTTTAAAAAACTTCAAGACATACAATTAATTTTCCCCCTCTCATATTACTAGGAGTGTACATAAACACCATTCCCACTACCAAAAGACTGTGACCCATCCCTCCCACCCACTCCCACCCCCCACTGGCCTAGGAAGCTGCATGTCTACCCCTCACCACAGGGTTTTTACTTTGGTGCCCTACTTACAATTTGGTCAGGTCCTGCTTTTAGTTTCCCTTTCAGATCTTCTTAGTCAACTTCTGTTGATGAGTGGGATCATCCCATACTCATCTTTATCTTTCTGACTTAGCTCACTTAACATAATTCCTTCTAGCTCTGTCCAAGATGGGTCAGAGAAGGTGGGTTCATTGTTCCTGATGGCTGCATAGTATTCCATTGTGTATATATACCACAGCTTTCTCAGCCACTCATCTGTTGTTGGGCACCTGGGTTGCTTCCAGGTTTTAGCTATTATGAATTGTGCTGCTATGAACATAGGAGTACACACCTCTTTTTGGTTGGGTGTTATGGAGTCCTTGGGGTATAACCCCAGGAGAGGAATTACTGGATCATATGGAAGGTCCATGTCTAGCCTTCTGAGAGTTTTCCAGACTGCTCTCCACAGAGGCTTACCAATTTACATTCCCACCAGCAATGTAAAAGGGTTCCTCTGTCCCCACAACCTCTCCAGCATTTGTTGCTGCTGTCCTTTTGGATGTATGCCATTCTTACAGGAGTGAGGTGGTATCTTACTGTTGTCTTAATTTGCATTTCTCTGACAATCAGTGACCTAGAGCAGTTTTTCATATGTTTGTTAGCCTTTTGGATCTCCTCTGAGGTGAATGTTTTGTTCATATCCTCTGCCCATTTTTGGATGGGGTCATTTGCTTTTTTGGTGCTAAGTTTGCTGAGCTCTTTATATATTTTGGTGATTAGTTTCTTGTCTGATGTCTGGCATGTGAAGATCTTTTCCCATTCTGTGAGGTGTCTCTTTGTTTGTTTAATAATTTCTTTGGATGTGCAGAGCTTTTCAATTTGATGTAGTCCCATTGGTTTGTTTCTGCTTTCGTCTTCCTTGCAATTGGGTTTGATTCATCAAAGATGTCCTTGAGGTGTAGGTGGGAAACTGTTTTACCAATGTTTTCCTCTAAGTATTTGATTGTTTCTGATCTGACATCCAGGTCTTTGATCCATTTGGAGTTGATTTTTGTTTCTGGTGAGATAAAGTGGTTCAATTTCATTCTTCTGCATGTTACAACCCAGTTTTCCCAGTACCATTTATTGAAGAGAGCCTCCTTCTTCCATTTAATCCTTTGGGCCCCCTTATCAAAGATTAGATGTCCATAGGTCCACACTAAGCCCCACTTAAGCATATTTTCATTATTGGATAGAGACAGCCAGGAATCAAGGAGGGAGGGGGTGATAGGGAGAGGCAGAGAGACGCCTGCAACACTGCTTTACCATGAGCAAAGCTTTCCCCCTGCAGGAGGGAACTGGGGCCTCAAACACAGGTCCATGTGCATTGTAACATGTGTGCTCAAGCAGGTGCACCACTGCCCAGCCCATATTTCCATCTAGGAAAAAAAATAATCCTTCAACTTTACTCGTCTCTAAAACTTTAAAGTTGGATTGATTTAATTTAAGGGCATATTCGTTATAATTGAAATGACTAAAATACAATTTGGCCTGACTTATTGGCATATTGTATCAGCAATTATTACAATAATGCTTAGTAAATCTGCAATGATCAGAAAAATTTTGCATTTTCATGTATTTATACCTGTCCTCAAAATTTAGTTTTTAATTTTGTACTTTTATTTTTTGCCTCCAGGGCTAATGCTGGGGCTCGGTGCCTGCACTATGAATCCACTGCTCCTGGAGGCCATTTTTTAACTTTTGCTGACCTTGTTGTTTATTGTTTTTGTTATTGTTATCATTGTTGTTGGATAGGACAGAGAGAAACTGAGAGAGGACAGGAAGACAGAGAGGGGGAGAGAAAGATAGACACCTGCAGACCTGCTTCACCACCTGTGAAGCAACCCCCCTGCAGGGGGGGGGAGCCGGGGTCTTGAACCATGATCCTTACACCGGTTCTTGTGCTTTGTGCCACCTGTGCTCAACCCGCTACACTACTGCCTGACTCCCAAGCTTCCTTTCTTTATATATATACATATATATATATATAATTTTTATTGGTGATTTAATAATGATTAACAAGACTGTGCTATAAGAAGGGTACAATTCCATACAATTTTTATCACCAGAGTTCAATATCCCCTCCCTTCCATTGGAAGGATCCCTAGTCTTTATCCCTCTGGGAGTATGGATCAAAGATCTTTATGGGATGCAGAAAGCTAGAGGTCTGGCGTCTGTGATTGCTTTTCTGCTGGATATGGGTGTTGCCAGGTCGATCCATGCCCCCAGCAACTTGATGCTTTCTACAGAAAGATTTCATTATGTATCATATTCCAAATAATAGTGTTTGAGGTCACCTTGGTGACAGACCTGTATTTTGGAAGTCCAGTTTCTTGCCTCCTCAAAATACATTACCTTCTTCCCCCACTCACCCCCACCATCCCAATACACCAATAACTCTCCACCAAAGCTGGCTGGACCCACCCTCTCCTGCTGTCCTCCTCGTCCCTCTTACCCACCTCAGTTTTGCGTTCTGAATCCATAGTCTTAGTTGAGCTTTGCTCATTTTCCTTATTTATTTACCCTTGGTGGGTGAGCTTGTTCTATGTTTTAATTTTTATATAAGTCCTTTTATGATTTCTTGTACATGTGGTTTAGTGGCAAAACATTCTTGTAGGTGTTGCTGAGCTGGTAAAGCTTTGCAACCCTCCTTTAAACCTGATTGTAACCTAATAGGATAAAGTGTTCTTGGACGGACATCTTTTCCATTCAAGCTTTTGAAGATACTCTGCCAATCCTTTCTAGCCTTTAGAGTTTCTGGGGAGCCAGAGACGACCCGAACTGCCCCTGCGGCTACAGACAGACTGTGATCCACATAGTCAACGACTGCCACCTCTCCAGATTCAAAGGAGGTCTCAAAACTTTACATCAGGCTCAACCTGAGGCTGTTAACTGGTTATGGAAGAAGGGCAAACGCTAGAAGAAGAAGAGTTTCTGGTGATAAATCAACTGATGGTTTTATAGGGGCCGGTTCCCTTTGACTCTTTTTTCTGTGCTGTAGCAGCTGCTTTCAGAATCCTCACTTTCAGACCTTTTCATTGCAGTATGTCTTGGTGAACTTTGGCTTCGATTCCCTTTTTCTCGGCAATCTTGGAGTTTCCTGGAGCTAGGGTACTACCTCCTTTAATTTTGGGGGGGGGGATTCTCAGCTGATATTTCTTCTGGTATGGATTTTGACCCTTTATCTCTGTCTCTTCTCCTTCTTGTACACCTATGATGGGATTGCTGCTGCTTTTAATTTTGTTCCATACCTATCTCGTATTAGCTTTTGTTTTAGTGTATTATGGGGGGTGGGCTGTGGGGGCATGTCTTTCATCTTCTATCTATCTAATCTGCTTGCTCTCCTCTTGAATTTGTGGTGTATCTTCCCCTGTGTTGTCTTCCTCCCTTCCTTTTCTGTCTCTCATGCCTCTCGCTCCTCTCCTTCCTCTCTCCTCTCAGTCCTCTCTCTCCCTTTCTCATTCTTCTCTCTTATCTCTCCCTACCCCCGCTCTGCCTCCAAGGGCTCTGAGCCAGGACTATGAATCCACCACTCACGGTGGCCATTTTTTCCATTTTATCTAACAGGACAGAGAGACATTGAGAGGGGAGGGGAAGTAGAGAGGAAGAGAGAGACACACCTGCAGACCTGCTTCACTACTTGCGAAGCTTCCCCCCTGCATATGGGGAGTGGGGGCTCAAACTCAGATCCTGATGCATGGTGATACATGCCCTTAACCAGGTGCCCCACTGCAGAGCCCCCCTCTGCTCTGTTTCTTAAGTCAGTCACAGTACTCTGCTTTCCTATGATCACTTTTATGAGTTTTCCATCTAATTTCTCTCAAGATATATATAAATTTGTTTCAGTCTTCCTTATGTATCTGCTTACTTCTGAGAGTATGCTTAAAATGATTGCTTTGAAGCCTTCTGATGAAGGCTTTTATCATTTGAATTTGGAGTTTTTTGTTTGTCTCTCTCTCTCTCTCTTTCTTCCTTTCTAATTTGGGGGTTTCTTTAAGCTCCTAGTTGGTGTCTTCTGAGTGTTTTCAATGGCCTGCACCTGCCACATGGCTAATGGCTTGCTTCCCTTTGTTTGCTGGTTGGACAGTGGCTGGGCCATGAAAGAGGCAACAGAGGATCATTGTCAGGGGTGGGTGGGGATGGAGGCAACAGACCTGTCTGTGGGGGCTGGGGTAGTTAGTCAGTGGTGGTGGGCAGTGACTAGCAGGCCAGCAGGCCTTGTGGGAAGCAGTGCTGAGAGCCTAGTGAGGCAGATAGCTGCTGCAGTGGGAGTCTGGCTGGATCCTCTAAGACCAAGCAGAAAATGAATCTTGGCCTTTGTGTAACTCTCTCTATGCTAGCTGCCTGACTTCTGTTTTTAGCATAATCATTGCTGCTATTTATTTTATTGTTAGTTTATCTGAGCCTTGCTTCTTAGTACTGCTTAGCTCTGGCTTATGGTGGTACAGGGACTCTGGGACTTTGGAGCCTCAAGCATGAGAGTCTCTTTGCATTACCATTATACTATCTACTCCCTGTCCCTTATGCTTCTTTCTATAATGCTTTTTCCATGTATGTTGGGATGGTGGTGGTAAAAGGAAACAGGATTTGCGACGGGGCCAGGCAGTGAAGCACCTGGCTAAGTGCACATAGTATGAAGCACAAGGACCTGAGCAAAGATCCGGGTTCAAGCCCCTGGTTCCCCACCTGTGGGGGCTGGGTGGGGGAGATACAGGGCAGGGGGTGTCACTTCATGTGTGTCAAAGCAGGTCTGCCTATCTTTCTCTGTTGGTCTGCTTCTAAGACCCCTTGTGTTGCATTGCTTGACGTTGTGGTCTATTTACATAATCATTGTTTTCATTGCTTTAATCCCCACTGGCTCGTATGCTATTTTCCTTCTCCCCACCCCCATCCTACGTGCTTCCTCTTCCTGACACTTGTGCTTCAGGAGACATGAAAGACAGGGCTTTCTTTCTTTCTTTTTTTTTTATTTAAGAAAGGATTAATTAACAAAACCATAGGGTAGGAGGGGTACAACTCCACACAATTCCCACCACCCAATCTCCATATCCCACCCCCTCCCCTGATAGCTTTCCCATTCTCTATCCCTCTGGGAGCATGGACCCAGGGTCATTGAGGGTTGCAGAAGGTGGAAGATCTGGCTTCTGTAATTGCTTCCCCGCTGAACATGGGCGTTGACTGGTCGGTCCATACTCCCAGTCTGCCTCTCTCTTTCCCTAGTAGGGTGTGTCTCTGGGGAAGCTGAGCTCCAGGACACATTGGTGGGGTCTTCAATCCAGGGAAGTCTGGCCGGCATCCTGATGGCATCTGGAACCTGGTGACTGAAAAGAGAGTTAACATACAAAGCCAAACAAATTGTTGAGCAATCCTGGACCCAAAGCTTAGAAAAGTGGAGAGGAAGTATTAGGGAGGTACTCACTGCAAACTCTAGTGTACTTCTGCTTTCTTACTTTGGTGCCATACTCCAAACTCAGTCAATTTCTGCTTTGCGTTTCTACTTCTTTTTTTTTTTTTTTTTTTACATGCATAACATTCCCCAGATTCCCATTTAACAATACAACCCCCACTATTTAATTCATCATTTTTCATGGACCTGTATTCTCCCCACCCACCCCCCACCCCAGAGTCTTTTACTTTGGTGTAATACTCCAATTCCATTTCAGGTTCGACTTGTGTTTTCTTTTCTAATCTTGTTTTTCAACTTCGGCCTGAGAGTGAGATCATCCCATATTCATCCTTCTGTTTCTGACTTTCTAATGAAGAGAGATTAGAAGAGATGAGATTGTTGAACTGCATCCCCGCTCGTCAATAAAGATTTAAAGATTGAATTGCGTTCCCAGCTCAGCCATGAGTCCCTGGTTGTCTGTCTCCCGCCCGTGAAGCTAGCCTAGCATTTTTCTCTCTCTCTCTCTCTCTCTCTATCTATCTTCCCCTAATTTCTCAATTTCTCTCTGTCCTACCCAATTAAATGGAAAAAATGGATGCTGGGAGCAGTGGATTCGTAGTGCCAACACTGAGCTCCTGTGATAACCCTGGGGAGAGAGAGAGAAAGAGAGAGAGACAGAGAGAGAAGGAGAGAGGGAGAGAAGAAAGCATAGTCCAACACCATCTTAACCTGAACTCTAAAGTTTCATTCTTTTTCTCCCCTTTCTCTATCCCTGCCTCTCTTTTTACCTCTCCCACTTGACTTTTATTAATCATAAGCAGATCTCGAGGAAGAAAAGCTTATCATAAAGCCATTTATTTATTCATCCAGCAAATAATAATGTCACTCTAACACCATATTAGAGACACATGTTCTTAAAAATAAGAAGAGCCCTGCTTTCAAGGAACTTATATTACAATGGGGGTCATAGACATGAAAGTAAACGTTTCCACTATCCCTCCAATAAAATGTTTAACAACAAAGAGAAGGTACTTATCATTCATTGCAGTGTGTACAGTGTGTCCTGGGGGCCCTGTGAGGTCCATTCTGATGTTCATGCAAGGAACTTTTTGTGTTCCAGAATCCACCCTCTATGTACAGTGAAAATCAACTAATTAAAAGTCCCATTTCATGGTCTGTTTGTTTGTTTTTAAGGCTACCCTACCTCAAGATTCCTGCATTGGTGTTCAGTTCTGCTCTGATTTCCTGCTTCCTGATGTCCTTTGCATGTTACAGCTTCTTTTATCTCTGCTCTGGCATAAACTCAAGCTTGGGCCATAACTCCTCTCCTCTTCTTTCCCACAACCCTGTCTGCCTCGCCTTCTCCCACACACAGCAGCCATGAAAATAAAGCTGATACCATGTTCTGAAACTGGAGCTGAGAGTTATGGGAAAATGGGACTGTATTGCCAGGAACCTCCCAACATTTGGTTTCCTTGGTCTCCCCAGGGATTTATCAATTTTATTTCACCCTGCAAGTCTTTTCTGCCTCTCAGTTTTATTTCCCATACTTCCTTTCATTACATGCTGCCTCCATCTCACAGATAATCTCCATCTCTACAGTGCTGAGTAATCCTGCTCTCATCTTGCACCTCCAAATTCAAGTTGAAGTCCCTCCCTTTTCCTTCCCCACACTAAAACTCATCTTGGTACACAAGCAAGATTCTGTTCCAGAATCAATCTCCTGCAGAATGTGGTTGTAGTCATGTTCTATTTCTCTCCTCCTTTGCAGTCTGTGATTCATTTATACACTACTGGCTGTTAGCTATCTATCGTGTGCTGTTGTAGTTGCTGAGAATAAAACTGTACACCATAAGCTCAGGTACTATCCTCATTCTGGGAAGTAGGCACAAGATGGTAGGAAGAAAAAGTGAGCCCTCCTCGCTTCATTCTGGGGTGGAATTTTGCAGGTCTTGGAAAAAAAAAAATACTCTATCTGACAGGACCATTCTCAATCCAGATAGATGAAAGAGCCACAGTTTGAACAGAGGGACTCAGTATCAGATGTTGGCTATGAAGTTATTCATTCATTCGAGCTGTTGGAATAATAATAAAAAGAAGCATAAAGCATGGTTTATTTGATAATGTATCACCATATCTCTAGCCCCCAGTGATACTCTAAATTTCACCTACAAAATAATAGCCAATGTTTGGTTTGGACCATAGGGCTATGGGATTGAGTTTGGTCAGATCCCAGAAGTTGAAACGTCTGTGCAATCTTTTAAAAGAAGTCTTGCTGTTGTGGTGCAGAGGTTGGCAACTGGAAGGCTATTGCCTTTGGTTCCCCTTATACAATGTCCAGCCTGGACAGACAAGTGGTGGCCCACTTTGTGGTATTGATTGTAGACATGTAAGTTGACTGGATGGATGAGATTCTTTTAACACTTGCACCTACACATGTAGCTCTGGATGATCAGCTATTAGAAGGAACTGTTTAAGGAACTGTACTGAGAAAGAGGTACCTATTTTCTCTCCTTAAACTGTTACTTAAAAAAATAACAGTAGTATTGGTTAACCTTGACCAAAGCACCGCTTGAAATGTTTCAGAGACTGCACTATGCCAAGCTAGTGTGAGGATGTTTCTTCCCAGGCACGTGCTCTCTGGGTTGGAGAGAACTTGACCGGAGCCAACCTGGGCTGCTGCTTACTCAGCGACATGGGAGAGAGACCAGGAACTCATGGCGGAGCAGGAATGCAATGTGTCTTTATTGATCAGAGACAACGCTTTTATATATTTTGAACTGGAAGTGGCAAGTCAGAAAACGAAATGGCTAGGAAAGGGGGTGGAGAGAAGGAAAGAGTGGGAAGGTAGAAAGCTTCCATAGCAACTGTTGTGAAAGGTTTTAACCGGTGGGATTAATTAATACCCAGCAGGGAGGTCAGGTCTCAGGCAAAACAATGATTATGTAAATAGACCATAGTATCAGCAATGGAGGACGGAGCAGGGTGGGGGGAGGCTGGCTTAAGGCCTGACAGCACTAAGCAGTTTATAGAAATGAACACAGTGGGGGGTTGGGCGGTAGTGCAGCGGTTAAGCACAGATGGCCCAAAGTGCAAGGACTGCTGGAAGGATCCTGGTTTGAGCACCCAGCTCCCTACCTGCAGGGGTATCACTTCACAAGGGGTGAAGCAGGTCTGCAGGTGTCTCTCTTTCTCCCCCTCTCTCTCTTCCCCATCTTTCTTGATTTCTCTCTGCCCTATCCAACAACAACAACAACATCAATAACAACAATACTAATAACCACAACAATGATAAAACAACAAGGGCAACAAAAGGGAAAAATAAATAAAATTTAAAAAAAAGAAATGAACACAATGATTTCTTATAACAGCCCTTAAACTTTGGTGGGCATTATTATTTCCATTTGCTATTTCAGAAAAACAGAAGCTTACGTGGTTGAACTTGACTAGAAAGTAGGTTTTAAAATGGATAGTAATCCGTTTTAATTCCCTGTCCCCCCCCTTTCGTCTCCTGCTTCCCTCAGCTGAATAAAACCCCCGCAGAAGAAAATGTAAACAAGGTATTCAGAGTTTCACTATATTTGACCTTTTTTCTCTGACATTCTCCAAGATAGAGCTTTCCAAACAAATTGCTTCCCTTTGTTGTTTGGGGGCCTGCATTAGAGCCAGGATTCTGAAAATCCTAGCTTCAGGTTTCTAAACCAGTAAGTTGTGCCCAGAACCTAATCCTTCATGTGTGGTAATTCATTTTGGCACACAAGAAAACAAAGCTCCACTTAACCCTCAACCTGAAACTCTGTGACTTTTCAGTTGACGGCACCATGGGGAAGCCCGCATCCATGGTCGTTTCTTGAGAACCACTAGCCCCTGGAGAATAGGGATTTAGAACAGTATCCAACAGTTTCTGTACTAAGAGTCTCCATGTCTTTCCTTAAGTGTTGTTGTTTGTTTGCTTGTTTTGGACTGGGAACACCTGTGGAAATTTTCTCTTAGGTATTAACCATCTCCTCAGCAAAGATGTGTATAAGACACAAACAACACTATAGCTCATTTGGACAGCATGCTACTTTGCCATGTACATGGTCCTGGTTTGAACCCAGCTCCCATTGAAGGAAGCCTTGATGCTGTGGTCTCTTTGACACTTTCTATGCCTCTATCTTAAAAGCAAACAAAACCAGAATTTATTATTTTTTTGTTGTTAAAATTGTTACTAGGTATTTGATAATGGTTTTCAAGATTATAAGATTACAGGAGTATAATTCCACACAGCAACCCACTACCCACCCTGCCACCAAAGTTCTGTTCTTTCTCTCCCCACCAATAACCACTATAGTTCTCACAAAGTCCTAACGACAGTTTGGATATATTTCTCGCTCCCTCTCCCTCTCCCCCTCCCCTCCACCTCCCCCCCTTCCTCCCTGTCCCTCTCTCTCAACCTCCCTGAAAGTTTATGTGTTTCTATTCCTTATGCTTCATGTAGGAGTTGTCTTTCACCTACAAACTTGCTTTATTAAGCATAATCTCTTCAAGTTCCATGCACTTTGTCCAAAAGAACACAAGATACACAGCATTATAACTAAAATTTATAGCTGCAGAACCTCTAAGGGAATAATCCCTCTTGACTTGGCTTTGAAAAAACTCTTATACCTTAAAAAACTAACAAACAAAACAACAGCAACAACAAAACTAAAGTATACTGAAAATATGGGCCAATCTATATTTCTATTGCCTTTGTTAGAGAATGTGGTATGATCCATAAAAGTCAATAAACTATCTAACTTTGGTGAAGACTGTGTAACATCTGGCATACTATCTTTCAAATAAGATAACCAGTGTTCCTGGCCTCCAAAAACTAGTTGAGCATTTCCTTGTTTGGTTTTGCAAGAATTTGTTCTGGGACTTTAGCCCAGCTCTTGACTTGCTGAAAAACTATAGACATAAAACAGCAAACAGGCTGAGAAACTGATCAGTGAAAATGAAAGTAAGAAGTCTTGCAACTATCGATGGCTTCACTCATGGAATCTAGAAATTGGATACACATGATCTTGAAAACACACACACACACACACACACACACACACACACACACACACACACGGGGGAGAGAGAGAGAGAGAGAGAGAGAGAGAGAGGGACAAGCAGACTATTTCTAAGACTTGTGAGAACTATGGCAGTTATTTTTGGGAGAAAGGAGGGTGGGAATACAGAATATTGGTTTTGGGTGTGGTGTGGAGCTATACACCATATCTTGCAACCTGGTAACATACTATACATGAAGTCATGGGCACCCCCCCCACACACACACACACCCAAGGTGTGGTGTGTGTTCTTTAGTGAAGGAAGAAATCTCCTCAGGGTCAAGAGAATGTCAGCCCTCGTCAAACTTACTGTGTTCCAAACAGACCAACACAATGAAGAGGCAAAATATTCACACTGATACCCTAGCTTCCCAAATATGTCTTCTCTCCCAGAGGCGACTTCACCATTGGCCAGCTAGCCATTTTCTTTCATGATTTTCCAAACTCAGTAGAAAAAGTGAGTGAGAGATTTTCCAGAACAAATTCCAGGATTTGGAAGGTCATAGCTAAGAAAACAAACACCCATAGCTAACAACAGTCTTAACATTTAGTATAATTTCTTTCTTTCTTTTTTTTTTGAATTTTAATTTTTTATTAGTGATTTAATAATAATAGACAAGATTGTGGGATAAGAGGGGTACAATTCCATACAGTTCCCATCACCAGAGTTCCATATCCCATCCCTTTCTCTGGAAAGGTCCCTAGTCTTTATCCGTCTGGGAGTATGAATCAAAGATTTTTATGGGGTTCAGAAGATGGAAGGTTTGGCTTCTGGAATTGCTACTCCACTGGACATGGGTGTTGACAGGTCATTCTATACCCTCAGCCTGTTTATATCTTTCCCAGTTGGGGTAGGGTTCTGGTAGCACCATTTCTAATGATGATGTCGTGCTGGGACATACAAGCCAAGAAGGAAAGGGATTTGCATGGGTCTGCTGAGGATTGAAGAGTGGCTTATATTCACTCAGCTTTGAGATTTGTGGGGAACTAAGTGTTTTACTTGTGAAGAATATGAAGTACATATATTGGGCTGTTGGAAAAGTCATGATGCATTGTTGCATAGAAAAACATAGAAAAGATATAATTTTTCCAACAAATCAATGGATTTGTTATAGTTCGAGAAAGTTGTTTCCTTTCAAAGTTAAAAACAATATATATATATATTTATTATTATTTTTTTCTGAGACAAGAGCAGACTGATTTTGAATGTGGCTGCATTTTCCAAGTGAGAATTTTGGACCATGAGGAAAATATCAAAGGTCATAAACCTAATTGTTAAGTATTATGAAATATGATAATACACACACATACACACACACACACAGAGCAAAAATGCTAGAGTGAAAGATGTGATGCTACTATTTATTTTTATTATCTTTATTTATTAGAGACAGTCAGAAACTGAGAGGAAGGGATATATATGGAGAGAGATGGGGAGGGGATATTGAGGGAGAGAGAGAGAGAGAGAGACAGAGAGACAGAGACAGAGAGAGAGAGAGCGCTGCATCACTGCTTTACCACTTGTGAAGTTTTTCCCCTGCTGATGGGGACTGAGGGCTTGAACCTGGGTCCTTACACATTGTAACATGTGTGCTCAACCAGATGTGCCTCCACCTGGTTCCCTGTGATGCCACTGTCCTGATGATAGCTTATCATTACTCCAGTTGAGAGAATCTGGAAACCTTTCCATGTCAGTTAAAAAGAGGGATGTGGAAGGGCTGTGGAGGTCGTTCACTGGGTAGAGTGTGTGCCTTCTAAATGTAAGATCCCTGGTTTGATCCCCAGTACCACATGAGAGCACCAAAGACAAAAATGGAAACAACTTGATGGTGCTTTGCTTTCTCTCTCTCTCAAAATACTTCGTATGGTTTGTTTGTTTTAAGAGGGTTGTGGGTCATTAGTTAGACTCAGGAGTCCCTTATAGCTCTTAATTTCTGTGCTGATATTAACACAGTATCCTGCCTCAAACACTTCTGCTTCAGGACCTCTACCAGATAGGTAACTTTTAGACTATGATAACAATGCTGAAATTAACCTCTCAAGATGGTCTGTTTTAACCACAAGTCTCTGAAATATTAAGACTTTAGTTTCACTTTGTAAACAGCCTGAGTGCTTATAAAAATGCATCAGGCTTCCCAGGACACATTGGTGGGGTCTTCAATCCAGGGAAGCCTGGCCAGCATCCTGGTGGCATCTGGAACCTGGTGATTGAAAAGAGAGTTAACATACGAAGCCAAACAATTTGTTGAGCAATCATGGATCCCAAGCTTGGAATGGTGGAGAGGAAGTGTTAGGGAGGTGCTCACTGCAAACTCTAGTGTACTTCTGCTTTCAGGTATATATTCTGCAGTAGTTTATGGATATGTGTGCACATAAGCTCTCTCTCACAGAAACTGGTGTATATCTAGGTTATGGGACTTTGTTAGAAAGTGAACTACCTGAGATGAAATTAGAGTGTACTATTAAAGGAAAGGTCTCACCCGAGTAATGAAAAAAAAAAATGCATCAGAAGCTAAAAATGTGTTGTCTTCCAAAGCATCTATCTGTGTGGGGCATTGATTTAAAAATGGAAAATGCAATTGTAAGGAAATTAAATTCTCTCCAGATGGTAACGAAAGGTTTATATGACCAATTAACAGTGCTTCCACTGCCCTCTGCTGCTCTTAACAAGAAATGGACTTTGGTAAGCCTACTGTTAATGTCATTGTGAGAGACTAGATTTTTTTTTTTATGGCCACTATCATTAATATTCACTTGCATATTCCAAATATAACATGATCTTACTTGGAAAGCCCCAACCATGAAGTAGTCAGTGACTTGAAGCCAAATAAGCACTATGTTCTTATGAGTCAGGATATTCTGAATTCTGGGGTTTTATAAAGTCCTGGGTGTTCTTTCTTTTTTTTTTTAATTTTTTATTTAAGAAAGGATTATGAACGAAAGCATAAGGTAGGAGGGGTACAACTCCACACAATTCCCAACACCCAATCCCCATAACCCACGCCCTCCCATGGTAGCCTTCCCATTCTCTATCCCTCTGGGAGCATGGACCCAGGGTCGTTGAGGGTTGCAGAAGGTAGAAGGTCTGGCTTCTGTAATTGCTTCCCCGCTGAACATGGGCGTTGACTGGTCGGTCCATACCCCCAGTCTGCCTCTCTCTTTCCCTAGTAGGGTGTGTCTCTGGGGAAGCTGAGCTCTAGGACACATTGGTGGGGACTTCAATCCAGGGAAGCCTAGCCAGCATCCTGGTGGCATCTGGAACCTGGTGATTGAAAAGAGAGTTAACATATGAAGCCAAACAATTTGTTGAGCAATCATGGATCCCAAGCTTGGAATAGTGGAGAGGAAGTGTTAGGGAGGTACTCACTGCAAACTCTAGTGTAGTCCTGCTTTCAGGTATATATTTTGCAGTAGTTTATGGATACGTGTGCACATAAGCTCTCTCTCATAGAAACTGGTGTATATCTAGGTTATGGGACTTTGTTAGAAAGTGAACTACCTGAGATGAAATTAGAGTGTACTATTAAAGGAAAGGTCTCACCCGAGTAATGAAGCTGAAGGGTTGTCATTCCACACGTGAAGTCTCTGGATACATTCTGAGGTGAAGCATGTTGAGGTAGCAATCGTTGCTTTGGTTAGGTTGTGATCGGCAGATGCAATGTTATTTGGTTTGGATTGGGAGATGCATACGGGAAAGTGGGCCCTATCCAAGGGTTCCAGGACTGGGGGAAGTAGGGGCTCTATAGTGAAGATGTGAGGTTCCTGCTGTCTTAGGGTTCAAAAAGACAATCAATAGTTAATATTATCATCACATTATTTGTTAATTGGGTTAACTTTGAAAAGTCCCTTTGTTATGGTTTGCTGGACAGTACCCAGTATCTTGTATATAGCTGTGCTATTGGAAGCTTCTGATCTACTTGGTCTAGGCTTTTGAGAGAGTCCGCATATCAAATACATAGCCTATATATTAAAAAGATTCAGTTTGTCTTTTGAGAAACTTTGAGACATACAATTGATTTCCCCCTCTCATATTAATTGGCTACTGATTTATATGTCTACATTTTGCTAGGAGTGTACATAAACACCATTCCCACCACCAAAGGACTGTGACCCATCCCTCCCGCCCACTCCCACCCCCCACTGGCCCAGGAAGCTACAGTGGTGAGGGGTAGGCATGTAGCTTCCTGGGTGTTCTTTCTACAAAGTCTGGAAATAGCTATTTATTTAGAAGCTAAATAGCTAAATAGCTAAATGGTAAAACGATGGTTTTTTAAACATGAAAATTAGCATAAATGATAAAAAGTGGTTTTAGGTGAAAACTTGTTTCTTTAAGAATTGGGGGTAAGGGGTGTCAGGCGGTAGCACAGTGGGTTAATCGCACGTGGCGTGAAGTGCAAAGACAGGCATAAGGATCTCGGTTCAAGCCACCACTCCCCACTTGCAAGGGAGTAGACACTTCACAAGTGGTGAAGCAGGTCTGCAGGTGTCTTTCTCTGCCCCCTCTCTGTTTTCCCCTCCTCTCTCCATTTCTGTCTTATCCAACAACAACGACATTAATAATAACTACAACAATAAGACAACAAGGGCAACAAAAGGGAATAAATAAATAAATAAATATTTAAAAAAAAGAATTGGGTGTAAGGTACAGTAGTATAAACAGTGAACAAAAGCTGTGATGTCAGAGGTGCCGGAAAATAAGAGACACAGAATTAGCTCAGCTGACCTTTGCACTCCATGAGACTTAGCACGAAGTGTGGCACCTGAACTGTTAGTTCCTGCCTTACAGTGAGTTTATTAGCTTCTGTTACTAGCAGGGCTGTTGCAACTAATGCTTACAAAGTGCCTAACCTTTGGCTACAAAGTCGGACTGCTTAGAGAGATCAGCCACTGGTTGATGCCCGATCCCTAACACCTGAGTCAGCACCCCAACAGCAACGCTCGTGCACTCAGGAATGTGCAGCCAAGTTGATCTGCTGGAAAGGATTTTTAAAAAAAAATTTTATTTATAAAAAGGAAACATTGACATAAAACCATAGGATAAGAGGGGTACAACTCCACACAATTCCCACCACCAGAACTCTGTATCCCATCCCCTCCCCTGATAGCGTTCTTATTTTTTTCCCCATTTTGTCACCCTTGTTGTTACACTTGTTGTTGTTATTATTATTATTATCATTGCTGTTGTTGGATAGGACAGAGAAATTGAGAGAGGGCGGGAAGACAGAGAGGGGGAGAGAAAAACAGACACCTGCAGACAGACCTGCTTCACTGCCTGTGAAGCAACCCCCCTGCAGGTGGGGAGCCAGGGGTTTGAACTGGGATCCTTATGCCCGTCCTTGCACTTTGTGCCATGTGCACTTAACCCACTGCGCTACCGCCAAGACCCCTAGCTTTCCTATTCTTTAACCCTCTGGGAACATGGACCCAGGGTCCTTGTGGGGTGCAGAAGGTGGAAGGTCTGGCTTCTGTAATTGCTTCCCCGCTGAACATGGGCGTTGGCATGTTGATCTATACTCCCAGCCTGCCTCTCTCTTTCCCTAGTGGGGCAGGGCTGCTCAGAGAAGTCAGGTCGGCATCATGGTAGCATCTGGAACCTGGTGGCTGAAAAAAGAGTTGACATATAAAGCCATAGGAATTGTTGACTAATCATGAGCCTAAAAGTTGGAATATTGCAGATGAAGATTTGGGGTCTCTGTTTTGGAGATAGCTAGTAGGTCTATTTTAGGTATATTCCAAAGGGCCCATGACTATATGAGTTTTTTCCTGAGTCTGACATCCTTTTCCTTCTGTCTCTCTGGGTGCTGATAGAAGTGGAGTTTAGAGCCCTCTTATGTTCATCCTATCACTTGTCCCCCAATGGGAGTATGGATCAAGGTTGTTTTGGGGGTGCAGAAGGGAGGGATTCTGGCTTCTGTAATTGCTTCTCTGCTGAGCATGGGAGTTGATAGGTTGATCCATACCCCCAGCCTGTTTCTGTCTTTCCTTAGTGGACCTAGAGCTCTGGAGATGTGAGGGTTCAGGATATATTGGTGAGGTCATCTGCCCAGGGAAGTTGGGGTGGAGTCATGGTAGCATCTGTAACTTGGTATCTGGAAGGTGGCATGACAAACTGGTTAATGAACAGGAACCAAAAAGTAGGATTAGAGCAGATGAGATTAGAGCTTTTAGGGTAAGAGAAAGTTAGAAGATCCATTTTGGGCATGTTCCTGGGGGCACACAACTGTGGTAGTTTTGCTTCAGTTTGGTAGCCATGTTGAAATTGCATGAGCATATTGTCTGAGAGAATGGTGTCAGAGTAGAGAAAAAGGTATAGAAAGCTGGATCAGGGCAGAGAGTAGTTCCTGTTCTTGAAAAAAATTATGTGGCTAAAACTATCTCCACCCACCTTCTCCAGGATAGATATTGATATAAATATAGATAGATATAGATATAGTCTATATATACATATATATGTATACACACACACAGACAGACACACACAGACAGACACACACAGACAGACACACACACACACACACACACACACACACACACACACACATATATATGGCACCAGAGCCTGTGTAACCTCAAAGTCCCTATTGGTCTGAGTTCACAGCTCATAGTCACATAGTCACACTGGGAACATTGCAGGCTGCGCTTATTTCAGGACCAGTCACGAGTGTCAGGGCAGGGTACCCCCAGCCTCCTTTAGGAAACTGTTATTGCTTTATGGTAAGGACAGGGTTCTGGGAGGGCCCACAAGATGCCATAATGGAAGTAACCAGTGCCATTAGGTTGTTTTCCATTTGGGATCCATGATACAATCACAACTGACTAACTGTGTCTCACAATCACAACTGACTGTGTCCTTAAAAAATAATGAGAAAACCAGGAATGGGTTTTACATCCCTCTTTTATTCCCTCCTCCTCCTTCTTCTTTTATTAAATTATCTACCTTTCCATAACTGGATGCCTTCCTTGGATAAGATGCATACACACATCACCCTAACCACTTCAGTCACAAATGTGCTTATAACTGTTAAATTCTGAAGTACAGATAACCTTATGTTATTAAGTCTTGAGGTCGTTAAAAAGAAATCTTATACTGCTATATTTACTTACTATCCTGACAGAGAACTACAGATCCAGCACTCCAGAGCCTAGGAGCAGATATGAATGGAAGATTCTGACAATTGATTGACTAGGACCTTGTAACACTATCAACCAAATTAGTGTATTTGGTTATCAGGAGTATACTTGCATTGTGAAAATCCTAGAGACTATCCGGGAAGGCGGGTTTAGAGAATTTTGGTGGTAGATGTTGTGTGGAACACCACCTGTCATCTTGCAAGTCATTATTAAATCACTAATGAAAAAATAGTATGTTTTCAAAACATAAAGAATGTACAGGGAGTCCTGCTGTAGCGCACCAGGTTAAGTGCCCGTGGCGCAAAGCGCAAGGACTGGCGTAAGGATCCTGGTTCAAGCCCCCGGCTCCCCACCTGCAGGGGAGTCGCTTCACAGGTGGTGAAGCAGGTCTGCAGGTGTCTATCTTTCTCTCCCCCTCTCTGTCTTCCCCTCCTCTCTGCATTTCTCTCTGACCTATCTAACAACAATGACATCAATAACAACAACTACAACAACAATAAAAAACAACAAGGGCAACAAAAGGGAAAAATATATAAGAATGTACGAGGTAGCTTACTTGAAATTCTCAAATACAATAATAATAATAATAAACAAGGAAATTGTTGCCTAATGTCAAATACTTTGATGAAGTTTTTCATTATCTTATGATTAAGGTAGACACTGAGTACTATTGCTTCAAAAAATGCAGAGTTCAGCTATCAAAGTCATATTATATGGCGTTGTATTTCTATATGAGTCCTGAATAGAAACCCCAAATTCTGGCTGAGAGTCTTAGATAAGCCCACCATTTATAGGTCACCTCCATGGAAGAATGAAAGTGGTCTTCTAGCTGGACAATTTTAAAAGAAAATTTTATTTATAAAAAGGAAACACTGAAGAAACCATAGGATAAGAGGGCACAGCTCCACACAATTCCCATCACCATAGCTCTGTATCCTATCCCTTCCCTTGATAGCTTTCTTATTTTTTAACCCTCTGGGGGTATACCCAAGGTCATTATGGGATGCAGAAGGTGGAAGGTTGCAGGTTTGGCTTCTGTAATTGCTTCCCCACTGAACATGGGCATTGACAGGTTGATCCATACTCCCAGCCTGTGCCTCTCTCTTTTCCTAGTGGGGTGGGGTTGTGGAGAAGTGGAGCTCTAGGACACTTTGGTATGGTCTTCTGTCCAGGAAAGTCTGGTCGATATTATGCTAGCATGTGGAACCTGGTGGCTGAAAAGAGAGTTAACATACAAAGCCAAACAAATTGTTGACTAATCATTAACCTAAAGGCTGGAATGGTGCAGATGAAGAGTTGGGGGGGGGGTCTCCGTTTTGTAGATAGCTAGTAGGTCAATTTTAGTTATATTCCAAAGGGTCTGTGGCTATACTAGTATTTTTTTTACCCCTAAGCCTGAAATCTGACATGCAGGTGGATCCAAGTTATTGTCTGGGAAGATGATGTCATGGCTGGAAAAGGACTAGAAAGTTGGATCAGGGAAGAGAGTAGCTCCCAAATATGGGAAGGTGTATAAATATTGTTGACTGTAAACCCCATTGATTTGATGTGATCTGGGGCCCATATTCAGCTTAGGAGCCTATGTGACCTCTGCATCCCTATAGATCTGAGCTCACATTCTATGGTCATGAGTAGAAATGTTCCAAGCTGCCCCAATATCAGGACCCATC
The DNA here is from genome assembly GCF_950295315.1 of Erinaceus europaeus. Taxonomy (NCBI): domain Eukaryota; kingdom Metazoa; phylum Chordata; class Mammalia; order Eulipotyphla; family Erinaceidae; genus Erinaceus; species Erinaceus europaeus. The sequence goes on from NC_080163.1 coordinate 14,714,513, forward strand.
TTCCTCAGGTGTAGCATGGAACATTCTCTACTGTTGTTGATCCAAGTTGAGGGCAAAGTCCTATGAGGGGCCCAGAAGGGGGTCTATTCCTGATAGAGATGACCAATAACAATGGAGAGAGGGATTTATTTGAGGTCTAGGCCCATCATGTCTGTTTGAGAATCTCAGTACATTATATTTTATAAAGATTGACTTCATCTTGATAGTGCTTACAAGTACAATTCTACCTAGAAGAGTTCTGGTACACAGTAGGTATTTAATAATCCTTGTGAGTGAATGAATGAATGAATGAATGAAGCAATTGATAAAAAAAGAATCACTTCTTTCATAGGAACTTCAATATAGATTCCCTAGTGCATGGAATCTTTTTCATTATTTAACCCCACCCTTACCCCCTTCCAAAAAAAAAAAGTATCCCTTTGCCAGATATTAACAGGGCTCTCAGAGATGTCATAAAGTTGGAATGACTTTTGAGACTAAGCACTTTCTGGTCCTCTCAGCTTCACTTCTTCTTCCTCTCTCTTCATCTTTAAATAGTATGTTATTCTTTGATGTGGGGATGGATATGTTTCACTTCTAAGACTCACTCAGTCCCTGAGGCCCACTGTTTTGGCTCATGGAGGATTCCTTTAAACCAGTTAGTGCCTAATAACCTATTGACAAAATATTCATGATGTACTTTTTAAGCAGAACAAAAACAAACCCCTGTTTCTTAACAGTAAGCTGATCTGATTCCACCAATGGTCATTGCTATGATATTATCAAAGACAATAGAGGGGCTGAAATGCCCATGTCCAAGTCCTATAAGTTCCAGACTTAGAGAAGCCCTCACAGCATACCGTTCTGTTAAGTTTTACTCCATACTGTCAATTTTACAGTAAAGACTCATCAGAAAATGTGACTAGGACCTGAAGCAATATGGTAAATTTTTTTTTGTCTTTTAGGAATTAGTCTAGGTTTTTTTTTTTTTAAAGATAGAGAAGACAGGAAGAGGAGCCGAGCAGTAGCGCAGCAGGTTAAGCACACATGGCACAAAGGACAAGGACCGGCTAAGGATCCTGGTTCGAGCCTCCCGGCTCCCCATCTGCAGGGGAGTCACTTCATAGGCAGTTAAGCAGGTCTGGGGGTGTCTGTCTTTCCCTCCCCCTCTTTGTCTTCCTCTCCTCTCTCGATTTCTCTCTGTCTTATGCAACAATAACAGCAGCAATAACAACAATAATAACAGCAGCAATTATGATAAACAACAAGGGCAAAAAAGAGGGAAAAAATGGCCTCCAGGAGCAATGGATTCATAGCGCAGGCACCGAGTCCCATCGATAACCCTGGAGGCAAAAAAAAAAAAAAAAAAGGAGGGGGAGAGAGAGATTGAAAAACAGAGATAAATGAAAGAGATCACAGCACTAAGACTTCCTTCAAGGGGGGAGGTAGATAGCATAAAGATTATGTAAAGAGATTCTCCTACCTGAGGCTCTGACAATCCCTGATTCTATCCCCCACATCACCATAAGCCAGAGCTGAGTAGTGCTCTGGTAAAAAACAAAAAAACCCCAAAAAACCAAAAAGACTTCCTTCAATACAGTGGTAGCTCACCAAGAACTTGGGTCGTACACAGGGGAAAGTAGCAGCCTCTTCAAATTGCCAGGAATTCATTTATGATTTACTGGCCACTGCTCAAGGCCATACCGGACTCACCTACCTATTTAGTGAGAGGAAAGTGATGTGGGGAACAGAACCTAGTTGAGTCTACCAGGGTGAAGTCTTATTATTTCCTGAATCTTTGCTTCATGTGTACCTGCTACTTCAATATATACAATCAGCCCAACATAGTAAGAGAAAGAATTAGCCATCACTATCTTTTCAATTTAATCACCGTAATAATACTGAAAAAAAAAATCATGCATCAGGATCAAGGCTGTAGTGTACTGTGCTACATTCTCATAGTGTGAAGCACAAGGACTGATTCAAGGATCCTGGTCAAAGCCCAGGCTCCCCACCTGCGGGGGGGGGGGGGGAGTCACTTCACAGGTGATGAAGCAGGTCTGCAGGTGTCTGTCTTTCTCTCTCCCTTCTCTGTCTTCCCCTCCTCTCTCGATTTCTCTCTGTCCTATTCAACAACAATAGCAGCAGCAGCAACAACAACAACAGTAATGGACAAAAGTGGTCAGAGAAGCAATGGATTCATAATGCAGACACCAAGGCCCAGCAATAACCCTGGAGGCAAAGAAAGAAAGAAAGAAAGAAAGAAAGAAAGAAAGAAAGAAAGAAAGAAAGAGAGGAAAGAAGGAAGGAAATAAAATCATGCCTTAGTAGTTCAATGGTTTTCCACCAAATTAAATCCTCCTCTCATGGAAGAAATAATAGGAGTCATCCAGAAATGTTCTGTGATCTCATTCGTGAAAGGGATGAAACTTAATTTACCCCCTTGAAACCTTTGTTTATATCTGTGAGAGAGACAAGCATGTCAGCGCTCATGTGATTTTGAGGTGCAAACCTGGGGCCTTAAGCATGCAAGTCTTATGTTCTATTGAATCTCCCTGATCCAGTTCCATTCCTGTGAACAAGTATGACAAGGGGTTATAGTTATCTGCACAATATCAAATTCTTCTTCTCCTTCTCCCTCCTCCTCCTCCCATTCTTCTTCTTCTCCTCTTCCTTCTCCTCCTCCTCCTTCTTTTTGTCTCCAGGGTTATTGCTGGGGCTCAGTGTGAATCCACTGCTCCTGGAGGCTATTTTTCCCCTTTTGTTGCCCTTGTTGTTTATCTTTGTTGTTATTATTACTGATGTTATTGTTGTCATTGTTGTTGGATAGGACAAAGAGAAATGGAGAGAGGAGGGGAAGGCAGAGAGGGGGAGAGAAAGATAGACACCTGCAGCGCTCCCCTCCTTGCAGTTGGAGAGTCGGGGGCTTGAACCGGGATCCTTACGCCTGTCCTTGTGCTTTGTGCCATGTGCACTTAACCTGCTGTGCTATCACTGGTCCCCAATATCAAATTATTCTACAGGACAAAACCTCTTACAGTGCACTCATCATGACTTTCACAGTGTTTTGCAAAGGGTCATAAAACGCCACTGCAGGTTTATGCACAGATCTCTGTATAATCCCTGCAGAAATGTAGGTGTTACAACTTTTGACGGAGGCTCTAGTCAGTGCGTGAAGAAAAAAAGACAGATGGGACCGATTGGTGTTGCACCTTCTTGAGCACACATGTTACAATGTGCAAGGACCCAGGGTCAAGCCGCTGGTTCTCACCTGCAGGAGGAAATATTCATAAGTGGTGAAGCAGGGCTGCAGGTGTCTCTCTCCCTCTCTATCTCCCCCTTCCTCTCGATTTCTGGCTGCCTCTCTCAAATAACGATAATAAATTAAAAAAAATTATTTATTCTCTTTTGTTGCCTTCGTTGTTTTATTGTTTTAGTTATTGATGTCGTCGTCATTGTTGGATAGGACAGAGAGAAATGGAGAGAGGAGGGGAAGACAGAGAAGTGGAGAGAAAGATAGACACCTGCAGACCTGCTTCACCGCCTGTGAAGCGACTCCCCTGCAGGTGGGGAGCCGGGGGCTTGAACCGGGATCCTTACGCCGGTCCTTGCACTTTGCACCATGGGCACTGAACCTGTTACGCTACTGCCTGACTCCCAATAATTTTTTTTTTTAAAAAAGAAAGGCAAAATACTTTTCAACACATCTGAGCTCACAGGCAAACTCCAAGCCTCATCTACTTCTCAGTTTGGAAAATAAAACATTTTATGTGCATATTTCTTTCCCCCTCTCCTGCCCTCCCCAGAAGCAAGTGCTGATTTGTCTGGAAAAGAAAAAAAAATTAAGGAAGCCTGGAAAACTATCTCTGACTTTATTCCTAACATTCTCTTCTTTATTTTATTTTTGTATTAGTGATTTAATAATGAACAAGATGGTAGGATAACAGAGATATAATTCCTTATAATTCCAACTATCAGAGTTCTGAGTTCCACCCCTTTCAATGGAAACTTCCCTATTTTTTAATCCTTCTGGGAATATGGACCAAAATTCTTTATGAGGTGCAGAATATGGGACGTCTGGCTTCTATCATTGCTTCTCCATTGGACATAGATATTGGCAGGTTGATCCATACCCCCAGCCTATTTCTATCTTTCCCTAGTGGGGTAGGGCTCTGGAGAGGTGAGATTTTGGGACACATTGGTGAGGTCATCTGCCCAGGAAAAGTCAGAATGGAATTATGTTATTGTCTACAACTTGGTGGCTGAAAGGCAGTAAGATATAAAGCAGGACAAACTTTATAATAAACAGGAACCCAAAGTTCAGAATAGAGCAGATGAAACTGAGGGTCTTTGTGTGGGAGGAATCTAAGAAGTCTATTTGAGGGATATTCCAAGGGGCCCTTGACTTTAGCGATTTTGCCTGAATCTGATAACTAACATGCAGATGGGCTAAAAGTATTGTCTGTGAAGATGGTGTCAGAGTGGAGAAAAGAACTAGAAAGCTGCATCAGGGCAGATAGTAGCTTCCAACTATGAGGAAAGGAGGAGTAGAGGGGGAAGATAGAGAGGGAGGGAGAGAGAAAGATAAACAGCTGCAGACCTGCTTCACTGCCCGTGAAGTGTCCCTCTTGCAGGTGAGAATTCAGAGGCTCGAGCCCTGATCCTTGCACGGTTCCTTGCATTTAGTACTATGTGCACTTAACTAGGTTAAGTGCTACTGCCTGGCCCCTAGGAGGCCTCCTTTGCTTCTAGCGACTCACTACACTCAGGCAGATCTGTGCCCCAAGTATTTGCACAGGTGGACACACCCCACTCCCACACAGGGATTAGCTTCCTTTCAGGGTGCTGCCAGTTTCTTTGAGAAAGCCACAGCATGGTGCCAATGATAACTGACCATTTCTATTGCTGTGATGAATGAGGATGGGTTAATCCCTGTGTTTGTCAGGTTTGGCTAACCGCCCTAAAAATTCCCCTTGATCAAATATAACGATGTGCCTTGCCAAGTACTTTCCACTTACTTTTTAAGATTCATGCTTTTCTGTGGAAATTCAACCCACGTGTGCTGGATTGTTTACTGAACGTAGAGTAAATTGGTCAAATGCCAGCTCAGACCCAAAAACATTCCCTCCCTGCAGGAAAACTCATCATCAATATCCACCTTCTCCCCCCTTTGTTTTGATATTTAACCAGAGTTTTGAATTTTAATTAGAACCAGAACTAAACGAAGCTTAGTTTGAGCCAATTTCATACTTAAGCTCCAGAGAGAGATCTTTCTAGAGACAAGTTTCTGTCACAGGTTTTCTTGCTCAGCTACGTTTAGTTCATTTGTAACTAACTGCCTTGGCCATCTTTGCCCAGCAGTCTAGTTGAGGCTCAAACTCGGAATATGTGTAAATCTGTGGACTTCCTGTCAGGTTAAGCTTAAGTTCTTCACCCATACTTGTGACTTAAATTTTTTAAAAAATATTTACTTATTTATTTATTTATTTTTCCCTTTTGTTACCCTTATTATTTAACATTGTTGTGGTTATTGATGTCGTTGTTGTTGGATAGGACAGAGAGAAATGGAGAAAGGAGGGGAAGACAGAGAGGGGGAGAGAAAGACACCTGCAGACCTGTTTCACCGCTTGTGAAGCGACTCCCCTGTAGATGGGGAGTCGGGGACTCCAACTGGGATCCGTAAGCCGGTCCTTGTGCTTTGCGCCATAAGAGGGGTATAATTCCACGCAATTCCCACCACCAGAATTCCATATACTCTCCCTGACTGGCAGTTTTCCTTTTCTTTATCCCTCTTGAAGTATGGGCCCATGATCACTGTGGGATGCAGAAGGTGGAAGGTTGGGCTTCTGTAATTGCTTCTCTGTTGCACATGGGTGTTGACAGGTCAACCCATCCTCCCAGCCTGTCTCTCTCTTTCCCTGGAGGGGTGGGACTCTGGGGAGGTGAGGTTTCAGGACACATTGGTGAGATTGTCAGCCCAGGGAAGTCCGGTTGGCGTCATGGTAGCAAACTGCTGAAAATCAGGGATGCAGAGGTTACACAGGCTCCTGTGCTGAATATGGGCCCCAGATTACATCAGTGGGGTTATAGTGAATGGTATTTATATACTTTTCCCATATTTGGGAGCTACTCTCTTCCTGATTCAGCTTTCTAGTCCTATGTCCAACTCTGACCCCATCTCCCCAGACAATAATACCTTTAGCCCACCTGTATATTGCCTGTTGGGCTCAGGAAAAAATAAATAAAATCATGGGCCCCTTGGAATATATACCTAAAATAGACTTTCTAGCTTTTTTCAAAATGGAGACCCCAAATCTCATCTGCTTTATTCTTACCTTTAGGATGCTGATTATAAAACAAGTTGTTCTGATTTATATCTGAATGTTTTTCAGCCATACTTGTGATTTTCACTCTCATTTAGAACCCAAATCACCAGGTCAGCCCTGGTCTCTATTTGCCTTCCAGTCTCATTTCAGTAATTCACCTCAGATTCCCCTCTGCTTAATCACTTGCAAGAAACATCCTCAGATATAATCAGTGAAACTTCTTAGAGTTGAGGCATTAGGGTCCTTTCCCTAATATTTTATTCATGAGAAATGATAGGAGAGAGAAAGAACCAGACATCACTCTGGTACATGTGCTGCCGGGGATTGAACTTGGGACCTCATGCTTGAGAGTCCAAAGCCTGATCCACTGCGCCACCTCCCGGACCTTTCCCTAATATTTTGATTCCCCTCTTTCCTTTTCTAGATTCTGTTTCTACCAGCAACATTACTATAGGAAATCTTCCAGCATTTCCAATATTTTTCCATCTTTATAAATTCTATCTTGCATAAGTCTATAGGTTTTGCTTTTTTTTTTTTTTTTAATGTGCTGTTAGGCTTTAACCTACAGCCTCATGCACACACAATACCACTGAGCCACTTCTCTGATCCAATTTTATTTTATATTTTGAGAAAGAGTGCTATCAAAGCACTGTTCCATCACCCATGGAGTTCTGCCCATATTTATCTTTGGTGCTTCCATCTGGTACTGGGCATTGAACCTAGGATCTCATGCAGGAAAGGCATGAGGCATCGTTCTACCTGCTGGACCACCTCCTAGATCTTTAGCTTTTGCTTTAGCTTGTGCCTCTTGTCTCCTTCACATGGATATTGCAGACATACTCTGCTACAGATTCTCCTTTGGTTATGTTCACACAATTTTAATATTGCATCCTTTTTGTTTTCAGTCTCCTCCACTCAGTTCATCCTGCACACTGAGTAGTCTCCATACAGTGCTTCAGAACCAATCACTGTTGGGTTGTGTCCAAGTAGCTCACCTTGACCTTAAAATTGTTTTAATGCAATTCTACCCCCATGAATCCCCCTTTACTTTCAGTGACCTTTAACACACACCCTCACACCCTTAAGGCAAGGATTGCACTTCTCAAAAACACATAATTCTTCTTTACTTACAACGTGGCTCACACTTAGACTGGACTTTGAGCTCAAGGAGTTAGATAAAAAAAAAGAAAAACTACATGTGGGCTGTTAAATAACTTGGGAAATAATCAAGCACTAGTGCTTGAAGGAAGATTAGGATTTGAAGGATGTGTAGGCACAGAAAACTAGTCCAGACACACAACTCATCCTAATGCGCACGCGTGCGGGGGGGGGGGAGGGAGTTTTAACTATAAGAGCCTAAGTGGAATAGTGTATAATACTAGACAGAAGAAGGACCCAAAACAGACATTATGAGAAATATATAGGCAGAAAAATACAGCACCTGAGATCTCCTCTAAAGTGGGTAGTAGAGTTCAGGCTACCCAGTGACATCCAAAAGCAAGAAGTCCATTCCTAGGAGGAGGTATGACAAGGGGGAGAAAAGACTCTTATCCTAGAAGAGTTAGGCGATCACACTGTTTATCAAGAGCAGGATTGTATCATAAGAGTAAGACAATCAGGAATGTAGTTATAGGATTGAATCAGTAAAACAAGTCAGGAGAAAGGTAGGGTGAAAAAAAAGAGTATGTATATATGTATTTATTTTATAGCCTGAGAATGAATTCACCATGGTGAATGACCTTTGGACTGAATTTCATTCTTCTGACACTAGTTATAGACTGTGCACAAAGTCCGTACTTTTTTGAGCATTGATTTCCTCATATATAAAGATGCAGAAAGAATAAATAATAATGGCACAGCCACTAAATCAAGTGCCCACAACAGAGCCTTTTCATTTCACAATAATAGGCCCTCAGCCAGAGCTTCTGAAACTATTCCTTCCCAAGAAAAGGATGACCTGTACTGAAGTCAATGAAATCGTTAAGTCATCACATCTAGTGAAGTGGTGCCAAGGATGTGGGTAGAAAGAACCATCCATGGTAGAGAAGGGTCAGAGGCACAATCACATTTCTGGCTGGCATGCCTTCCTCTCTCTCTTTCTCCTGCCTCCTGCCATTTCCTCTGCCTTCCTGAACACGGCTCATTCTCAACACAAGCCCGCGTCTTCTTTAAGGAAGCTCAACTCTTTTCGAGTGATTTGCCCATCCTTTCGGCCCCCTTTTGAACAGGCACCATGCCTAACCACTTACAGCATTAACAATCCCCTAGTGATCCCTGAGGCCCGTGACACTGCCGTTTGTAATTTCGTAAGACATAAACTTTTACTTTGGAGTTGTGCAAAGTACGCTTTCTTTTTCCTTTTTTCTTTTTTTACATTTTTATTTATAAAAAGGAAACACTGACAAAACCATAGGATAAGAGGGGTACAACTCCATATAATTCTCACCACCAGAACTCCGTATCCCATCCCCTCCCCTGATAGCTTTCCTATTCTTTATCCCTGTGGGAGTATGGACCCAGGGTCATTGTGGGATGCAGAAGGTGGAAGCTCTGCTTTCTGTAATTGCTTCCCCGTTGAACGTGGGTGTTGACAGGTCGATCCGTACTCCCAGCCTGTCTCTCTTTCCCTAGTGGGGCGGGGCTCTGGGGAAGTGGGGCTCCAGGGCACATTGGTGGGGTCATCTGCTCAGGGAAATCTGATTGGCATCATGGTAGCATCTGGAACCTGGTGGCTGAAAAAAGAGTTAAGATATAAAGCCAAACAAATTTTTGACTAATCATGAACCTAAAGGCTGGAATGCAAAGTAACTTTAAGGTAGTGGATCACTGGTAACCCAAAAAATGGACCGCCCTCCCACCATAACCTATCACAGTCTGGCATTGTTGTGACAACATTAAATTGTGTGGCATGATTATTTCCAGGGAGAATTAGATATTGCTGTGGAATCTGAGGAGTGGGAATCTTAATGAGTTCTCTAGATGAATTTCTTGAAAATGTTAATGACCTGATTTTTTTTTTTTTTTTTTTAAGCCTCTCGCTATCCGTGAGTCACACATGTCTGCACTCACCCATGGCTTGCTGGGTTCCTGGAGTGATCCTAGTCTTATCTTGTTGCTTTCTCAGGTGATCTTCTTTGCTATTCCTAGCTGATCGGGGAGAGCAAAATGCAGTGGCTGCTATTCCTTAGCCACAGTCCCTCATTCTTTAGTGTGACTGGACCAAGCGGCCTTCAAGCTGTTTTCTTTCTCTTGTCATTTCCCCCATCCCCCCGCCATAATTTCAGAGGGAATACTCAACTTGCAATTACTGATGAGTTCAGCACTATCGTGTCATCATTTTATTTAATTTTTGGAATCCCAATATGTAATTTTCTTCTACATCTAAACCAAGGTATGACAGCAGACTGGAAAGTTACAAAGTGAGCAAATCTTCACAGATAACTGTTGTGGGGTGACAGACTTGGATGACTATGTCATGACAATGACTGTGACTATGTCACAGTGTACACAAACATCCAGACACAGCCTTGTATGCTGCAAAGCCATGGGAGGGCTGATTTTATGGGATTGTTGGAAAAGTCATGATGTCCTTTTCTTTGTTTTTCTAGTCAAGAATGTGTTGTGCAAAGCAGAACTTGGCCTGGAGTTGGTGTATTGCACCAAAGTAAAAGACTCTGGGGGATGGGGGAGGCCTCAGCTCCTGAAACATGACAGCAGAGGTTGAACTGTTAGGTGGAAGACTGAGAAATGTTATGAATGTACAAACTATTGTATTTTATTGTCCACTATAGACCATTAGTCCCCCCATGAAGAAATTTTAAAAAATGTGTTGTGACTTTTCCAACAACCCAACAGTTATACCTCAATGAAAATTTAGAAAAACTGGCAGTCTTTATAACATATTTAAAAGGGAAGAAAGACATGGTGTTACTGGGTAGTATGTTCTTTTTCTTTCTTTCTTTTTTTTTTTTTTTTGGCAAGAATATCAGATCAAACCATTTACAGAGAAATGCTGGCTATACCCTCCTGTCACCAGTTGGTTTATGAACAATCAGGGTCATGATATTTTTTTTCTGTTCTACTTGAGAACTGCTTATCTGTAGTCTAGTGATGTTTCCAGTTGCTTTATGATTTGCTCAAGCATGAAAATGCAAAACTTTGTTTAGTGCACACATTACAGTGTTCATTTTGGAAGTGGGAGGTGGTATAGACCAGAGACCACACATGTTACCTTGGACAAAGACCTGGGTTCATCTGCAAAGGAGGAAGTTTGACAAGCAATGGAGCAGTGTCTCAGGTCTCTCTTTCTTACCCTTTCCTGCCCTCCCTCCCTCCTTCCCTCCCTCCTCCCTTCCCTCCCTCCCTCCGTCTATTTCTCTCTGTCACTATCAAAAAAGAAAAAAAAAGAGGGAAAATGGTATGACAGATTCATTCTGCAAGTACTGAGTCCCAGCAATAGCTTTGGTGGCAAAAAAAAAAAAAAAAAAAAAAGGAGAAGAAAAAAACACCTCGTTTCTACTTGTTGGATTAGTCAATATTCATTTGTTCTCAAGAGCCATGTTCAGAAAATACTGTTTTCAAGGACAAAATTCTGTCAAAGGAAGTTCATAGTTAACAGACATAACTCACAGTCTTTATAACATCATGATACAATTCCCTACAGTTCTGAGGAGGGGTACAGTACTACAGAATTCCTACCACCAGAGTTCCACATCCCATCCCATCCTCCATTGAAAGTTGCCTTATTCTTTATCCCTCTGGGAGTATGGACTCAAGATCTTTATGGGGTGCAGAAGGAGGGCGATCTGGCTTCTATAATTGTTTCTCTGCTGGACATGAGCATTGACAGGTTGATCCATACCACCAGCCTGTTCTTCTTTTTTTAAATTAAAAAAAGGAGACATTAGCAAAACCATAGGATGAGAGGGGTACAACTAAAAAAAAAAAAAAAAAAGAATAGGCTGGTGGTATGGATCAACCTGTCAATGCTCATGTCCAGCAGAGAAACAATTATAGAAGCCAGATCGCTCTCCTTCTGCACCCCATAAAGATCTTGAGTCCATACTCCCCGAGGGATAAAGAATAAGGCAACTTTCAATGGACAGGACGGGATGGGATGTGGAACTCTGGTGGTGGGAATTGTGTAGAACTGTATCCCTCTTCTCCCATAGTCTTGTCGATCATTATTAAACCACTAATAAATACAAAATAAAATACAAAAGAACATCATGATAGGCTGCCAAGCACAGCACAGCAAACATCTGGAGCTGACTACCTGCACCTCCAGGAATCAACAGTCTGCTCCAGTTCAGAACAACCCAGAAAACTCCCAGCTTGTTCCTTTGAGGGTGGTCTCTTTCTTTTTCCATCAAAAGTATAGGAAGCCAGCCACAGGCATTCGAGGACAGTGATGATGGCCAATTAGAACAGAGTGTCTCGTGTCTCCCCTCCCTGGCTTGCCCCAAGCCAATTAGAGCAGAGTGTCTCCCCTCCCTGGCTTGCCCCGAGCTCCCATGATGGGAGCCTCCACAGTAATCCTGTGATCAGTCTTCATCACTGTGATTGCTGCCCCCCCCCCTCATCTTTTGCCTTTGGAGTCTTGGTTACAAAGGAGAAGAAGTGGAATACGTTTCCTGAAAGTGCTGTTTGCAGACAACTATCTGTGCTGCGCTGTGAAGCATGATATCTGGAGTTCAGACCAGGGCTCCCCTCCACCTCACCCTCCACCCCTGGAAGGGCTTGAGGACTGGAGCCTGAGGGAGCCAGTTCAGCTCAGCTCCACAGCTCAGCAGTCACAGTCACATACCTACAGCCAAGTGCTCTATGACTAGCAAAACCAGACTCTGGACTCTGGCAATTTCTACTATGCTATTTACTCCTACACCTTTCTTTTCTTTCTTTCTTTTTTTTTTTTTTTTTGGAAGGGGGGGAATATTGGGAAATAAAACTTGCCTTTTCCCCCCATGCACCTCAGACATGGCATATTCTGTGTAATAGGATATGTAGTGGATATGTTACTCATATGTGTGTATGCATACGTATACATCGCTGGATATAGATGTATTACTTGTATATATCTTGATTTCATTATTATTTTTTAGACTTCATTGGGGAGGTTAATGGTTTTAAACACAACACATTTTTTGATACATAAGTACAAGCTCTCGTCTCCCCATAACAGTTGTCTGTGAGACATTTACCTCACCTAGCCTAGGTCCCTTTCCACTGTTATAGACCAGGATTCCTGAATCCTTCCATCCTATCCTTTACCCTCCTTTCCCAGTGTCCTTTTCTTTGGGTGTGGTGTATATTATTATTATTATTATTATTATTATTATTATTATTTTAGGTCCCAAGTTAATACTTCAAACAGGTCTGATTCCAGACCAGGTTTCCAGAAAAAGAAATAGGAATGGAGTGTTGTTCTCAAACTAGACCACTTGGGGGCAGCCTCACCTTAGAATCGTGGAACCAACTGCCGTGAAAAAGAAGTGGTCAGTGTGGGTGAAATATCACTGTGAATCAGAAAACAAAACCAGAGATGAAGAAGGAGAAAGGAGAAGGGCAAAAAACACCCTCTGGGAATCATCTCATGTAGGGATGAGAGATTATATAATCTACTTTTAAATGTGTTTACACAGTTTTCTTATATAACACACCTGCTTGAGACAGAAACAGTATTAATCCATTCACCTGAGACAAGGTCTAAAACTGAAGCACTACTGTAAAAACAATGAAAGGGAATTTTAGGAACAACAACAACAACAACAAAAAGCTGAACTAATGTTTATGTCATAATTAAGGCTTTGAAATGAAGTCATGGGTGTGTTCGTATGTCCTTGTTCTCATCTTGAAGACGCAAAGGTGTGATGGGGACCCAGGTGACCACATCATTATTATTGCCCATTTTAATCTAGACAGGACAGCTGCATCTCTGGTCTATGGTCAAGAGAAGATTAATTGAGGTGGTCCAGGAGGTGGAGCAATGGATAAAGTGCTAGACTTTCAGTCATGAGGTCCTGAGTTCTATCCCTGGCAGCACATGTACTACAGTGATGTCTGGTTCTCTCTCTCCTTCTCCCTCTTCTCTCTCTTTCTCTCTCTTCCAGTCCATTTCATTAATAAATAATTAAAAATAGATTCTTAAATCCCTCTCTCCATTGTTACCGGTCATCTCTATCAGGAACAACACAATAGACCCCTTTGTGGACTCTCATAGGACCTTGCCTTCAACTTCGATCAACAATGATAGAGAATGTTCCATCCTTGGAAGGGAGGCTGGGCAACAGACTCTATGCTACACCTGAGGAAGATGGGTCTTGATATTGGGGCAGCTTGGAATGTTCCTATTCATGACCACAGAATGTGAGCTCAGATCTACAGGGATGCAGAGGTCACATAGGCTCCCAAGCTGAATATGGGCCCCAGATCACATCGGATCGATGGGGTTTACAGTCAACAATATTTATACACCTTTCCCATATTTGGAAGCTACTTTCTGCCCAGATCCAGCTTTCTGGTTCTTTTTCCACCCATGGCATCATCTCCCCAGACAATAACTAGGATCCACCTGCATATCAGATTTCAGGCTCAGGGGAAAAAAAAAACAACAACAAAAACTAATGTAGCCATAGGCCCTTTGGAATATAACTAAAATATGCCTACTTGCTATCTACAGAACGGAGATCCCACCCCCAACTCTTCTTCTGCACTGCTCCAGCCTTTAGATTCGTGATTAGTCAACAACTTGTTTAGCTTTATATGTTAACTCTCTTTTCAGACACCAGGTTCCAGTTGCTAGCATGATGTCAACCAGACTTCTCTGGGCAGACAGCCCCACCAATGTGTCCTGAAGCTCCACTTCCCCAGAACCCTACCCCACTAAGGAAAGAGAGAGTCAGACTGGAGTATGGATCAACCTGTCAATGCGCATGTTCAGTGGGGAAGCGATTACAGAAGCCAGACCTTCCACCTTCTACATCCCACAATGACCCTGGGTCCATACTCCCAGAGGGTTAAAGAATAAGAAAGCTATCAAGGGAGGAGGTGGGATATGGAATTCTGGTGGTGGGAATTGTGTGGAGTTGTACCCCTCTTACCCTATGGTTTTGTCAGTGTTTTCTTTTTATAAATAAATAATAATAAAATTAGATTCTTAAAAGAAAGAGAGAAAATTAGTTGAGGAGGATGGAAGGGAAGAGAAAGAACAAGGTGGCCAGGTAGATAGCATAATCATGCAAAAATACTTTCATGCCTGAAGCTCTGAGGTCCCCAGTTCAATCCCTGGCAGAAAGGAAGAGAAGCTGGAGAAGCAGTGCTCTGGTGAAACAAATACATAAATACAGCAGGAAAAGAGAGAAGGAATAGGCACTGCATGCCATCCTTGGAGAATCACTTGTAGTGACCTCTAGGGAATGCATGTCAATATCGACCCAAGTCACAGAGAAGTCCACTCATGCCATTCCCCTGGGAGTGCCTGCCAGTCTGTGTTTTCCAGTACCTTGTGGTCATTTACAGAGGAGGTTGATCAACACACCAACAGCCATCAGCCTAGGATGAGAGGAGGCTTAAATTACCTTTGCACTATCAACTACATAAACTCTATCAATCGTCAAGACCGAATACTGACTTCCAGAAACCTATCTGGAAAAATTCTACTTTTCTTTCTCTATTGGGTCTCTATGGGTCACAGAATGAGTCTGAATGAGTTCTTGAATCCATTTTCTAGGTTATCTAAAGAGGCCAAGTTCTCCCTCCCCCCCCCTTTTTTTTCCTGAGTGAGACTTCATACACGTATGACTTTACTATTCTGGATCCACTTTTTAAAAAAGATGGACAAGAAGACAGATACACACACAGAGACAGAGAAAGAGAGAGAGAGAGAGAGACAGACAGACAGACAGACAGACACACACACACACACACAGAGAGAGAGAGAGAGAGGGAGAGAGAGATCAAAACTTCCCCCAGAGCCATGACATTCCCAAGTAATTTGCTTGGTACTTGAACTTTGGCTGTGGACATAGCAAGGCAGGTGCTTTGCCGGTTGAACTATCTCATTGGTCTCAGACAGGGGAGCAGGGGAGTACCTACAGTTTAGTATGTGGCAGATGCAGGCTTGAGAGACAGACTAGCTGCCAAATAGCAGTGAAGGTCCGGAGAGTTTCTTTACAACGGTTATTTACAGGGAGGGCTTCTTCTCTCCAGTCAGACTCTCTGGTGGTCCTTGTAAGACGAGGGCTCAGAACTACGGGTGTAGAGACCAGAAGGTGAATCGTATTCACTGTCCACATGTATACTACATTTCTGAGGTGTATTATCAGGACTGCCTGTTACATTTAATTTGGGAGTGATCTGTCACCCAGCCAAGCCTTTATCTGTCTCATCTTTGACATGTCTTTTTATCTTGTAAACGTAAACCATTCTCTTTCTTGTCCATACCTTTGCATCACTGGGGTACCATGCCATCTCAGTGGTCCTCAACTTTTCATCAGCAGTTGGTCACCTTTTCATCAAGCAGTGGGTCAGTCTTTCTCCAACTGTGGGCCTAGACCACCTTTTATAGGAACATCTGGAGTATTTGGCAAAATGCAGACTCTTTTTTTAAAAAAAAAAATATTTATAAAAAGGAAACACTGACAAAAAACATAGGATAAGAGGGGTACAGCTCCACACAATTCCCACCACCAGAACTCCGTGTCCCATCCCCTCCCCTGATAGCTTTCCTATTCTTTATCCCTCTGGGAGTATGGATCCAGGGTCATTATGGGGTGCAGAAGGTGGAAGGTCTGGTTTCTGTCATTGCTTCCCCGCTGAATGTGGGTGTTGACAGGTCGATCCATACTCCCAGCTTGTCTCTCTCTTTCTCTAGTGGTGCGGGGCTCTGGGGAAGTGGGGCTCCAGGACATTTTGGTGGGGTCCTCTGAAAGAAGAAGAAAGGAAGGAAAAAGAGTTAACATATAGAGCCAAACGAATTGTTGACTAATCATGATCCTAAAGGTTGGAATGGTTCAGATGATGCGGTGCGGTTGGGGGTGTGTGTTCCGTTTTGTAGATAGTTAGTAGGCCTATTTTAGTTATATTCCAAAGGGCCCATGATGACTATACTATAGGGTTTTTCTTTTTCTTTTTTTAAGTCTGACATCTGATATGCAAGTGGGTCCAAGTTATTGTCTGGGGAGATGATGTCATGGCTGGAAAAAGGACCAGAAAGCTAGATTAGAGAAAATAGTAGCTCCCAAATATAGGAAAGGTGTATAAATATTGTTGACTGTAAACCCCATCGATTTGATGTGATCTGGGGCTCATATTCAGCTTAGGAGACTATGTGACCTCTGCGTCCCTCAGATTCTTGGGCTCTCATGGAAACCTGCTAGTTTGGGTTCTCTGGAGCTAGGGGTTGGCAATCTATAACTGAAGCATCCAGGGTGGACCTTCTGCACACTCAAGTTGAAGAGCTACTTCCCCAAAAGGCTAGAACAGTGTTTGGGAAGGGGGGATTAAAGGAGAGAATTCCTGGGGTTGCTTCAGCCTGGTCTTGCTTATCTTCTCATTGTTCCTCAGCTTCTGCCAGCCCTTTACCTGCTGCTTAGTCTGCCCTGTGTGCCCACCGTGCCTCGTGCTCCTGGAACAGAGCATGCCCTCTGTCTCTCCTTTCAGACAGTTGACAGCTCAGCTGTCAAGTCCTGGCTCCCAGGACTCACCTGGCTCCCAGTAGCTCAGCTCTCAATAGTCATCTGTCTTTTTTCACTCTTCTCTTCTGTCCTTAACTGCTGCAGGCAAGTGATTATGTCTGTGTAGTAGCCAGAAGGATCCTGGGGTAGGAAAATGTTGAGACTTGCCTAAGCCACTGACATATTAATAGAGTTAATGTCAAAACTCCTGTCATCCAATTTGGGGTGCCCAGTGACCATCTTGTCAACCAGTAAGTCTATCAGTTAATCAACGGGTCTTTACTGAATACCTAGGAGGTATCCAAAAGTGTCTTGTTGAACATCTGCTGGCTGGGTTGGGCTCTGTTCAGAATTAGGTTCAGTGACCTCACATTATCCCTGATCTAGGATCTAATTCTGTATCTTGACTGTCCACAGTTGGCGGCCTTTAGGGCCGTGCCAGGTTGCTGAGCTCTATTTCACACACCACCACCATTTGCTACACAATTCTGTGGTCTTTAACGAAATGAAAAAGAAGAAGAGGAGGCTGGCTTCTCCAGCATCACCAACCCTTTAGCCATCTTCACTGGATGTTCTATTGTTGAGTTGGTTTGGTTTTCTTGAGCTTTCATTGAATTAAAGCTAGAAAAAAAAATCAGCAGGCAAGTATGTAACTTCATTCAAGACAAATTTTTCTTCCTCCTGTCAGTTTCAATATACTAAAACCTCTACCTTAAGCACAGTCTTTGTTTTCACAATTTGAAGTCTTTTTTTTTGTCAATGTGACCTATTTTATTTTGTATTGTTATTCATTTATTAGTAAAATGAAAAATCTCAAATGAGAGACATTTTCATCACTGCTTCCTC
This sequence comes from Erinaceus europaeus, assembly GCF_950295315.1. Classification (NCBI taxonomy): domain Eukaryota; kingdom Metazoa; phylum Chordata; class Mammalia; order Eulipotyphla; family Erinaceidae; genus Erinaceus; species Erinaceus europaeus. Next base: position 14,732,337 of record NC_080163.1, read on the forward strand.
ACTGTTGAAACTTCCACCCTGCCGATGGGGACTGAGGACTTGAACCACGTTCCTTGAGCATTATGACATGTGCACCTTACAGATGAACCATCAACTGGCCCCGATTTGAAGTTCTTTTATAGGTTAATATTATTACAGAAACTCAGCCCAGTTTCCCCAGCCCTATGTCCCTTTCCAAAGCCAGTAGGCAGATAGAATATACTTGGGGTACAGGATACTTTTGCTAACACTTGGATTTTATTTTTTTCCCCCATCATACTTGACTTATAGTTCCCACTTTAAGTCAAAAATAGAGAGCCCAGTTTGCTAACTTTTTTTTTTCAATGAAGCAGCAGTAGGAAAACAAGTTCAAAAACAACAACAACAACAACAACAAAAACTTTTAAATGTCAAAACTGGTATTTCTGGGCCAAGAGTGTGCAATAGAGTCTCCCATGTTTGACTGGATCACCTCCAGGAATTGAGAGTCAGAATTCAACCATCTTTGGCTACCTGTAGGAAATTAGTAGCTGGACAAAACTAGTGTGAAGAAGATCTGAAAAAATCTGACCATTTGCCTCCTTTCTACTTTTAGATTTTACGGGTTTTTTTTAAAAAAAGTTATCCTGGGGGTGCTGGGTGGTAGCACATCGGGTAAAGCGCACGTGGCACGAAGCACAAGGACCAGCATTAAGGATCCCAGTTCAAGTGCCTGGCTCCCCACCTGCAGAAGAATCACATCACAAGTGGTGAAGCAGGTCTGCAGGTGTCTATCTTTCTCTCTCACTCTCTGTCTTCCCTTCCTGTCTCTATTTCTCTCTGTCCTATCCAATAATGGCAATAGCAAAAATGGCAGCAAAATGGGAAAAAATGGTCTCCAGGAGCAGTGGATTTGTAGTGTAGGCACCGAGCCCAACAATAACCCTGGAAGAAAAAAAAAGGAAAAAAAAATAAAAGGAATCCTGGTCCTTGAGGAATAGTTTACCAGATAGGGCACCAACCTATCCAGGTAGATTCAAATCTAACACCACACAGTAGTTCTGTGGGCCTGTGAGCACTGTGAGCAGATCTGGTGTTGAGGCCCGTTGGTATGTCTATCTTTTTTTTTTTTTTTTTGCTTCCTTAATTGCTGCGGTTGGGTGCAGGCACTACAAATCCATGGCTCCTGGTGGCCATCTTTTCCATTTTATTGGATAAGACACAGAGGAATTGATAAAAAAAAAAAAAAAAGAAAGAAAGAAAGATGGGGGAGAGAAAGATAGACACCAGCAGACTCCTCTTGTTGCTTGCAAAACTCCTTTTCCCATCCCACAGGTAGGGATCCGAGGACTTCAACCCTGGTCCTTGCATGGGTCCTTGTGCTTGGTACTATGTGCACTTAACTAGGTGCACCACCGCCTGGCCCTGTCTGTCTAATCCATCTCTGAGTTTTTCTACTTAAATGAAATGATGGCCCAGGAGTGGTGAAATTATATATGCTTGACCCCAGCTCATCAAAAATAAAGTAAATAAATACATAAATAAAGGGGTCGGGTGGTGGTTTTCCTGGTTGAGCACACATGTTATAATGCGCAAGTACCTGGGTTCAAGTCCCGGTCCCCACCCACAGGGGAAAAGCTTTGCAAGTGGTGAAGCAATGCTGTAGGTGTTTCTCTGTCTCTTTCCCTCTCTATCACTCCCATCCCTCTCGATTTCTGGCTTTCTCTATCCCATAAATAAAGATAATGTTAAAAAATTAGGTCAATAAGTAAATAAATGTATCCTCAAAATTTGAAATCAGTTTTCACATGTAACAGTAGGTACAAGGAGCCATTTCCTCTGTCGTTAGTCTCCACGTAAGGTAGATTTAGAACTGTATACACCCTCCTGAGTGGCAGAAAATACAGTCCTTTATGAAGAGGGACAAGGGCCAGTCATTTCACTTTTGCGTTGATTCACACTCAGTCTCAGCCTGAAAGTTGTGCATGTTCCTTCCTTCCTTCCCATCTAACCATTAAAAAAAAAAAAAAACCAAACCTGAACTGGAGTTGGCATATTGCACCAAAGTAAAAGTCACTGGGGTGGCTGGGGGTGGGGAGGATACAGGTCCAAAAAGGATGACAGAGGATCTAGTGGGAGTTGTATTGTTATATGGAAAACCGAGAAATGTTATGCATGTAGAAACTATTGTTTTTACTATTGAATGTAAAACATTAATCCCCCAATAAAGAAATTAAAAAAAAAAGTCCTAGTTAAATCAGAGGGCCCAAGAAATAGACTTACTCAGCATGGTGTTGATAATGCTGTTTTTTTTGTTTTTTTTTTTTAGCCTCCAGGGTTATTGCTGGGGGGTGGTGGAATCCACTGCACCTGGAGGTCATTTTTCTCATTTTGTTGCCATTGCTGTTGTTGTTGGATAAGACAGAGAGAAATAGATAGAGGAAAGGAAGATAGAGAGGGGGAGAGAAGGATAGACACCTTCAGACCTGCTTCACTGCTTGTGGAGTGACCCTCCCTCCCCCGCAGGTGGGGAGCCGGGGGCTCGAACCTGGATCCTTGTGCTGGTCCTTGCGCTTTGCACCATGTGTGCTTAACCCGCTGCGCTACCGCCCTGCCCCCGATAATGCTCTTTTAATCTTCCAGCAGATTATGTTGTCAATCTCTGAAAGGACCAGAAAAATCCACTGAACTGCTGTTTTCCATTCATGAATCATGTATACTGTGGATGTCTTTGTGAGTCTCGTAGTGAAAACAGCTGGCAGAATTATGCCTAATGAAGCCTTCTTCAGCTCTCTCATTATCTTAATTGCTATTTTTATCATCAGTCTAGTAGGTGAAGCTGCAAGTAAATGCGATTTCTACTGCTTGATTATAAACATCCAAATGAACATCAGTACAGTTAACTGGTTGAATCAAGTTCACAAAACAAGATAATCAAGACCAAATAGATGGGACTGAGTGGTGGCGCACCTGGTTGAGCACACACGTTACAATGTGCAAAGACCCGGGTTTGAGCCCTCAGTCCCCACCTGCAAGTGGAAAGCTTTGCGAGTGATGAAGGAGGACTGCAGGTATCTCTCTGTCTCTCTCCCTTTCTATCTCCCCCTACCCTTTTGATTTCTGGCTGTCTCTGTCTAGTAAATAAATAAAGATAATAAAAAAGTATAGGCAATGAATCAATAGCTTTCTTCTGGACTATGATAAAACTTTTTCCTCTCTTGTACATAGAAAGTGTCATCCAAATAACATCAGAAAGAAACTGAATAGCATGCTTTTCAGTCTTTAAAATCTCACTACCATTCAAAGTTAATAGTGCTTGAATAATTTCTAATGTTATTTTCTTCACTTGTTAAAAATCTAGATGCATCAGAACCAGATGCTTCTGAGCTCTTTTCTTCATTTAATACTGATGCATCTAAGAGTAGAACAAAAATTAGATTGCTTTTTGGGTATACTAGAAGTACTATGAGTATGTTCTTTTTTACAATATCTATTTTTATAGTCATCTACTACATGTCTAGATATTTTACATTTTTCCCTATTTTCCTTTTTTAATCTTTATTTTCCTTTTGTTACCCTTGTTGTTTTATTGTTGTTGCAGTTATTGTTGTTGTTGTTGTTGGACAGGACAGAGGGAAATGGAGAGAGGAGGGGATGACAGAGAGGGGGAGAGAAAGACAGACACCTGCAGACCTGCTTCACCGCCTGTGAAGTGATGCTCCTGCAAGTGGGGAGCTGGGGGCTCGAACTGGGATCCTTACACCGGTCCTTGCGCTTGGCTCCATGTGCGCTTAACCTGCTGTGCTACTGCCTCACCCCCTTCTATCTATTTTTTATTTATTTATATTTTTTTTCCTATTTTCTTCATAACAACGCACACACATAAAATGCATGTTATCCACATAGCTTTATATAAAAAGAACATGACTCAGAAAAGTTATAGAATGTGTGAAGTGATTACCTCAAAGAATGGCATGTAATCATTTTTCAGTATTAAAGTTATCACTATTCTTCCCAAGGTCACATGGGAGAATTTGAGTTCCAATTCACAGAATACTTCTGCTATGATACACACAGTGCCTCACTGTTTACACTGGATTTCATAGGCAGAAAGTTATTTTAAGCTTGTTCATTACAGGAATTGTTAGAGCAAATATTATCTTGAAAAAAATATATTTTCTTTTCTGTCTTTTCCCGTATTCTTTCTCTCTCGTTTGATAAAGACAGAGAGAAATTAAGAGGGGAGAGGGAGATAGAGAGACAGAGAGACACCTGAAGACCTGCTTCACCGCTTGTGAAGTGACCACCCCTCCACCCCTCATCCCCCTGCCCCACAGGTGAGGAGCTAGGGCCTTGAACTGGGATCCTTGAGCAGGGTCTTGCTATTCGTACTATGTGTGCTTAACCCAGTGCACCACCGCCTGGCCCCCACTGCTCATGAACTTTCCTCCTGCAGGTGGGGACTGTGGACTTGAACCTGGGTCCATGTGTGCTCTAAGTGTGTTACCACCCAGTCCCCTGCCTTAATGATATTTATCTGTCAATATCTCTAATCTTAATACATGTGTGTTTACTGCTGAGAAAGAGTTCTTGTTCTGAACATGAGAGGAAGGGGTTAATGGGAAGCATATAAAAGTGAAATAAAGCAGTCCTGTTCTAATGAAGGGTGTGTGGGGGGGCTGCCTTAAAAGGTGAGGCTCTTAGCACGGCCTTATACAGCAGGTTGAGTGGACATTTCACCCTAAAAATAGCACTTGCCTTGAGACTTCAAGCAGGACCTTGGATTCTGTTTTATTTCTTGCTGGCATTTGGACAGTGTGCTTAGCATTTCTTTTTTGAAGAGTTCCAAGGTTAGTTTCTTGGTGAACAGTTGTGGGCTGGCAAGAAATTGATAGTTTACCTGAATAGTGGTTCCACTTTATCCTGTGCAGGTTCCAGCCCAACAACCGCACTGTGATAGAGGAATTTTTTGTGCTGTGGTGACTTTCTTTCTCTTCCTGTGTTTCTCTGTCTCTGCCTCTTTCATTTGATCTGGAAAAAGTAGAGTTAGAGCAGTGACGTTTCAATCGTGACGAAAGGAAGAAAGAGAAAAAGAAAGAAGGAGAGAAAGGGAAAGAGAAAGAAAGAAATATATATAAAGGAAGGGAAATAGAGATAAAGAAAGAAAGAACAAAGAAAGAATAAAGAAAGAAAGGAAGAATGAAAGAGAAAGAAGGAAAGAAAGAAAGGAAGAAAGAAAGAAAGAAAGGATGGAAGGAAGGGGAAAAGAAGGGAATAAATTTGGTCTTTTGTTGGTAAATTAATAAGGGGACATAGTGTTCATTTTGGAAGAAGAAAGACATTCATTTTGCATCACAGCGGAGCCAGACCTCCAAGCCCCTTTCTAGCTAAGCAGTGTAGTAGATCTATAGGACTGATGAGTGTATTACAGGCCCAGTAGTCAAGGAGTCTCACTGGATAGCCTGTACCTCCCTCACCACTTCTACTTATGTCAGTTGTAAGACTCTCCACTCTCTACACTTTAATAGAAAGCTCAAGTTTGATTTAAAAAAAAAAGTTTTAAACTAGGTACATCTGGTTGAACGCACGTTACAATGTGCAAGGAACCAGGTTCAAGCCCCCAGCCCCCATTTGTAAGGGGGAAGCTTCATGAGTGATGAAGCAGGGCTGCAGGTGTTTTTCTGTCTCTCTATCTCCCCTTGCTTTCTCTCTGTCTCTGTCCAATAAATAAATAAATGATATTTTAAAGATCGTTCTAGTGACTTCTCTAGAAGTGACTTCTCTAGTGACTTTTCTAGACTTATGAAAAGAACAGCTCCTCCAGGTCTGCTCCTCCTCCTCTTCTTCCCCTTGCTTTTAAGAAGTTGGTCTCGGAAGTCAGGCGGTAGCGCAGCGGGTTAAGTGCACATGGCGCCAAGCACAAGGACCGGTGTAAGGATCCCGGTTCGAGCCCCCGGCTCCCCACCTGGAGGGGAGTCCCTTCACAGGTGGTGAAGCAGGTCTGCAGGTGTCTATCTTTCTCTCCTCCTCTCTGTCTTCCCCTCCTCTCTCCATTTCTCTCTGTCCTCTCTAAGGATGACATCAATAACAACAACAACAACAACAGTAACTACAACAACAATAAAAAGACAACAAGGGCAACAAAAGGGAAAATAAATAAAGTTAAAAGAAGTTGGTCTCATGAAAAATGGGGTTGTTGAATTCATTCACAGCTAGTTTTTGGAAGTGTAGTTGAGCCTTGGAACTGGTGATCTTTCCTGAATCATTTTGTGTTCACACCTAGGGAGCTGATTGGGAAAGACATCTTAGCCTGGTCTGCGCTGAGCCACAGACTGTGTTAGCCTGATGCTCTTGCCAGAAGACTTTGGACACCTTAGAAAGTACCAAGCCCTGGGTCCTGATTATGCCTGTGAGACCCTGAGAGGAGCTCATTAGCTTCTGGGAAAGTGAACAGCATGTGCACAGATTTCTGGGGTGCAATTGGGAATTGCCAAAGCTTTGGAAAGCTTGAAACTGAGAGCTAGGACCTCAAAGTGTGCCTCAAGTTGGCATATGGCTTGAAACTTGTTTGTGCTATTCTCTAATTGTTTAGTGTGAGATCATATCGCCCTAGCAAGTCTGGAAGCATCTGAAGACTTTGAACATGCTATTTTTGAGTTCCCCTAAAGAGTCTGCCAGAGTCATGGGTTCACCTTGGTGGCCGACAGTCACTCAGAGCAATGACTTCAGCTGCATATCAAGAATAGTCTGTGTTCCGAGTATTAAAAGCATGTGTCATGTGTTCATTCCTTCTTGCTATTGCATAGATCACCAAGATAGAGCTACCTCAGGAGAAAAAAAAAAAAATAAAAAAACCAAATGCACTCAGTATGTGGGAATCCTCTGGCAGAGAATAAAAGAACAAGTGACCAGAGTAAGGAGAAAGGACTCAGGGCTGGGTGGTGGTGTACCTGGCTGAGTGCACATGTTATAATGCACAAGGACCTGGGTTCGAGGTCTCAGTCCCCACCTGCAGGGGGGAAGCTTTGTGAGTGGAGAAGCAGTGCTGCAAGTCTATCTTTTTCTTCCCTCTCTCTCTCTCCCCCTTTCCCCTCTTGTTTTCTGGTTGTCTCAATCCAATAAATAAATAAAAATAATTTTTAAAAATTTAAAAGACTTGTGTTCAGGTAGAGAACTGGTCAGAGCTCTCCAGGGAGTGTAAGACCTCAATCACGAGGCCCTGAGAGCAGGCTTGAGGTTTGGAGGCTGTAAAGCCTTCTGGCCATCAGTAAATTATCCACATTCGTCATGTCCTGGATTCTTGAATTCAGATGTTAAAATATGGTAGGGGAGGTACCACATATCTCATGGGACCTGGTCTATATCTAGGTTTTGTTAGGAAGGGCCCCACCCGAAATGGAATTAAGGAGTCCTATGAGCTAGGAAAGGTCTCACCAGAGTAATGAAGCTTAAGGGTTGACATTCCATGCCTGATGTTTCTGGACACAGTCTGAAGTAAAGCATGTCGAGGTAATACTGGCTGCATTAATTAGGTTGGGATCAGCAGATGCAGTTATCAGTTGGTATGAATTGAGAAAAGCATATAGGAAAGTGAGCCCCATCATAGAGGTTCCAGGACTGGGAGAAATATGGGCTTTATAGAGGAAGCAGGAGGTTCCTGCTGTCTTAGTGTTTAAGAAGGTAATAAAAAGTGAACCACCTGAGATGGAATTAGAGTGTACTATGAAAGGAAAGCTCTCACCCGAGTAATGAAGCTGAAGGGTTGTCATTCCACATGTGAAGTCTCTGGACACAGTCTGAAGTGAAGCATGTTGAGGTGGCGATCGTTGCGTTGGTTAGGTTGTGATCGGCGGATGCAATATTATTTGATATGGATTGGGAGAGGCATATGGGAAAGTGGGCCCTATCCAAGGGTTCCAGGACTGGGGGAAGTAGAGGCTCTATAGTGGATATGTGAGGTTCCTGCTGTCTTAGGGTTCCAAAAGACAATCGATAGTTAATGTTATCATCACATTATTTGGTAATTGGGTTAACTTTGAAAAGTCCTTTTGTTGTGGTTTGCTGTACAGTACCCAGTATCTTGTATATAGCTGTGCTATTGGATGCTTCTGATCTACTTGGTCTAGGCTTTTGAGAGAGTCCGCATATCAAATACACAGCCTATATATTAAAAAGATTCAGTTTGTGTTTTGAAAAACTTTGAGACATACAATTGATTTTTCCCCTCTCAAATTAATTAACTAGTGATTTATATGTCTACATTTTGCTAGGAGTGTACATAAAAACCATTCCCACCACCAAAAGACTGTGACCCATCCCTCCCACCCACTCCCACCCCCCACTGTCCCAGGAAGCTGCATGTCTACCCCTCACCACTGGGTTTTTACTTTGATGCCCTACTTACAATTTGGTTTGGACCTGCTTTTAGTTTCCCTTTCAGATCTTCTTCCTCAACTTCTGTTGATGAGTGGGATCATCCCATACTCATCTTTATCTTTCTGACTTAGCTCACTTAACATAATTCCAGAGGGATGGAGAATGGGAAAGCTATCAGGGGAGGGGATGGGATATGGAGATTGGGTGGTGGGAATTGTGTGGAGTTGTACCCCTCCTACCCTATGGTTTTGTTAATTAATCCTTTCTTAAATTAAAAAAAAAAACTACTGTAGATTCAAAAAAAAAAGAAGAAGGTAATAGATAGCTATTGGTGTAATCAGGTTATTAGACATTGGGTTGACTTTGAAAATCCCATTGTTAGGATTTGCTGTATCATACACAACATCACCGTAATTTATGTCCTTTTGTGCTATTTATATGTAGCTGTACCTTATAAGGTAACGCCACTGGTTGTTTCTGTTCCCCCTGGTCTAATAAGATTTTAGGAGAGTCAATATTTCAAAGAACAAGTCATTATCAGAAATGTATTAACAGTTTGAGCCCACCGTTAAAATTCAATCTGATTACCAATTTGAAGTTTTAAGTGCTTAGATTGAAGGAACATACACTCAGAGCTATGGTTCTAGACAAATTTATATCAAAGCTAAGCCTTTTGTCCAACTGTAGCAGATCTTATGATTGGCATGACTAGACAGAGAGAGAAAGAGTGAGAGAGAGGAGAAGGAGAGGCAGAGGGGGAGAGGGAGGAGAGGGGGAGAGGGAGAGAGAGAGGGAGAGGGAGAGAAGGAGAGAGGGAGAGAGAGAGAGAATGAGAGAGACAGAGAGAGAGAGAATGAGAGAGAGACAGAGAGAGAGAGAGAGAGAGAGAGAGAGAGAGAGAGAGAATGTCCAATAAAGCTCCTTAGCCATTTCCTTTTGCAGCAAAGCCTGCCCTGTGCTTGGGCAGAGCCCAGAAGGAGACTTGTGCAGAGCTCAAAGATCTGTGTTTATTGTTTTGTAACCAGAGCACTTCTCAACTCTGGCTTATGGTGGTGCTGGAAATCAACCTGGGGACTTTGGTCCTTTTGGCATGGAAGTCCTTTTGCACAACACTTATGCTGCCTTCCCAACCCCTCACCTGACACTGATTTGCAGAATTAGAGAAGGGACAAGGGTTGAAAGATAGCTCACCTGGTAGAATGTACACTTTATCATTTACGTAGTCCCAGGCTCTAGTCCCTGGCATCACATAGGAGCACTCTGCATGGAAACCTCTGTGGCCTTTCTCTTTATCTCTCCTCCTCCTCCTCCTTCTCCTCTTCCTCTTTCTCCTCTCCCTCCTCTTCTTCTTCCTTCTCTTCCTCCTCCTCCTTCTTCTCTTCCTTCTCCCATCGTCCTTCTCCTGCTCTTCTTCCTCCTCTCCCTCCTCCTCTCCCTCCTTCTCTTCTTCCTCCTTCTCTTCCTTCTCCTCCTCTTCCTTTTCCTCCTGTCCTTCCTTCTTCTCGACCTTCTCCTCCTTTTCCTTCTCCTCTTCTTTCCCCCTATCTTACAAGGGGAAAAAGGTCACCTGGAAGCAATGGTTTCATGTAAGCATGAAGTCTTGGGCATAGAATAAAATGACGTAGGTGATGAATAAAGGCAGATGCTAATTGTGTATTATTTGTGTGTTGTGATTCTGTGGTTTTGGGAATTGAACCTAGGACTTGACTCATGCACTGTGCCACTAAACTACCTCACCTGACCAATTAATAAATATTTTTCTTTATTATGAGAGAGAGGTAAGAAAGCAAATGGGGAGAGAGAGACATCCAGGAACTCCTCTAGCATCTATGGATATAATCTCTTTCCTCAGAGCTTACATATGGTTCTAGGGATAAAACCCAAGACCTCACACTTGAAGAATATGAGCTTTCTGTACTGAATAACCTCCCCAGCCCTCGTTGGTATTCTTTTCAGAAAGACCAGGTTCTCTTAAAAATGGAATGAAACAGTAAAAAACAACAGGATGTGGGGCTGGTCGTCACAGAGAACTACAATTTGAGTGAACTTGGATGCAAATGTACTTGTCCTTTAGAGAAATTCACCTTTTTTTAAGAGGCCTCTTTGATTTAGCTGAGTTTAAAATTGGGAATGAAAACACAGTCTGTTACACTTGACAAACAGGTCAATTGTTAAGTGTTACTTGTTAACATGTCTTCATGAATTTCTGACATCTTCTGGACAACTAGCCCCTCAGCTCTTGGGATCATTAACTTGATGAATACTTGTGTGCAGGCCAAGTCTTTACTTCCTTCTGCATTTTACTCTAAAAGTACAATTCCCTTAGCATCTCTGTGTCTTAACATACAGACTCCCATAACAGGTTTTTCACATAATTCACAGCTTAGTAAGAGATTTCTGGATGTCTGTTTGAGAAACTCTTTTTTTTTTTTCATTTTTATTTATAAAAAGGTAAAACTGACAAAAACCATAAGATAAGAGAGGTACAACTCCACACAATTTCTACCACCAGAACTCCATATTTCATTTCTTCCCCTGATAGCTTTCCTATTCTTTATCCTTCTGGGAGTATGGACCCAGGGTCATTATGGGGTGCAGAAGATGGAAGGTCTGGCTTCTGCCATTGCTTTTCCACTGAACATGGGCATTGACAGGTCTATCCATATTCCCAGGATGTCTCTCTCTTCCTTAGTGGGGCAAGGCTCTAGGGAAGCAGGGCTCCAGGACACATCGGTGGGGTCATCTGCCCAGGGAAGTCCCATTGGCATCACGGCAGCAGCTGGAACCTTCTCTCTCTCTGGGTGCTGATGGAGCTGGAGTGCAGAGTCCTCTTATCTTCATCCTATCACTTCTCCCCCGCTGGGAGTATGGATCAAGGTTGTTTATGGGGAGCAGAAGGTAGGAGTTCTGGCTTCTGTAGCTGCTTCTCCACTGAGCATGGGCATTGACAGGTCAATCCATACCCCCAGCCTGTTTCTATCTTTCTGTAATGGACCAGAACTCTGGAGATGTGAGGGTTCAGGACACATTGGTGAGGTCATCTGTCCAGGGAAGTCAGGATGGAGTCATGGTAGCATCTGCAACTTGGTATCTGGAAGGTGGCAGGACCTATGTTGAAACAAATTGGTTAATGATCAGGAACCAGAAAGTAGGATCAGAGCAGATGAGCTTAGGGGTTTTAGGGTAGTAGAAAGCTAGGAGAACCATTTTAGGCATGTTCCTGGGGGAATACACCAATAGTAGTTTTGCCTGAGTTTGGTAGCTAGTGTGAGGTTGGATGAGCATATTGTCTGAGAGAATGGTGTCAGAGTGGAGAAAGTGGGCTAGAAAGTTGTATCAGGGTAGGGAATATGTCTCTTTCCCTCTCTACTTCCTCCTCCCCTCACAATTTCTTTCTGATTCTATCCAGTGATAATTTGTTAATATTAAAATAAGTTTTTTAAAAACATCTTCAATGCCTATTACTTATTTTCTGATGAGTTTAAAATTATCCCACTATCAATTTTTAAAATTATTTTTTAAATTATCCTTGTTTTTTATTTAATTTAGTTTATTTACTTATAGAGACAACTGAAAATTGAGAGGGAAAGGACTGATAGAGTGGGCAAGAGACAGAGAGATACCTGCAGCCCTGCTTCACCACTAGTGAAGATTTCCCTCACTGCAGGTGGGGGACCGACCGGGGGTTCAAACCTGAGTCTTTGAGCACTGTAACCTGTGCACTCAACCAGGTGCACTACCACCCGGCCTTCCCACTGTCAATTTTAAATTTCGGTATCTACAGTGGTAGAAATGAGAAGTGGTTTACTGCTTTGCCTGAAGTTGACAACTAAAGCATGACTGTCTGATCTCCAGCCCCAGCGCTGTTCTGAACCAGTGTGTGTTCTCTTGGAACATTGAGTTCTTCTAGGGGAAGGCCTGTCTTCTGACCAAGTAGTTTCACTCCTGCAGGAAGTCTACATTCTTTCTCTAAAGTGTGTTCTCTTCAGACCACAGGTTCCTTCTGGCATGAGGCAAGTAGCCAAAAATATAACAATTTTAGCAGAAAACACTGACAACAGTGACAGCTGAAGTACCACAGAAGCTATAAATGCACTTGTTGCTATCCACTGAGTGTGTTAGGCAAGCCAGGTATGTAGCCCACTTCTATCTGGTAGACCCAAGTTTTCCTAGGCGGGTCTCCTGATGGAACTTGAGATGAGAAGGATCAGATGAGGCTGCCACTCAGGGTATTAAGTGTGGGACTAGTTTAGTTGTGGTTTGAAAGAAGACATCTGCTACCTAAACAGGAATTTCAAGAGTTAAGGGATAGAATGACAGCTGGATTAGATGGGTTAGTATGAGTCCCTGATAGTTCAACTGATGGACTGGGGGAAGGCGGAGTTATGAGTTTGAGTGCTAGTTGACTGCTGAGAGTTTATTTTAAAAGTCCTTTATTTGAAAGATTCTTCATCCAACATCTCATCATCTAGATAAGGTGGAATGTTTGTGGTATAAACTTAGAGTACAATACTGAATGGCCTGAACACATTGGAAATAAAAAATTACAGAGGATTAAGGAAGATGACCTCCGTCTAAGGTTTTTGGATTATTTCATTTATTTAATTTGGAGTCTTGTTTTCTTTTAAAATCTTATTTTTGCATGAAGGTAACTAATAGAGAGCGCTAAACAATTTCAGGCCCATGGAAGTATTATTTAACACTATGTATAAGTTAAAACTGAATCACCACTAAAAGCTTAATTTCCTGGACCAGGCACTAGTGCACTTGGTTAAGCACAAGGACAAGCATAAGGATCCTGGTTCGAGCTCTCGGATCCCCACCTGCAAGGGGGTAGCTTCACAGGTAGTGAAGCAGGTCTGTAGGTGTCTATCTTTCTCTCTTCCCTCTCTGTCTTCCCCTCCTCTCTCCATTTCTCTCTGTCCTATCTAACAACAACAACATCAAGAACAACAATAATAATAACTACAACAATAATAAAACAAGGGCAACAAAAGGGAAATAAAAATAAAAAATTAGCTTCTCTCAATTTCTCTCTGTCCTATCCAACAACAACAACAGCAGCATCAACAATAACAACAACAATGGAAAAAAAAGATGGACACCAGGAGCAGTGGATTCATAGTGCAGGCACCGAGACCCAGAGATAACCCTGCAGGCAAAAAAGGAAAAAAAAGTCTAGTTTCCATCCATCACCAGAGTCTGGTAAACGTATTAACCCCCTTTACCTGTCCTCCACATCTTTTTTTTTTTTTTTTTTTTTACCTCCAGGGTTATTGCTGGGGCTTGGTACCTTCACTATGAATCCACTGCTCCTGGAGGCTATTTTTCCCATTTTGTTGCCCTTGTTGTTGTTATTATTATTATTGTTTTCATTGCTGTTGTTGGATAGGATAGAGAGAAATCGGGAGAGGAGGGAGGGGAAGAAAGACAGACACCTGCAGACCTGCTTCTCAGCCTGCAAAGTGACCCCCCCAGCAGGTGGGGAGCCAGGGGCTCAAACCGGGATCCTTCTGCAAGTCGTGCAATGTGCACTTAACCACTCTGCTACAGCCAGAACCCTTTCCCCATCTCTTAAGCCCTTTCCCTCAGGTACCCATAAATCCTTTTTTATAGTATAGCTGTATTCTGTTGATTATATGTGTCACAACTGCTTAATGTAGTTCTTCTCGATGGGGATCTAGTTAGTCTTGTCTATTGTGAATATGCTACTATGAGCAGAGAAATAAATACCTTTTTGGATTAGTGTTTTCAAATTCTTTGGATAAATACCTGCGAGTGGTATTACTGAATCATATGACATTCCTCTTTTTAGTTTTTTTATAACTTTATTAGTGATTTAATAGTGATTAACAAGATTGTAAGATAACAGGGGTATCATTCCATACAGTTTGTACTAGCAGACTTTTGTGTCCATCTCCTCCATTGGAAGCTTCCCTATTCTTTATCCCTCTGAAAGTATGAACCAGATTCTTTCTTTGTTTTATTGTGTTTTTGCTTTGTTTGCTTGTTTTGCCAGAGTAACACTCAGCTCTGACTGATGGTGGTGCAGGGGATTCAACCTGGGACTTCAGAACCTCAGACACGAGAGTCTCTTATAACCATTATGCTATTTACCCCTGCCCTGAACCAAAATTCTTTATGTGGTGCCAAAGGTGGGAGGCCTGGCTTCTTTAACTGCTTCTCCACTGGACATGGGTGTTGGTAGGCTGATCAATACCCCCAGCCTGTTTCTATCTTTCGCTAGTGGGTTAGCTCCATATTGTTTTCCATAGAGGCTGCAATTTACATTCCCTAAGAGAGATTAATGAATGTTTATTTGTGAACAGAGAAGTGAATTAATTTTGAGTGAAGTTTAAAAGAGCGTATGACAGTGAGGGAGAACACATTTGGCTGGCGAGCTGGGATGGAACCTCTGAAAGCAAGCCCTGAACTCTGTAAAGTCAGCAGAGTCCAGGCTCTGACCTTCAGTTACGCAGATTTTTAAAATCATCTCATCATTCAATTCATAAACCAATCTGAAGATATGAACTTGTGTACCTGAAGACAACTGAAGGATAAACTAGAATTCTGGCTCCTTCCTTTAAAAAAAAAAAGAAAACTAAAAATTTGTCTCTCTGACTAGTGTCTCTCCCTTCTTTTTTTTTTTTAAAATTAGTTAATTAATTAATTATTTCCTTTGGTTGCCCTTGTTATTTTTATTATTGTTGTAGTTATTATTGTGTTGTTGTTGGATAGGTCAGAGAGAAATGGAGAAAAGAGGGGAAGACAGAGAGAGGGGGATAGACACCTGCAGACTTGCTTCACCGCCTGTGAAGTGACTCCCCTGCAAGAGGGGAACTGGGGGCTCGAACCGAGATTCTTCTGCCGGTCCTTGTGCTTTGTGCCATGTGCGCTTAACCTGCTGCGCTACCCCCAGACTCCCTCTTCCTTCTTTTTTAATTTCTTTTTTTATTAGTGATTTAATATTTATTTACAAAATTACAAGATAACAGGAAAACAGCTCTGCACTATTCCCACCACTGGAGTTCCCAAACCCCCTCCATTGTGAGTTACAACAATTCTGTTAAGTTTGTAGATATGGGTTAACTATTATTTCTACATCTGTCTATATTTGTATGTTTTTGCCCCCCCCCTTTTTTTTACTATGGTCCCAACTTCTTTTTGTTTCCAGGTTACACATACACCTACTACTACATCCAAATGTCCCTCCCTTTCTCCTCTCTCGGTCCTGATGGAGCTGGAGTTCAGAACCCTCTGGTCATCTTTTCTCTCTCATTTCTCTCCCAGTGGGAGTATGGATCAAAATTCCTTTTGGGGTGCAGAAGGTGGGAGTCTGATTTTGGTAATTGTTTCCTTGCTGGTTATGAGTGTCGGGAGGTCAACCCGTACATACCCCCAGCCTGTTTCTTTGAAGTGGTGAGGTTCCAAGACACAGTGGTGAAGTCCTCTGCTCAGGGAAGTCAGGATGGAATCATGATAGTGCCTGCAACTTGGCGGCTGAAAGGCAGCAAGATAGGAAGTGAGACCAAATGATTAATGAATAAGAACTAAAAAGTAAGAACAGAGCAGATGAGAATAAGGATCTTAGGGTGGAAAGAAGTGTGGAAGTCCATTTTAGGCATGTTGCTAGGGGCCCAGGACTATTGTAGTTTTTGCTTGAGTATGATAGCTAACATGAGGTTGGACAAAAATATTGTCTGAGAAGATGGTGTCAGAGTAAAGGGCTAAAAAGTTTGGACTAGGGCAGAGAATAGCTCCCAATCTAAAAAAAAATATCTATGAATAAAAATTAACCATTTACCCCATCTATCTGATCCAAGGCCCATATATATTTATATTCAACACAGGAGCCTGTGTAACCTCTGAGTCCCTGTGGGTCTGAGCTCGAAGTCCATGGCCCCAGCTGGGATGCTGTCTCTTCCTTTAGAAATCGTGATGTGATAATGGGTCTGTGAGTATGACGTCTGAACAGAATGTGTGAAGAGAAATGACAACAGTGGCTCTGCTGTCCTCACCTTCATAATCACAGGTTGGGTCTTTGGTTTGAGACCTGCTCTAGAGGACAAAGCTGTTATGGGCACTGTTTGTCTTTTCCTAACTTCTATTTCTGGGAAACCCCTTCAGAAAGACACATTCTTTCCTTTGATACCATAATACCTTCCATGAACTCTGGTATGCGTTTTGTCCGTTTCCTTAAAGTCACATTCAAGCATTTGCTGTCTACCACTGATTTTAGAGTTAATTCTCAGAGGACAATCCCTTTTCCTGACTTACAAGATCATCCATATCTTTATCCTGCCATAACGCATTCACTCTGTGTTGGAGAACAGAGACTGAGGAAGAAGAAGCTTCTGGAAGAAACAGTGTTGGGATTTTGAGGGGGGTAGAGCTTGGGGATTCTCATACAGCTATAAAAATGCATACTAGAGGGGAGACTCTAGTCCTCGGATGTCTCTTCCTCTCTTTCCATCTCTCTCTCTCTCTCTCTCTCTCTCTTTCTCTGAATGAAAAAAATTCGCATGGGAACAGTGAAATTGGTTGTGCTGGAGTCCCTCAATCCGCCAAGAGAAAATGTGCATACAGTCCTTTGGGAGTCACCTAGGACTTGGTTAACTGCCTATGCTTACGAATCACATTTTTTTCTGAAAGTATCTAACAGTAAATTGGGGAAAATGACAAGGTCCTGAACTTGACTCTTGAGTATAAGTTTTTTTTTGTTTTTTTTTTACTCATACCTCACTGAGTTGGTCATATGTTAAGCACTGATGCCTTTGTGTTGCTGAGGAGTATAACTTTAGCAGTGTGCTCACAGACAAAGCACCACTGTTTGTAATTTTTTTTTAAAAAACATGCTTAATTATCTTTATTTATTGAATAGAGAAGGAAATTGAGAAGGAAGGGAGTATAGAGAGGAAGAGAAAGACCCCTGCAGCCCTGCTTCACTCACTTCCTCTGTGGGTGGGGACCGGGGGCTCCAACCTGGGTCCTTGCGCATTGTAACATGTGCGCTCAACCAGGTGTGCCACCACCTGGCCCCTAATGTATCACTGTTTGTACTGCTAATGACTGTTAATCAGGGAGCAGCTCGTTTTTTAAATTTCTTTACTGGGGGATTAATAGTTTATAGTCAACAGCAAAATACAATAGTTTGTACATACATAACATTTCCTACTTTTCTACATTAGAGTACAACCCTAATTAGGTCCTCCTCTGCCATCATGCTCTGAACACTCCCTCGGCCCCCAAAGTCTTTTGCTTTGGTGCAATACACCAGCTGCAGTCCAAGTTCTGCTTAATGTTTTCCCTTCTGATCTTGTTTTTCAACTTCTGCCTATAAGTGAGATCATTCCATATTCATCCTTCTTTTTCTGGCTGATCTCACTTGACACGATTCCTTCAGGCTCCATCCAAGATGAGGTAGGTGAAGAGGGTGAATTCACCATTTTTAATAGCTGATTAGTATATATATATATATATATATATATATATATATATATATATCACAATTTACTTATCCAGTCACCTGTTGTTGGACACCTGGGTCGGGAAAGCAGCTTATTTTTATTGATGTCATTGTTGTTGGATAGGACAGAGAGAAACGAAGAGAGGAGGGGAAGACAGAGATGGGGAGAGAAAGACAGACACCTGCAGACCTGCTTCACCACTTGTGAAGCGACTCCCCTGCAGGTGGGGAGCTGGGAGTTCAAACCAGGATCCTTATGCATGACTCCCCACTGATGAGTCTTCTACCACTGCCCCACTGGGGGCTTGAACCAGGGTCCATGAACATTTGCAATATGTGCTTTCTGCCAGATACAACATTGCCCGATCAAACTTTTTTCTTTTCTTCCTCCTCTCTCCTTCTTAATTTCTGTTTTGTAACGGAGTGTGAAGAGCACAGATGACAGGGTCAGTAGAACACTGGTTGTGTGCTGACAGCCATTATCACATCTCAGAGGTCTCATCCTTTCCTTAAGAGGGCTTGGCTTTCCGGGTTGTTGTCAATGTGAAGCAAATGGTTCAGCCCTGGTTGTTATTAATCATCAGTCTCATCAGGGACTAAAGAGATTAAAACAAGGCTTCTGTTTTTGTGAGGAAGCAATTTAGGAACAGAGACAGCATATGTTCTAATAATTAAAGTGTACATTACCAAGTGCCAGCAAAGAAATTCCAAGTCATTTCGAATGAGTTCATGAGTTCACAGACTGCAGATATGTCTGCCTGAAGGACTTCAGGGAAGAACAGCTATTTCCTCTGCTCTGAAGGGACACAATCAGATTTGAAGACAGGGTAGGGCATACTGGGAAACGGGATGTTTGTAAACATAGAGGAGAATTTTCTCCTCGTCGACTGCTATCTTCAACGTTTTGCATTTTTTGCTGGGATTTACTTTCAAAGAGTTTTCAAGTGGAGAAGTTAAGGAGTTACTTTTCCTCTGGAGAATCTGGCAAAGGAAGTGGTTCAGGGCATGACAATGATCTGCTAGACAAAAAGGAACTCCAGAAACAGGGCTCTGCCTGGGAAAGCCAGTGAGAACCTAGCTACAATGTGACAAGAGAGCTGCCAGATGTTGTCACTCCATCAATGTGCCCTTCCAGGTAGCAATGTTTGGTCACTTAGGAGATGCTAAGGAGCAAGAAACCGACACATGAAGAGGCCGAGTCTAGAGGAAGGGGCTGTCAGCAAGGCCCTTCTCACTTTTACCCTTTCTCTGCTCTTAATGTTAAAGACCTGACTTCTCAGGGGAGAAATCTACAGTTAGAGTTAACAGCCAGTTACGTCTGCTTTCCCTTTGGTATATTAAAGAAGAGGAGGGTGTTTTGACACCTGCCCATGTAAAACAGGAAGTTGCAGAAGGACTCCCCCGCCCCTCCTCTCCCTCTCTCTCTCTCTCTCTTTCTCTCTCACACACACACACACACACACACACAGAGAGAGAGAGAGATACATAATTCAACTCCCAAGGATCACCGCCATGGATTAAGAAAGTAGCACGAGGTCATAGCTGCTCATATTACAGAAGGTGGTGCAGTGCTGAAATGCTATTTAAAAAAAAAAAAATCTGTGTTGCTACCTTCATGTCATGGCCATTTTTTGGAGCCTATGACCTCATCCCTTCAGAATTGCCTGCCAGGGTATGATTCCAAGAGAAAGGGGAAGAGAGAGGTAGACGGTAGACACAGTGGCACAGTGGAGAGGAAGCAAAGACCAAATTGAACAAATCGGAACCTTTTCTTTTCTTTTCTCTTCTTTTCTTTTTTTTGAATTTCATTTTATCATTTGCATGTAGGGTCTGTGTATTATCACTTTTACTTCCTTTTATTTCTCTCTTCTTCTTCTCTCCCTTCTCTTTGAATTTCTTCCGAATGGAGAAAGTCTTTGAGCATAAAAGCTCTGAACTCATTCACTGGGACCCAGATTGGTTAAGTCTAGGGTTTCAAATGAGTGGAGTGAAACGGAATTCTATTTGAGCTCTCTATTGTTAAATTTTCTGTACTGCACTGGTTTTCTTAAATCTTACACCCTTTTCTCTTAAGGGGTCAAACATCAATCCTAATTTATATCTCTAACTCCTTATCTCCTTGACTTTGAACCCCAATAGGGGATGTCACTAATATTCTCCAGTGTAATGTCCTTTGAATTTGTTTGATCCCCTGACTTTGAAGTCTTTCCATGAATAACTCAAATAGGAAGAAAGCAAGAGAGTCAAGGGGACTTCTCCTTTATCTCCCCATCCTATGTAGAATACAATCTTTCCTTTAAAAGACTTGTCTTCTGTTGCCTACATGTAGATTGAGAACAGATACTGGAAAAAAATTATTGCTTCAATGCTTTCCCTAACTCAATACTCATGGTTCTCTAGAGAAAAAGGCAAGTGATTGATATTTCATAGCCACAAAGCCCACAGAATTGCATCTATGTGGGAACCAAAATATAAAAAAAAAATTCAACAATTTGAAAAGAGAATTATCCTTTTTAAAGCTCAATTGTCTTACCACTATGTTGCTGTACCTACTCCCTACCTCAAGTTCACATAATTTCCCCCTCCCCCATATCTTCCCAATATTACATCAGTATCTCATCAATATCCAGTGCTTATATTGTAAAGTCAAGTAGTTTGGTATTTTCCTTTCTTGCACATTTTTTTTTTCTTACCGGAGTATTGCTCAGTTCTGATTTATGGTGATGTGGGGGATTGAATCTGGGACTTCAGACATGAGAGTCTCTTTGCATAACCATTATGCTATCCACCCCCTCTTGCAAATTTTCTTTCTTCTTGGGATTACAGCTGTTGTTCCTTGTTTTAAGTATTTACTTTTAAGTATTTTTAAGTATTTATTTTAAGTATTTAAGTATTTACCATGATCCTCTAGTTCTCTGCATTTACAAAAATAATCCACCTGGTATTTTAAAGCCTACCAAATACTCCTTCGATCTCCTCTGTTGTAGAGACCATGTGTCCTAGAGTCTCTGACTTGTTCAGATTTAGATTAGTGGATTTTTGCCAGAGATACACACCTGCTTCTCTGTCTTCTATAACAGACTTTCCTTTCGATTAGAAGACGTGTTTCTTTAACTGTCTGCTTACTGTGGGTTTAACAGACTGGATAGTGCCAGACTAATCAGAATCTTTCCAATTCTTTCCAGAAACTTATAAAGGAGGATGTTTGAAGTAGGAAGCTGGGTGTTGAAGTTAATCTTTCACTGTAATATCCATTTTCTCTTCTTTATTTATTTATTATTAAATAGAGACAGAAATTGAGAGGGGAGGAGGAGACAGACAGACAGACAGACAGACAGATAGGGAGACCTGCAGCACTGCTCCTCCACTCATGAAGTTTTCCCCCTGCAAGTGAGGGCCAGGGGCTTGAACCTGTGTTGTTGGGCACTGTGATGGGTGCGCTTAACCAGGTGCACTACCACCCAGCCCCCTAATCCCCATTTTCCGTACGGCACGCCCACCCTCAACTACTCCTGGTACCCTGCAGGGTGAATAAAGGATGTTTGCTTGACTGTGGGAATAGGAAATGGAATTGGGAAGTTCTACTATCATCTTAAACAGACTTAGAACTGCTCTTCCTGTTTTTATCCCCGCCCTCATCTTTACTTCAAGAGATAACTATCCTCATAAATTCCTGAGTCTTTTGGGAACTCTACAGAGTAAATCATGCTGTCTCTTGTCTTTCTCTCTTCTGGACGTACTGAGTCAGCCTTTCCAGGCCTGTTTGAAGAAACTATTACAAATTACCTTTTCTTATAACCAAGGGAAGTTTTCAAATAACAAAAAAAAAAGTCTACTTTTGGAAGATAATGTATATTAATAGCATGGCAGAGAAAAACTAAATATTTGTTTTTGAAATAACAGTAACACAAAACTAGGCTAGGAAGATATCCATCTGGAACATTCAGCAGCTATAAATATCATACTACCGAGAGAATAAGTTCTTAGATGGTGATAAGGTGTCCCATGGCCCACTGAGTGTCTGAAGGGAAGGTGGGCATCTTGAGTTTGAGCCACTACCTTTGGGATACCAGAAAGGCAGAGATGTCAGCTTTCTTAGAAGAAGCAGTGACCTGAGGGGAAGGGGAGAGAGTAAACACCCTGACCACTACCATCAGCAGTGAAAGGCAAGATGGAATGTGAAGGTGTGGAAATGGATGCCCCAATTATAGTCTCCTCTTATACTTTACAAAACATGAAGCCAAAAGTTGCTGTTCACCTTAAAGGCACAGCATTCATCAAGTAAGAAGTATGACCAGCTCTCCGAGGACCCCTCTGAGGTCTTCTTCTAGAATACAAATTCACCAGTTAATGTGTATGAATCTTTCAAGCATGGAAGACACTTCTTGTAAAGACAGCTTTCCTATAGGAAACCCCTGGGGACTTGTAACTTATTTAGTTATAAGCACTAGGAATGTTTGAGGATGCCTGAGAGTTTCCTGGGAGAAAAACCATGACCACCATGTTCTTAGGATTTATAAATTATACTTGTGAAAGAAAAGGGATGCATACACATACACACACAGAGGGAGGGAAGGGAGGGTAAGAGGGAGAGGGGATGGGAGTGGGAGAGGGAGACTCACAATATTCAGTACTTGTCAACAAATGTACTATCAGGGCTGGAGAGAGAATTTAAGATTTTAGAGCACATGGCTTGTATGCCTGAGGCCGGCCTCAGGGGTCCCTGGGACCACCATAAACTAGAGTTAAGCACTACTCTGGCCTTTGTGTTTTTCATACATTTAAGTAAATCTTTTCTGAAAAGCTATTTTTCCTAACAAGAAAGAGAAAGTCCATATAAAAGGAGAAATGAATAAAGAACCAAGGAGCATAGATAATATTCTTTTTCTTTCCTTTTTTTTTTTTTGAACTATGGGGTTTATCACTGGGCTCGGTGCTAGCACTACAAAACAACTGCTTCTGGTGGCTATTTCCCCCCCATTTTATTTGATGGGACAGAGAGAAATTGAGAGGGGAGGGGGAGATAGGAGGGAGAGAGAAAGACACCTGCAGACCTGCTTCACTGCTTGTGAAGCTCCCCTCTGCAGGGTAATAATATTCTTTTTTGTTTGTTTAGCTTTGTTGTATATTTTATTATCTAATTTCTTTTTTTTAACTTTTATTTATAAAATGAAAATATTGACAAAACCATAGGATAAGAGGGGCACATCTCCATACAATTCCCACCACCAGGACAATAATATTCTTTCGTAAAACAATGAATTATATTTTAAGCAATTCTTAAATAAATAAGCTAATTGCTTTTTTTTTCTTTCCTTATAATATTTATATCATGTTCCTTTAACTCCACAAGTTAACAGTTTCCCATTTAGCTCTCCGAGTTTGGTAGCCTGGTATAGCCAGGTTATTTCAGAATGAAATACCTTCCTGGTTAGAATGTTTCTTCCTAGGGGGTGGGGCGGCAGCCCAGCGGGCTAAGCGCACGCACCTGGCGCAAAGCACAAGGACCTGTGTAAGGATCCTGGATCAAGCTCCCAGCTCCCCACCTGTAGGGGAGTCGCTTCAAGGGCGGTGAAGCAGGTCTTCAGGTGTCTATCTTTCCTCGTCTCTGTCTTCCTTTCCTCTCTCCATTTCTCTTTGTCCTGTCCAACAACAACATCAATAACAGTGATAATAATAACTACAACAATGATAAAGCAACCAGGGCAACAAAAGGGAAAAAATGGCCTCCAGGAGCAGTGGATTCATGGTGCAGGCACTGAGCTCCAGCAATAACCCTGGAGGCAAAAAAAAAAAAAAAAGAATGTATCTTCCAATCTACATGTATTACCAACCAAGTTTTCTTTACGCTTATAATTTTTGTGGTGTCCTAAATTACCTCCTGCTTTTCCTAAATACTTTAATTCTTGCTGCCTCATTACTTTAGTTTTTGAAAATATATATATATATATATTAAATATTTTATTTTATTTATTTATTCCCTTTTGTTGCCCTTGTTCTTTTATTGTTGTAGTTATTGTTGTTGTCGTCATTGTTGGATAGGACAGAGAGAAATGGAGAGAGGAGGGGAAGACAGAGAGGAGGAGAGAAAGACAGACACCTGCAGACCTGCTTCACCGCCTGTGAAGCGACTCCCCTGCAGGTGGGGAGCCGGGGTTCGAACCAGGATCCTTATGCCGGTCCTTGTGCTTTGTGCCACCTGTGCTTAACCCGCTGTGCTATAGCCCGACTCCTTTGAAAATATTTTTTATGAACTTCAAAGTATCAATAATGAATGTCATATGAATGCTTGTCTTTTTTGTATGAGCTAGAAAGGTACATGGCTCATAGATTTACACATATACACACATGGAAAGGGGGACAAAGAGTAGTTTGAAAACAAATTTTAAATGGGGCTGGGTGATGGCACATTTGGTTAAGTGCACACATTACAGTGTACAAGGACCCAGGTTCAAGCCCCTGATCCCCACCTGCAGGGGCAAAGTTTCACAAGTGGTGAAGCAGGGTTGCAGGTGTCTCTCTGTCTTTTTCCTTATTTCCCCTCCCTTCTAAATGTCTCTCTGCCTCTACCCAATAATAAATAATAAATAAATAAAAAAATATTTTAAAAATTAAACAAGAAAACCCCAAAGGGATATGAGAGACACACAGCTATTTTCCAGTAACTTTTTTTAAATGAAGGAGATGGAAGAAAAATTTTTTTTTCTGAACTATTAAAATAATTTTGTGCTGCCCAAGAGCTTGACTTTAAAACTGTTGAATAATAGAGGCTGAAAAAGTATTTTGCTTATAGCTAGAAGCTTTATATGGCACAAGTCGCATCTGATCTGACAAGTCAAAATCTAGACTTTGCAATGTTCTCTCCATCATTGTATTAGCAAACAACTGCACTGTTTAGAACCAAATTTGCAATTCTGTCTGCACTCTGGAGAGCTCAGTGCAACATTACATTCGGCAATCTGGGTCTTGCCTGGAACTTTCTCCTCTGTCTATCTGGAAATGTCAATCTATGCCTTCTCAGTAACTCTCATATATATTTAAAAAAGTATTTATTTGTTCCCTTTTGTTGCCCTTATTGTTTTATTGCTGTACTTATTGTTGTTGTCGTTGTTGGATAGGAGAGAAAGAAATGGAGAGAGGAGGGGAAGAGACAGGGAGAGAAAGATAGACAACTGCAGACCTGCTTCACTGCCTGTGAAGCGACTCCCCTGCAGGTGGGAAACCGGGGGCGCAAATTGAGATCCTTATGCCAGCCCTTGTGCTTTGTTCAATGTACACTTAACCTGCTGTGCTACCGCCTGACTCCCACTCTCATATTTTAATATGAGCTTCAGATGCCTTTAATAATGATATTAGGGAACACAACAGAACAGAATCTTTGGTTCAAGTATTTATATGCTGACACATCATCTGTTTTAGCTGTGTGTGTGTGTTTCAAGGAATATCCACATATCAAATATATATGTTTTAATAGCGCCAGAGAAATATTTACCAGGTAAGATACGGCCCAGGTTTGAACCCTGGTTACACATGGCAAAGCCTTGGCACCCAGTGAAACTCTCCTACTACTGTTTCCTCCACCCTCTCCATCTCTTTCTATCAGAATGGAAAAAGCTGGCTAGAGAGTAGTGAAATGATGTATGTGCCAGGCCTGTTAGTGAGGAAAACAGTGTCTTCAAGTAAAGGAACCTGTGCAGACAGGTCCTGGTTGTAGCCTCAGCCACAAGAATGATTTCTTCACATGCTTGTAAATGATGAATAAATTGAGCCCACCAACTAGCTGTACTTCATGAAGAATTTTTAAGAGACATTTTTGATTTGGGGGGCTGGAGTAGAGGGAAAGAAGAGAGGGAGGGAAAGAGAGAGAGAGAGAGAGAAAGGGAGAACAGACAAGTAAATTAAAAAACAGAAGAGGAGGGCTGAGGAGTTAGTGAAAAGGCAAAGCCTTTCATGCCTGAGATACCAAAGGTTTCAGGTTCAATTCCTAGCACCACCATAAGCCAGAGCTGAGCAATGAATGCTCTGGGAGCTCTCTCTCTCTCCCTCTCTCTCTCTCTCTCTCTCTCTCTCTCTCTCTCCCTCCTCCCCTCCCTCTCTCAGTATTTCTCTCTGTACCTCTTTCATCAAAATAAGTAATGAAATATCTTTAAAAAAATAGAAGAGGATAGTATAGTAACTTTCCCTGTCTGGAAGACATTGTTCAGGAATACTACTAGAAACATCTTCAGGATGGACCTTGAGAAATTCATGTTAAGTGAAATAAGTCAGAAACAGAAGGATGAATATGGGATGATCTCACTCTCAGGCAGAAGTTGAAAAAACAAGATCAGAAGAGAAAACACAAGTAGAACCTGAACTGGAATTGGTGTATTGCACTAAAGTAAAAGACTCTGGGGTGAGTGGGTGGGTGGGGGAGGGGAGAATACAGATCCAAGAAGGATGACAGAGGACCTAGTGGGGGTTGTATTGTTATATGGAAAACTGAGAAATGTTATGCATGTACTAACTATAGTATTTATTGCCGAATGTAAAACATTAATTCCCCAATACAGAAATTTTAAAAAAAGAAACATCTTCCTATTTTTTAGAGGATAGTACCCTGTACATACTAGTTACTTAATACAGTTAGCTTCTTTAATGCCTTTCTCTCTATGGATTCTGGTGACTGTCTATATGCTATCAGGGCATATAATGCCAGCAGCCTTTTTAAAAAATTTTACTTATAAAAAGGAAACACTGACAAAACCATAGGATAAGAGGGCACAACTCCACACAATTCCCACCACCAGAATTCCATATTCCATCCCCTTCTCCTGATAGCTTTCCTATTCTTTAACCCTCTGGGAGTATGGACCCAGTGTCATTCTGGGGTGCAGAAGGTGGAAGGTCTGTCTTCTGTAATTGCTTCTCCCCTGAACATGGGTGTTGGCAGGTCGATCCATACTTCCAGCCTGTCTCTCTCTTTCTTTAGTGAGGTGGGGCTCTAGGGAAGCAGGGCTCCAAGACACATTGTTGGTATCATCTGCCTAGGAAGTCTGGTTGGCACCTTAGCATCTGGAACCTGGTGGATGAAAAAAGAGTTAAGATATAAAGCCAAACAAATTGTTGCCAAATCATGAATCTAAAGGCTGGAATAATGCAGATGAAGATTTGGGGGTTCTCTGTTTTGGAAATAGCTAGTAGACCTATTTTAGGTATATTCCAAAGGGCCCATGACTATATTCATTTTTAATTAACCCAATTGCCAAATAATTTGATTGCAGCAATAACTATCTGTTGCCTTCTTAAACCCTAAGACAGCAGGAACCTCCCACCAGCGGCCTTTTTTATATGGAGGTCTGTTGTCAAGCTCTTCCTGTCACTCGACAGCTGGAGGCAGGAGAGGCAAGCTCAGCTGTACCTGTTGCTGGAGACACTCAGTACTGGGTGAATGATAAACACTTTCAACACTGAGGTGAAGTTAAATGAGCTGTGGAAACCTAATAAGCACATTTGTCTCACCTTCACAGGCTTTATTTCTCTCCAGAGCAAACTGGATGGGGAAAGAGAAAAAAAAAAAAAAAGTCCGTATCTTAGCAAATAAAAAGGAGATGAAATAATATCTAAAATTATGTTGTGGAGACACTGTCTTGAATTGGAAATGATACCCCACTAAAGCCACAGTCACGTATAGAACAGGAGGCTGTCTTTGTTTTTCTAAAAAATCACTTCTTAAAATCGTATGGACAGAAAGGGGGGCTGAGATATTTTTCTTTTCTTCTCCTCCTTCTTCTTCTCCTCCTCCTCCTCTTTCTTCTGCCTCGAGGGTTATTGCTGGGGCTCAGTGCCTGCACCATGAATCCACTGCTTCTAGAGGCCATTTATTTCTCCCTTTTTGTTGCCCTTGTTGTTGTAGCCTTGTTGTGGTTATTATTGTTGTTGATGTCGTTCGTTGTTGGATAGTGCTGGGGCTCACACGGGGTGACTCTCAGCCAGGAAGGTAAGCTACCGGTTCTCCCTCGCTAGCTTGAGGGCTCAGAGATATAGACAAGAGACACTGGGGAGAATTTGAACACTCATTTATTGGAAGGTGGGCTTGGGTTTTTATAGGGAAAGTTAAACAAAGAACATTTTTCAAATACATCAGAAATGACAGTTTTCTTAAACGTCAGCTTGCCCCTATGGTAGGGGGCTGGTATGACAAGAATTGATGCAGATACATAAAGGTCAAGATAATTAGTCTCCTGATGCAGGCATTTAATTACCCAAAGGCATTTGAGAAAAGAATAGGGGTTAAACCAGTTAAGGTGAGATAGAGAGAAGATAAGCAATGTTTGATGTAAATTAAGGACATCAAAGGGAAATGTTAGGAGTGTGTGATAAGGTGTGTTCTCCTCTGTGATTAGAAGGTGAGGTGAACTTTAAGTAAATGAACCTTAAAGCCATGTGGCCTGCAGCTAGCAGGGAGAAACTGTGAGATTTCTGTGGGCTTGAGAGGCTAACAAGGCAAACTTAGTCTGGGAGACTTTTTCCCTCTTTGCTCATCTCTATGACGAGAGAGGCTAACAAGTGGGATGTCTTTCCAGACCTCCATTCAAGGATGGGAGAGCTCCCCTAAGCTCTACCAAGCTTTCACATGGTCCCACAGGATAGAACAGAGAGAAATGGAGAGAGAAGGGGAATACAGAGAGGGGGAGAGGAAGACAGACAACTGCAGACCTGCTTCACCGCCTGTGAAGCGACCCCTGCAGGTGGGGAACCAGGAGCTGGAGCCAGGATCCTTACGCCGGGTCCTTGCACTTTGCGCCACATATGCTTAACCTGCTGCGCTGCCGCCCGACCCCCAATATTTTTCTTTTATAATAAAGACCACAAGGAGAAAATAAAGTTCATGAGTGCTGAAATCTGGAAAATGAAACAAAACTATGTTGTGTTGTTATCAAAAATGAGTGCCAAACCATATTCATTTGGAAAAAAAAAAAAAAAGAAAGCTGTTGTTTAAATCCAAATGTTACTGTAGGAAGAAGAGTCTCAGTATTGTTTCTTTTATGACTTGTAAACTTAGAACTCTTGTCTAAATAAATTAGTATGAAATATTGTTCCTTTGAAAGTATCATTTGTATAGATTGCTGTGTGTTTCACTTGAGTCCCACTAAATGTTTTTCACTAACTTTAAATCATTACATACTTGAATATATTTACCCATCATTTAACTAACCCATTTCCTGCAAATTGTAGAAGACACCATGTTATGGGGGGCTGGTTGCGGCACACTCGGGTAAGTGCACGTAGTACAAAGCACAAGGACCGATGCAATGACCCGGGTTCGAGCCCCTGCTCCCCACCTGCAGAGGAGATGCTTCACATTCAATGAAGCAGGTCTGTAGGTGTCTATTTTTCTCTCTCCCACCCTACCTCCCCCTCCTCTCTCAATTTCTCTCTGTCCTATCCAATAAAATGGAAAAATGGCCACCAGGATCAGTGGATTTTTAGTGCTGGCACAGAGCCCCAGTGTTAACCCTGGAGGCAAAAAAATAAAGAAAGAAAGAAAGGAAGAAAGAAAGAAAGAAAGGAAGGAAGAACATGGTATGTACAACTAATTTAATTAACATGGAGCTACTTATCCTATAAAAACAAGCACTTGGTATACCCATTTCATTGCTCAGGTGTATGTAATAATAAAACAGGAAATTGAAATTTTTTACTATATAGTATTACATCAGATGAAAATCAAGAGCAGAGGGAAATAGCTCTTCTTGAGAATGTTAATTTTTTTGTCCAGCTAAAGAATACACTGAGGTAAATCAGAATTTGAATGTGTTGTAATGTTTGCATTATGTATTTAGCACAACCATTGTCAGATGGTACTTGGAATTCCTTTTGTGTTTGGAGGTTACACAAAATAACTTTGAATATTGAGTTATCTGCCTATGTGACCTACTTAGGGATAATACTTGGTTATAGTTTCTAAATCAGCAGTCATTGCTAGCACTTTGGCTTACATTATGTTCAACACCTTGAATGGAGAGAATCTTGGTTTTGGAAAAGTTTTTTTTTTTTTTTTTTCAGAATTAGAACTATGTAAGAAGTTATTTGTACCAAAGTAAAAGACTCTGGGGTGGCTGGGTGGAGGGGAGAATACAGGTCCAAAAAGGATGACAGAAGACCTAGTCGGGGTTGTGTCGTTATGTGGCAAACTGGGAAATGGTATGCATGTACAAACTATTGTATTTACTGTCAAATGTAAAATATTAATTCCTTAATAAATAAATTAAAAAAATAATAATAAAACTATGTAAGAAGTTATGTAGCTAAAATAAAAAGAACCTACAAAAAAAGCCCCATAAAATATCAACGGTACATTCATCTTCTAATCTCCTTGAAAAATACAGTGATTTGAAGCACAATAAATAGTATGATCTCTTGAAATAAAGTCGCTGAGTAAAGTAACATTGCAGAGCCAGGAGGTGGTACACCAGAGGAGTGTACACTTTGCCACACTCAAGGACCCAGGTTCAAGTCCCTGGTCCCCACCTACAGAGAGTACAGGTCATGAGTGGTGAGCCAGTGTTGAAAGTGTTTCCCTCCTTTTCTCTCTCTTTTCTATCTCTTTTCTCTCCTCTCCTCTCCTCTCGTCCCCTTTTCTCTCTCTCTCTCTCTCCTTCCTTCTCTCTCAATATCTCCCTGTCTCTATCCAAAACAGAAAAAAAAAGTGAAAATGTCTGCCAGGAGTGCTAGATTTATTGTGCATGTACAAAGCCCCAGTTGACAACCCTGGTGGCAAAAGGAGGGGAGGGCGAACACACTGTCATACTAACGTGTATAGGTGTACACACACACACACACACACACACACACACACACACACACACACACACACACTAGGATTTAGGCTTCCCTGGGAAGCACAAAGAAAGTAAAATTAAATTACCTAGTCACTGAGCTGTGTTTTCAGAGCAGAAGAATAAGAACTGAGTTCCTATAGTTTGAAAGTCTTTTTCAGATTATTTTAAATGAAACAACTTACAAAAACTTATTGGAGATTTTTATATTGATTTACAAAATTCTAAGGTAACAGGGATTTAATTCCACACCTTTCTCACTATCCAAGTTCTGTGTCCCCATTCCCTCCTTTGGAAACTATAGTAAGTAGTTCTCCCAAGATCAACAGAGAGGGATTCACTATTTTTTCTATAGCTAGCTATCTATATTTATATGTATTTCTCATTTTTTCCCCTATGGTCCTGCCTTCTCTTCCTTTCTTTTTTTTTTTTGGTGAATATTTATTTTATCCATTTTTTAAAATTTACTTATAAAATACAAAATATCAACAAGACCATAGGATAACAGGGGTACAATTCCACACAATTCCCACCACCAGAGTTCTGTATCCCATCCCCTCTCTTGAAAGCTTTCCTATTCTTTATCTCTCTGGGAGCAGGGACCCAGGATCTTTATGGGATGCAGAAGGTAGAAGGTCTGATTTCTGTAATAGCTTCTCTGCTAGGTCCTAAAAGGCCATTTCTGGTTGATGAAACTCTATGCAGCTTAGTCTCCACCCTTGGTAATATCTAGGTTGGGATCTGGGATTACTTGATGCCCCTCACCCACCCGCACACCCAGTTGATCTGAAGAGCAAA
This sequence comes from Erinaceus europaeus, assembly GCF_950295315.1. Classification (NCBI taxonomy): domain Eukaryota; kingdom Metazoa; phylum Chordata; class Mammalia; order Eulipotyphla; family Erinaceidae; genus Erinaceus; species Erinaceus europaeus. Next base: position 14,763,756 of record NC_080163.1, read on the forward strand.
AATGGACTTTATTTTTAGATGAGCCAACAGGTACGTGCTTTGAATTCTCCTGCTAGACATGGTAGTATTCACTGGAGTCAGCACTGCGCTGTGAAAGGCTACTTCCTCTCAGGAACACTGATCTAGCTCTCATTGTGTGCTGTTTTATGCCTTTCAATCTCTCTGCTTTTTTAAAATCTAAAAAAATATGTATGTATAAATATATATATATATATATATATATAACTTTATTTATTATTGATCGAGACAGAGAGAACTGAGAGGGGAGGGAGGGGAGGTAGAGAGAATGAAAGAGACAGAGAGACACCTACAGCCCCTGTCACCACTTGTGAAGCTTTCCTCCTGCAAGTGGGGACCAGGGGCTTGAATAGGTGCGCCACCGCCAGGCCCCTGCCTTTGAGTCTCCAGCTCCCCATGCCTTTGCCTTTTGAGGACAATATGTGTTTGTTCTTTAGGAAACAAAAACTTCTGTCCTCCAAGATCCTTGCCATATGGCCCCACTGGGTACTTAAGTCGCCTACTCTGTTTACCTAAATTGGTCTACAAGATTCTACTTGCTTTTCTGTCTTAGAACTTAAAGCTCTTGAGAATACTATCCATTATTATATATCAAGACTCAAAACATTGTTGTTCTTGTACAAGACAAGCACTAAATAGGTAATCTAATCAGTCACCTAACTAATCAAAGAAATTGTCAAAAACCCAGCCTCACACTCCATTTCCTTATATAAACGCAACTCCGACCTCTGGCTGGGTGAAGAGAAAGAGGAGCTGAGGGTTCTTGCCTGCCTCTGCAAGGCTCTCCTCTCTTGGGCCAACTCTCGCCCAAGATTCTTTGGCACACAACAGCGTTCTTGCCGGCTCTTCTCAAGCAGAAATAAATAGAAGAAGTCTGAGTCGCAACAGGGAGCATGACTATATATATATATATATATTTTCTAAATGCATCAGAAGAACACTTGCATGGGCTCTAGACGTGACCCTGATTCCCCTTCTTGAAGTGCAGAATTTGAAAACAAACAAACAAACAAACAAAACCCCCCTCATACCCACTCGCCCTGTGGGTCTATTAAGGGAAACAGAGCACACACAGAGTATCTCACCTCCCTTGAGTGTCATCACCTGCTCTTGCTTTGGCTCATGTGCTGTATTCATGAATGGCTACAGAGTCCGACATAGCAAATGTCTTTGAGTTTTCCGAATTGCCTCGTTATCTCATGATCTCACTCTCCTGTGGCCAGAAGGAGGATGGTGAGATGGACTGTGATTGGCAGGGACAGCTGCACAGTCACTGAGTCATGATGTCATTGACTTTGACATGACATGAGTCATTGACTTTGTTGGGAAAACTCAGTCATCTCTGTACTCAGTGTTCAGCAGGACCAGTTCTTTTCTGCAAACACACTGGGAGTTCCTGATGTGATCACACGACACATTTTGCAGTTACTGTCTACCACTGGGAGACTGAACAGAAAGATTCAGTAGTTTGCTGTCAGAAAAGACACGACGTGTTTTTCTCAGTAGAGAATTGAAGTGATAGGTTCATGAATGACCATGACTCCAACTGCTGATGGACCTTTATTTTTATTCTTAATGATTTAATATTAATTTAGAAAAATCATAAGATAACAGGGGTACAACTCTGCCCTGTTTCCACCACTAGAGTTCTGGATCCCCGATCTCTCTATTATAACCTACACCAGTTCTCCCATTGTTGCATATATGGGTTGACTATTATTTCTACAACTCTCTGTCTAGATTTGTATATATTTACCCCCACACCCTTTTAGTCTATAGTCCTATCTTCTCTCCCTCTCCAAGTCACACATACACCTATTATTACATCCACATGTCCCTCCCTCCCTTTTTCCTTGTCTCTCTCAGGTTCCTGATAGAGTTGGAGTTCAGAGCCCTCTGGTCATCTTTCTATCATGTCTCCCCCACTGGGAGTGTAGATTCAAATTCTTTTTGGGGCGCAGAAGGTGGGAGTTCTGGCTTCCTTAACTGCTTCTCCACTGGACATTGGGCATTGAATTACTTTTGGATACAATTCCATATATTTATGCTGCTATTTACTCAGCACTTATTTATTTCATGCCTACTATTTACAGGGCATTCCTTGAGTGGTAAAATATAAAAATTGTGGGCCAGTGATTTAGGTCATTTGGATAATGTCCTGTTTTGCTGCGCACATGGCCCAGATTTGAACCCAGCCCCCATGGCACTCAAGGAAGCTTTAGTGCTGTGGTCTCTTTCACTATCTCTGCCTCTCTACCTCTCTGTCTCTATCTAAGAGATAAAAGTTGTATTGCAGTTACAGCTGTCTGTGAACTCAAGCTGGCCATTACTTTGGAAATTCAACAAGGGCTCTTTCATTTTTATTAGGGATTTGATAACATTAGTGATAATTAAATTAGTGATTTAATATTTTAATAATTAAGATTGTGACCACCACCAGAGTTCTGTATCCCATCCTCTCCCATTGAAAGCTTCCCTATACTTTACCCCTCTGAGAGTATGGACCCGGGATCATTATGGGGTACAGAAGGTGGAAGGTCTGGCTTCTATAATCTATTCTCCACTGGTCATGGGTGTTGGCAGGTCGATCCATACCCCCAGCCTGTTTCTATCTTTCCCTAGTTGGGGAGGGGTAGGGTTCTGGGGAGGTGAGATTCCAGAACACATTGGTAAGGTTCATCTGCCCAGGTTGGTGTCATGGTAGCATCTGCAACCTGATGTTTGAAAAGCATTAAGATATAAAACAGAACAAAGTGTTGACATTGAACCCTCAGACTGAATGTCTGATGCCTCCTGACTGAGCTATCTGGGTGCTCTCATTCCAGCCCAGTCAAGATGTCCTTCCTTCTCCTCTCTGTCTTTCCTCTTCACAGATGATGGGCTTTGATCTCTAGAACTGAACTGAAACTGCTTCTCTGTGCCCCACCTCCTCATATCTGAAATGATCTTTGGTCTGAATTCATGGTCAATTTCAGGCACGTTGTCTTGGCACACAGTTCTTAAAAAGGCATGCTTTCCTGATTTTGTCATCCTCCCTTCCTTAAGTTTGGTTGTTACTTCTCTTTGCCCTTGTACTTATTACCTTTGATGGAGTTTTCCTTCTCTTCTGCAACCAAGATAACCAACGCTTGTTACCTCTCCTGCTGCTTTTAGGTTGGCTGTTCTCAGTGGAGGTCTTTAGATTTTTTAGGGGTCTCTAAGCTGTTTTCAGGGGACCCATGAGGTTAAAGAGATACCCACAATTGTACTAAGATGCTGATTCTCTTTTCTATTACATGAACATTAGCCACGAATGTTGCAAAAGGAAAAGTGAATAAAACACGATAGCATTTGGATTCAGGGACAAGATGTTGGTTTCACTTTAGGATGTTTTGGAGGAAGCGATTAAATTTGCATTTGGCTCACTTGTTTGAGTGCACGTATTATAGTACACAGGTCCTCGGTCCCTGCCTGCAGGAGAGAAGCTTCATGAATTGTGAAGAATTGTTGCAGGTGTGGTTCTTTCCTCTCCCTTTTTATCCCCCTCTTCCTTCTCCATCCTTCTATCTAATAATGAATTAGTTAAAATAATAATACATTTGCCTTTCATCAAAGGTCAGGCAAACTTTTAAAAATATTCTGTGTAAGAAAATTAAAATACATAAAAATACCCTGAGTGCCCAGAAACAATGTTTGCCTAAAAGAAACCCCTGTAAAAGTGTTTGAATTGCAAACTCTGTTGGTCTTTTAAAAAATTTTTTTCATGGGACATCATTTCTCTTTTAAAAATGAGAGACAAGTTTTAGTTATTCAGATATGGGTATGCAGTAGCAGTTTACTAGAAAATGAGCAAAGTAGACTTCCTGCAACTTTATTGAAAATGAAATAACAGTAGAACTTTCTTTCTTTCTTTCTCTCTCTCTCTTTTTCTGAAGGCTAAGAAAGGAGAGAGAAGGGGAGACAGAAGAGAAACAGAGATACCCAATAGCACTGATTCACCAGTCATAAAGCACCACCCCCACAGGTGATTATTGGGGATTTGAACCCAAGTCTCTGTGCATACTGATGAGTGCTCTCTACCAGATGTGCCGCCATTGCTTCACCAGCAGTAACACTTTCAAGAGAAAATTTAAAACTCATTCACCACAATGAATTTGGTGACTTTCTAGTACATAAAGAATCTTAGAGGCATAGTGCATAGTACTCACATACAAGAAGTCCTGGGCACAATCCCTCCCACCAGCAATTGCTAGAGCTGAATGATGCTCTGGCTAAGTAATAATAACAACAACAACAATAATAATAACAACTCTCTTATATTATTGATATTGTCAAAGAGTATGATTTTTCCAGGTTGCTTCATACAATCTTTCAATATTTGGAAAATGGATTTTAACTCAATGAATTTGTATTTTCCAAATGACCGGGGCTCAGTGTAACAAAGATCATATATATGGGTAAAATATCCATTCAAAGTGCAAAGAAGACCAGTGGATTTTAATGTAAGTAAATAAGAGAAGTTCGTGTCTGTGACTTCCAATTCTGTATTCCAGTTTTAGAAACTATCATTTGTTTAGACAAGAAGAATATACAACATTGTAACAGTTATTAAAATGCTCCTCCTTTCCCAACTATGTATCTGTGTAGGGTTAAATTTTCATATACTTTAATTTTTTTTTTTTTAATCTAGCCAGACCACTGCTCAGCTCTGGCTTATGGTGGTACAGGGCATTGAACCTGGGATTTGGAGCCTCAGGCATGAGAGCTTCTTTTTATAACCATTATGCTTTCTCCCCCCCACCCCCCCACACTTCAATCAATACAGTGTGAATACAAATACATGTGGATCCAGCTGTCTTCTATGAAGCTCAGCTACTGAAGGGACTTACAGGAGTAGAAAACATGGGCCCACTCTGACTTGATTATTCTAGTTTTAGAAAAGCTGTTTTCACAAAGACAGTGATGTCACTATCAGCTATTCTTGTTAAAAAAAATTAAACGAATGAAATTCAATGAGCCACCTTTTCTTTCTTTCTTCATGTTTTTATCGCTCTGAGGTTTTTTTCTTTTCTTTTCTTTCTATTTTATTTGCTAGGACAGAAAGAAATTGAGAGGGGAGGGAGAGATAGAAAGGAGAGAGAAAGAGAGACACCTGCACACCTGCTTCACTGCTTATAATGCATCCCCCCATTCAGGTGGGGAGTGAAGGCTTGAACCCAGGTCCTGGAGTAGTGTAATGTGTGTACTCAACCGTGTGTGTACCAACACCCACCGCTACCCCCACTTTCTTTTTTCTAATGTGGTGAACATCGGTAGACAGAACTACTAAAAACAAAATATTGTTTAAATTCTCTATCATTTTTAGAAGTGCAAATGAAGACTAAGGGATTTGAGAACTGCTGCTTGTTGGGAACCTGGTAGAAAACACACATTACCGTGCACAAGGACCTGGGTTCAAGCCCCCCTGTAGGGGGAAGCTTCAGGAGTGGTGAAGCATTGCTGCAAGTGCTCTTGCTTCTCTGTCTCTGGTGCCATCACACCAACTAGAACCCTCTACTTTTTTTTTTTCTTCCAGGGTTATCACTGGGGCTTGGTGCCTATACCATGAATCCACTGCTCCTGGAGACTATTTTTTTCCCCTTTTGTTGCCCTTGTTGTTTTATCGTTGTTGTGGTTATTATTGTTGTTGTTGTTGTTATTGCTGTCATTGTTGTTGGATAGGACAGAGAGAAATGGAGAGAGTTGGGGAAGACAGAGAGGGGAGAGAAAGAGAAACACCTGAAGACCTGCTTCACCACTTGTGAAGTGACGCCCCTGCAGGTGGGGAGCTGGGGGCTCGAACCTGGATCCTACTCTGGTCCTTGCGCTTTGCGCCACCTGCGCCTAACCCACTGCGCTATAGCCCAACTCCCATCTTCTTTCTTTTTAAACAGCTAATTTTAAAATTTTGTTTTATTGTTTAATATTTATTATTGGAAAGAGACAGAGAGAAATTGAGATGGTAGGGAGAGAGACAGAGAGACACCTGGAGTCCTGCTTCACCGCTTGTGAAGCTACCATGTAATCAATATACTAAAGATGATTTGATCAGATTAATGACTTGGGATATTAGTATCAATGCCCATTGTTGTTCTAAAATACAATGGAGACATAGAGCTTCATTGAGCATGTGAGAACTGTTCAAACTTTCATTAAAAGACCCCACTATTCCAAGGCTTTTGTAAATATTTTCACATATTTGTACTGTTTGGTGTTTACTCCTCTGTTTCGGGGGCTGTATTACCTACCATATCTTCTTTTATAAAGGCTGTCTATTTGTGACTCTCCTGCCAGTTTTCTGTATGACGAATAAAGATCCTATTATGATGATAGAAAACTGAACACATAGACTGAGCAAAGATCCCAGGTACTTATGGTGAAGTGAACTTTGTTTATTATTATTATGTATATGTATATTTTCATCTACTTGAAATACTGTGAACTGATTGATACATTTTCCACATACATTCTTCTTAGGTGAGGCATTATAGCTTAGTGTTTATGTGGTTAATAGTTGTGTGTACAAATAGTAAATAGAAGCAAGCAGAGATTTAAGGACTGCAAATAGTTCTGCTCCCTTTGCTGAATAATCCTGACTACAAGAGGATACCAGTTATCTCCACTTTTATATTGTACAGATGCTTTCTAGTGAGCGCTCGAAAAAAACTTTCTTTTCATAGTTCGTATAAATGTTTATTTGATAAAATACCCTATATTCTAGAAGCCTTTGTGCATCCTTTCACAATTTACCCTCCATCCCCACCCCCCTTCACTCCCCGCAAAAAAAAAAAAAAAAATTAAAAAAAACAGATTGGGAACATATCCTACCAAGGAGCTAGTCCAGTGATTTTTTTTTTTTAAAGTGTTGGGAAGTTTACATTCTTAGGAAGGCAAAGCAGAGAATACCATTCCATATTTGTATGTGTTCATTTTCTTACATCATGGTGCCTGTTTTATAGCCGCCCCGAGCAGTTACAGTGCTGCGTGGCTTCTTGTCTATGGAATCCCACTGGTATGCCAGTGCTTACAAATAATGGATTAGGGCCCTCATTCCTGTCGAAGACAGTTATTTATTCTAGGAATCTTTCCAAAGTCGCCAGGAATACTTTTTACTTTATTTATTTATTTATTTATTTATTTTTGCCTCCAAGGTTATTGCTGGGGCTCAGTGCCTGCACCATCAATCCACTGCTCCTGGAGGCCATTTTTTCCACTTTTGTTGCCCTTGTTGTTGTAGCCTTGTTGTGATTATTATTGTTGTTGTTGTTGATGTTGTTCGTTGTTGGATAGGACAGAGAGAAATGGAGAGAGGAGGGGAAGATAGAGACGGGGAGAGAAAGATACACACCTGCAGACCTGCTTCACTGCCTGAGAAGTGACTCCCCTGCAGGTGGGGAGCCAGAGGCTCGAACCTGGCTCCTACTCTGGTCCTTGCGCTTTGTACCACCTGTGCTTAACCCAAAGCGCTACCGCACGACCCCCTACTTTTTACTTTATGGTGAGTTGTTCTCTGAGGATAGGAACCCTCACCCCAAAAGAAATTTTTATTTCAGTATCTGGAGGTTCATTCGTAGAGAAGAACAAGAAGGTCCTTAGTCTCCAAACTAAAATTCAACTCTTATGTGGAATTTGTCTTTGAGGTACTGAGTATACTATAACCAACATAATAATAATAATAATATAATTCAGTGTCTACTTACATTGCTAACTCATGACTTGATTTACACACACAACTTATTTTTTTAAAAAAATCAAAAAAATCAGGGATAGGAGGTGGCACATCTGGTTAAGCAAACTCATGACAGTGTACAAGGACCTGGGTTCAAGCCCCTGGTCCCCACCTGGAGGGGAGATGCTTCACAAGTGGTGAAACAGGGCTGCAGGTGTTTCTCTGTCTCTTTCCCTCTCTATCTCCTCCTCCCCTCTCAATTTCTCTCTGTCTCTATCCAATAATAAATAAATAAATAAAAGGCTTTGAAAAAAAGTAAGCCACAAATTATTTATTATTAATTATTTGTGGTCATCACTTTCGCTGAACATAACAGAAATGTAGTCACTTATGTTTCTCAGTTTTCAGTTATGAAATGTGTACTCATTGAGAGAAAGATATAAAGTCTTACTTTCTTTAATTGAAAAAAAATTACAATTTGCATTAGGGATCCACCTCTCTGAGCCAACTTTCTCAGAGAGATAGAGAGAGAAGGAGAGACAGTTCCCTAAGTGCAGTGGTGTCTGGGTTCAGGTCTTTGTCACACGCATGACACAGCAGACACACTATCCAGTTGCCATGACTCATAGGCCCTCTGTAAAAATATTTCAAATCCTACAACTTTACTCATCATTTGAAATCTTCCTGCTCTGTTTAGTTTGTCACAAAATTCCTGAGGCTTCATTTCTCTGATAGAAAGTAGCCAGACAGGCAGTGGGCTATAGTTATGCTAATTTGCTTTCCCCCCCTCCATATTTATTTATTTATTTATTTATTTAAGAAAGGAGACATTAACAAAATCATAGGATGGGGGGGTACAACTCCACACAATTCCCACCACCCAATCTCCATACCCCATCCCCTCCCCTGATAGCTTTCCCATTCTCTATCCCTCTGGGAGCATGGACCCAGGGTCATTGTGGGTTGCAGAAGGTGGAAGGTCTGGCTTCTGTAATTGCTTCCCCGCTGAACATGGACGTTGACTAGTTGATCCATACTCCCAGTCTGCCTCTCTCTTTCCCTAGTAGGGTGGGTCTCTGGAGAAGCGGAGCTCCAGGACGCATTGGTGGGGTCTTCAGTGTAGGGAAGCCTGGCCGGCATCCTGATGGCATCTGGAACCTAGTAGCTGAAAAGAGAGTTAACATACAAAGCCAAACAAATTGTTGAAGAATTATGGACCCAAAGGTTGGAATAGTGGAGGTGAAGTGTTGGGGGGGTACTCACTGCAAACTCTAGTGTACTACTGCTTTCAGGTATATATTTGCCCTAGTTTATGGATATGAGTGAACATATGTTCTATCTCCTAGAACCTGGTCTATATCTAGGTTTTGGGACTTTGTTAGGAAGTGAGCCACCTGGGATGGAATTAGAGAATACTATGAAAGGAAAGGTCTCACCTGAGTGATGAAGCTGAAGGGTTGTCATTCCACACCTGAAGTCTCTGGACACAGTCTGAAGTGAAGCATGCTGGGGTGGCACTCGTTGTGTTGATTAGGTTGCAATCAGCAGATGCAATATTATTTGATAAGAATTGGGAGAAGCATACGGGAAAGTGGGCCCTACCCTATGGTTCCAGGACTGGGGGAAGTTTAGGCTCTATGGTGGAAATGTGAAGTTCCTGCTGTCTTAGGGTTCAAGAAGACAATGGTTAGTTATTGTTATCATCACATTATTTGGTAATTGGGTTAACTTTGAAAAGTCCCTTTGTTAGACATACAATCAATTTTTCCCCCTCTCATATTAATTAAATAGTGATTTATATGACTACAATTTAATAGGTGTGTACATAAACACCATTCCCACCACCAAAAGATTGTGTCCCATCCCACCCACCCACCCCCACCCCCAGCCCCCGTCGGCCCAGGAAGCCGCAATTTTACCCTCCCCCTCACCACAGGGTTTTTACTTTGGTGCCCTACTTTCAGTTTAGTTGGATCCTGCCTTTAGTTTCCCTTTCTGATCTTCTTTCTCAACTTCTGTTGATGAGTGGGATCATCCCATACTCATCTTTATCTTTCTGACTTAGCTCACTTAACATAATTCCTTCTAGCTCTGTCCAAGATGGGTCAGAGAAGGTGGGTTCATTGTTCTTAATAGCTGCATAGTATTCCATTGTGGATATATACCACAGCTTTCTCAGCCAGGTGTTGTTGGGCACCTGGGTTGCTTCCAGGTTTTAGCTATTATGAATTGTGCTGCTATGAACATAGGAGTACACACCTCTTTTTGGTTGGGTGTTATGGAGTCCTTGGGGTAGATCCCCAGGAGAGGAATTATATATTCTAATGGATACAGTGATAAAACTTAGGGAAGCCATTGTCTTGGTTCTGTCACTTACCTTGGCATCTTCCAAAAGAATAATTCAGTGAGTTAGGTCTGAAAATACAGCCCATGAGACAGGATTTAAAATAAAATTAAAAATATATATATAATGAATGATAAATGGGTGGGGTAGATAGCATAATGGTTATGCAGAGACTCTCATGCCTGAGGCCCCAAGGTCCCAGGTTCAATCCCCCACACCACCATAAATCAGAGATGAGCAGTTCTCTGGTAAAATAATAGTAATAATAATAATGGTAAAAAGTAAAGATAAAGAGAAGGTTCTAAAGGCTAGTAGAGGAAAAAGAGTCACCTGTAAGGTAAATCCCATAGGATTATCAGCTGTTTTTCTCTTTCTTTCTTTCTTCTTTTCTTTCTTTCTTTCTTTCTTTCTCTCTCTCTCTCTCTCTCTCTCTTTCTCTTTCTTTCTTTCTTTCTTTCTTTCTTTCTTTCTTTCTTCCTTTCTTTCTTTCTTTCTTTCTTTCTTGCCAGAAACTAAAGGCTAGAAAGGATGGTAGGATGTACTCAGAATTTGGAATAGAAAAAAAAGACCCCCAACCAAGAATACTTTATCCTGCTGGGTTATGCATTAGGTTTGAAAGAGATGTGAAGTGTTTTTCAGACAAGCAGTAACTGAAGGAACTCATTATCACTAAAGAAAACCTATAAGAAACACTACAGAGGCTCATGTAAAGTGAAAATATACAATGCCTCTTTTTCTTTTTCTATGACATCATCTCCCCAGACAATAACTTGGATCCGCCTGCATATCAGATTTCAGGCTCAGGGGGAAAAAAGAAAAAAAACCCCACAAATACTAGTATAGCCACAAGCCCTTTGGAATATAAGTAAAATATGCCTACTAGCTATCGACAAAATGGAGGACCCCCCCCCCCCAACAACTCTTCATCTGCACTATTCCAGCCTTTAGGTCCATGATTGCTCAACAATTTGTTTGGCTTTGTATGTTAACTCTCTTTTTAGCCACCAGGTTCCAGATGCTAGCATGATGCCGACCAGACTTCCCTGGACAGACAACCCCACCAATGTGTCCTGGAGCTCTGCTTCCCCAAAGCCCTTCCTACTAGGGAAAGAGAGAGAGGCAAGCTGGGAGTATGGATCGACCTGTCAATGCCCATGTTCAGTGGGGAAGCAATTACAGAAGCCAGACCTTCCACCTTCTGCATCCCACAATGACCTTGAGTCCATACTCTCAGAGGGTTAAAAAATAGGAAAGCTATCCCCAGGGGAGGGCATGGGATACAGAGTTCTGGTGGTAGAAATTGTGTGGAGTTGTACCCCTCTTATCCTATGGTTTAGTCAATGCTTGCTTTTTATAAATAAAAAAATTAAAGAAATATACATATATATATGTATATATAATGCCCTCCCCCACAGAGGGTAAACAAATGAAGGGAAACAAAGTCTATGGACTCAGACTGCAGAGCTGAACTAGCACAGAGATTCAGGGAGATAGGGAGTGGGGGTTGATCCAATGGACTTTGCTGGAGAGATATTGGTGCTGTAGTGGGGGTATTGGTGGTATAATCCATTGTGAGGAAGTGAGAAACTGTACTTCTAAAACATTTATTGGTTTTTAGACCAAGGTTGCTTCAAAACCAAATAAAAACAATTATAAAAACAACATAAACCAGTTTAAGCACAAAGGCCTGTGAGAACTCAAATGAGATACCAACCTGCTTCTCAGCTCAGGTAGACTTGGAAATGAAGAGATAATAAAAGAACAGACAAAGGAGCTTTTTCTCACTGAGCCAGAAAATTCTTTATTCATCAAACCAAATCTGCATAGCAAAGTCTATGAAAAATAATGTTGGTGAATTTCCCACAGAAGCCTTTAATTTTTCACTTGGTTGTAGTGAAATAAATCCTGGTATGAATCTAGAGGTCATAAGTAGTAGACCTTGTATCTGGTAATTAATTACATTAGCAGTATTTTTTTTTATTGAATAATGATTGAAAAGACCATAGGATAAGAGGGGTACAATTCTACACAGTTCCCACTACCAGAGCTCCATATCCCATCCCCTCCACTGGAATCTTTCCTATTCTTTATCCTTCTGGGAGCATGGATCCAGGATCATTATGAGGGGCAGAAGGTCAAACGTCTGGCTTCTGTAATTGCTTCTCTGCAGGACATGGGAGTTGGCAGGTTGATTCATACTCCCAGATTGTTTCTGTCTTTCCCTAGTGGGGCAGGTCTCTGAAGAGGTGAGGTTTCAGGACACATAAGTGAGGTTGTCTGTTCAGGGATGTCAGCTTGATGCCATGGTAGCATCTGCAACTTGGTTGTGGAATAATGGAGCAGTATCTTTGTTTTTAAATTTTTTAAATTAATTTATTTATAAAATGGAAATGCTGACAAGACCATAGGATAAGAGGGATACAGTTCCCACCACCAGAGTTCTGTATCCCATCCCCTCCCCTGATAGCATTCTATTCTTTAACCCTCTGGGAGTATGGACCCAGGGTCATTATGGAGTGCAGAAGGTGGAAGGTCTGGCTTCTATAATTGCTTCCCCACTCAACATCGGTGTTGGCAGGTTGATCCATATGGAGCAATATCTTTTTTAGCTAAGTAGTCTGATTCAGTTGAGGGATACTGAAAGGAAACTGTACTTTATGGGTAGGAACACACACATATCTGTCTAATGTATTAAGTATGGAATGAAGTCTTGAAGAGAATAATCTCAAAGAAAAGGAATTATGTTTCATATTCTCAGAGGTATGTTGTATCAAATAACAGTCTTTGAAAGATATTTATCCTAAATTTTCAATTTGTAATGTATTGGGTCATGATAGTGACCATTTTTCTTTTAAAAAATTTATTTTAGGGAGTCGGGCTGTAGCGCAGCGGGTTAAGTGCAGGTGACGCAAAGCACAAGGACCAGCATAAGGATCCCGGTTCGAACCCCGGCTCCCCACCTGCAGGGGAGTCGCTTCACAGGCGGTGAAGCAGGTCTGCAGGTGTCTGTCTTTCCTCCTCTCTGTCTTCCCCTCCTCTCTCCATTTCTCTCTGTCCTATCCAACAATGACGACAACAACAATAAAACAACAAGGGCAACAAAAGGGAATAAATAAATAAAATATTGAAAAATTTATTCTAATATTTATTTTAATATGAGAGGGAGGGAGAAAGAAAGAGGGAGAGACAGAGAGGGAGAGAGGGAGAGAGGAGAGAGAGAAAGAGAGAGAGGGAGAGGGAGAAGGAGAGAGAGAGAGGGAGAGAGAGAGGGAGAAGGAGAGAGGGAGAGAGAGGGGGGAGAGGGAGAGAGAAGGAGAGAGAGAGACGGAGAGGGAGAGAGAGGGAGAGGGAAAGGGAGAGAGAGGGAGAGAGAGAAGGAGAGGGAGAGAGAGAGGGAGAGAGAGAGAAGGAGAGGGAGAGAGAGGGAGAGAGAGAGAGAGAGAGAGGGAGAAAGAGAGAGAGAGAGAGAAAGAAAGGAACAGAGACAAGAGCACTGTTCAGATTTGGCTTATGGTCGTACGGGGGGGGGGGGGGACTTTGGAGCCTCAGGCACAACCTGAGGCTTTGCATAACCATTATTGCTGTCTCCCTCACCCAAAATAGACTATTAGGGTGACCACAACCTTTGGAGCCAGATTCCTTGGATTTAAATTCTGGCTTTAGCTGTGTGTGATTTCAGGCCAAGTACCTATTTTTTCTGAGTTTCAGTTTTCTCATCTACAAAATCAAAGTATTTATTCCCAGTTCCTCTGAATTATATACAAGGGGGAGCTGAGTCACACTTCTCTACTAGGTATTATATGGATAAATGAAGTCATTGCACTGCATTGGTTTGTGGATAGCAAAGCCCTATGATAAATCCCCCCTTTTTTATTTATTTAAAAAAGGAAACACTGACAAAACCATAGGATAAAAGGGGCATAATTTCATGTAGTTTCCACCACCAGATCTCCGTATCCCATCCCCTCCCCTGATAGTTTTCCTATTCTTTATCCCTCTGGGAGTATGGACCCAGGGTCATTGTGGGGTGCAGAAGGTGGAAGGTCTGGCTTCTGTAATTGCTTCTCCATTGAACATGGGCATTGACTGGTTGATCCATACTCCCAGTCTGCCTCTCTCTTTCTTTAGTAGGATGGGGCTCTGGAGAAGCAGAGCTCCAGGACATATTGGTGGGGTTGTCTGTCCAGGGAAGTCTGGTTGGCATCATGCTGGCATCTGGAACCTGGCGGCTGAAAAGAGAATTAACATACAAAGCCAAACAAATTGTTGAGCAATCATGGACATAAAGGCTGGAATAGTGCAGAGGAAGTGTTGGGGGGTATTCACTGCAGACTATTGTGTACTTCTGCTTTCAGGTATGTATTTTGCCCTAGTTTATGGATATGTGTGAATTTTTAAGCAGTCTTACTGAGAATAGAGAAAAAGTAGTCTTAGAGACAAACCCTTGTAGCAAAGAAGGTATGGTCTATTTGGCATGCGTCCGGAGGGGGGAATTAACAACTTCCTGCTGTTCAGATAAATGTAAAAGGCCAATGAAACATCACAGCAGTTGTTGATTCTGGATGTTAATCTCAGAATGTATCCTCTGAAGGAATGATAAGGTTGCCTATTCGGATAGCATTGAAAGCTCTACTTGACAAGCTAAAGATGAACTGCTCTTTCCCCGTTAAGCAACACATGTTTGGATGATAGACGGCTCTGTTAAGCTAGGGATCTGTTTCTTTTCTGAAGACCTATTTTTCATCTTGCTCTGCAATGTTATGACACTGCTTAAAAATTCAGGTGACTTATTGCTAAGGATCCCCCATGATTTAGTTTTTAAGGTACAAGGCATAATAATATGTATGTTTTGTCAATTTAAAACCTCTTTGCTTCACCAAAGGATGAATTTCCTATTTGTATCCTAGTATGTCTAACTCCATTGAATTGTTTTATGCTTCAAAAAATGCTTTATCATCTACCTAATCTTATTGTATAGAGTAAGAAATACAATTAAGTTAAATCCCAACTTAAAGGTTCATTCCTGGATGTATCCTTGACCTGTTGATAATTCTCTGATGAGTCTCCACTTCTGTGGTGGTTCCATGCAAAACAAAAGGAGACAGATAGATTTTGCAATTTAATAGCTATTTTTTTCAAAAATTAGGTGAATATTTTCTTTCTCATTGCTTCTTTACCAAAGTTTCTGAAGTACTGAGTTCATCTAATTTCTGCAGTATGAAAATGAGTGTGTTCTTTTAAAATAAATGAGATTGATTTGCTTAAGAAAGAGTTGAAAGCCATCTATAGACAATTTAAGACAATTAAAGGATAGATCCTTGCAGAACAAAATTGACTGAGTCACCTCAGTTTTCTGTAGTAGTACTGTTTTCATATAACAAACATTTCAAGGGTACACAGGTTGGTAAAATAGCAGACTTGGAGAGTGTGTTGCTTTGCCAATTATACAACCCAGGTTCAAGATGAGTGCACCACCTGCACTGAGGGAAGTTTTGGTGTTGTGTGCTGTTTCACTTTCTCTCCATCTCTGTTTCTTTTAAAAAAAAAAATCACTTGAAATGTAAATGCACTTGGAAGGCTGGGCCATGGCACACCTAGTTAAGTGCACATAGTATTAAGTGCAAGAACCCATGCAAGGATCCGGGTTCCAGCCCCAGCTCCCCACCTGCAGGGGAGGACCCTTCATAAGTAGTGAAGCTGATCACAGGTGTCTCTCTCCCTCTCTATCTCCCCTTTCTATCTCTCTCAATGTCTCTCTATCCTATCCAATAAAATGGAAAAAAATGGCCACCAGAGCAGTGGATTTGTAGTACCTGCGCCAAGCCCCATCGATAACCCTGGAGGAAAGAAAAAAACGTAAATGCACTTGTAGATATAAACTTTGTGTCTACATCATCAGCATGTTATCATCTTGGCATATTCATCAAAATGTCAGCAAAAATTAATAGGTAACTGTTAGGATAAATTGAAATGTATTTCATGCTCATTCAGTAGTGTGGCTGACTATGAAAGCGTTCATCAAGAAGTACTGCTCTCTGGACTCGAAAACATAATTTTAGTAATCTGAGAGGAATCACCTTATAGGAAAATATTTCAAGTGGCATCTGAAAGGGTTCTCAGATTTGAGATCGTATGACCACTATGTGTCCACTGCTCCTGGAGGCTCTTTTTTGATTTTTTAAAATAGTACAGAGAGAAATGGAGAGAGGAGAGGAAGACAGAGGGGGAGAGTAAGATAGACACTACTTGTGAATCGACCCCCCTGTAGGTGGGGAACTGGGAAGCTGGAACCTGCATCCTTGCATGAGTACTTGCACTTTGTACTATGTGCGCTTAACCCAATGTGCCACTGCCAAACCCTATTATTATTTTCTTTTTGAAAAATTCTTTCTTTTTTAAACTTTCTCTCTTTTATGCTGAAGTTTGCTTAGTACCCAGTCTTGAGTCTTTGATTTTCAATCTAATATATTTTATCCCATTTCTCATAGTTTTTAATATCTTGACTGTCTTACTTCCTCCGTGATACAAGGATGACTCTCACCACTTCTTTTAGCTACACGGTTCTCTTCTGATTGTTTAACAATTTGTTTGGCTTTGTATGGTAACTCTCTTTTCAGTCACCAGGTTCCAGATGCTAGCATGATGCCAACCAGACTTCCCTCCCAATGTGCCTTGGGGGCTCCACTTCCCCAGAGCCCTGCCCCACTAGGGAAAGAGAGAGGCAGCCTGGGAATTGACCTGTCAACACCCATGTTCAGCAGGGAAGCAATTACAGAAGCCAGACTGTCCACCTTCTGCATCCCACAATGACCTTGGGTCCATACTCCCAGAGGGCTAAAGACTAGGAAAGCTATTAGGGGAGCGGATGGGATATGGAGTTCTGGTGGTGGAAATTGTGTGGGGTTGTACCCTTCTTTTCCTATGGTTTTGTCAGTGTTGCCTTTTTATAAATTAAAAATTAAAAAAAATTATCTCCCTGTTCTGGATCTCCTCTCACAGCTCATGTACCACCCACCACAACAACAGAATGGGCTTCAGCATTCCATCTTAAGGGGCGGCATCATCACTTTCAGACTGGAGTCAAACTCCACAAAGTGAAATAGTAGTAATCATTATTGCTGTTTTTGTTTTTATGTCTGACTTCACCACTGGAGGCTACCTTTTTCTTTTTAACAAAAATGTTTATCCTTTTTATTGATTCATTGGATAGAGACCGCCAGAAATTGGGAGGGGGAGGAAAATAAAGAGAGATTCAGAGAGACACCTGCAGCACCACTTCTCCACTGGTGACGCATCCCCCAACCCTGCAGGTGGGGACCGGGGACTTAAACTCTGGTCCTTGTACATTGTAACATGTGTGCTCAACCAGGTGTGCCACTGCTCTGCCCCAGACTGCCTTTTCCAGAAAGAGAGAGAGACAGAAGCCAAGAAGAAACCAGGGCAAACCCTAGGACATCAGAGCTTCCTCCAGTGCCTGAATACTCTGATATGGAGTACTGGGGCTTAAATGTTAAGCTGTGCTCATGACAAGGCAGAGGTCTTACTGAGTGCTATCTTAGAACTTGGTCCCAATCTTTTTATTTATTTTATTTTTATTTATACAATGGAAGTATTGACAAGACTATAGTATGAGAGGGGTACATTTCCACACAGTTCCCACCACCAGAGTTCCTAGTGTAAGCTTTCGTATTCTTTATCCTTCTGGGAGCATGGACCCAGGATCATTATGGGGTGCAGAAGGTGGAAGGTCTGGCTTCTGTAATTGCTTCCCTGCTGAACATGGGCGTTGACAGGTCGATCCATACTCCCAGCCTGTCTCTCTCTTTCCCTAGTGGGGCAGGGATCTGGGGAGGCGGGGCTCCAGGACACATTGGTGGGGTCTTCTGCCTTGGAAGTCCAGTTGGCATCATGGTAGCATCTGGAACTTGTGGCTGAAAAAGAGTTAAGATATAATGCAGAACAAATTGTTGACTAATTATTAACCTAAAGGCAAGAGTATTGCAGATGAAGATTTGGGGTCTCCATTTTGGAAAAAGCAAGTAGGTCTATTTTAGGTATATTCCAAGGGGCCCATGACTTTACTGGTTTTTGCCTTTCCCTGACATCTAGTGTGCAGGTGGACCCAGATTATTGTCTGAGGAGATGGTGGTCATAGTTGGAAAAAGGACTAGAAAGCTGGACCAGGGAAGAGAGTATTGAGAAATATATATATATATATGTATATGGAAAATATATAAATATTGTTAACTGTAAGCCCCATTGATTTGAACTGGGATCCATATTCAGCACAGGAGCCTATGTCACTTTTTCTTTTACTGCATACTAATTTGAACATCTGTCTTTACCATCATACTCTTTCTTTTTCCTATTTCCTTTACCATAGAATTATTTCCCCCTTTGTTCTTTGTATTTTCAATGCTGTGGACCAAATGTTGACTTTATGATACATTATGAGTTGTATGTGAGAGGGGTAAGAAGTGATTAAGATGTGTTTGCCCTACTCCACTTAGGAAATACAGGCTGGGGGTATGGATTGGTCTGTCAATGCCCATGTCCAGTGGAGAAGCAATTACAGAAGCCAGACCTTCCACCTTCTGCACTCCATAATGATCTTTGTTCCATACTTCCAGCGAGATAAATAGGGAAACTTCCAATGAAGGGGATGGGACACAGAACTCTGGTGGTGGGAACTGTGTGGAATTGTATCCTTCTTATCCCACAATCTTGTCAATAATTATTAAATCACTAATAAAAAAAAGATTTTTTTTCCCCACTAGGGTTATACCTGGGGCTTGGTGCCTGCACATGAATTCAAGTGCTCCAGGTGGCCATTTTTCCTTCTTTTTTTTTTTCTTTCTATTTTTACAGGTGCGGAGCCGGGGGCTCAAACCAGAATCCTTATGCTGGTTCTTGTGCTTTGCACTATGTGTGCTTAACCCGCTGTGCTACCTACCGCCCAACTCCCAGAATAAGATGGTCTTATAAGCTGACAGATGAATTGAAAATCAAGGCCAATGCTACAATTTTGTACATTGATTTCCCTTTTTTTGAATAGAATAAAAAATTCTCAGAGATGGTAGGTTTCTTTTCCCCCACAAATTATAGGATTCTAACTCTCACTTTTTTATTTTCCATTCTACTCAGATTCGAAGTCAGAGCAAAGCCTCTGGGTCTGGTCTCTGTGAGGGGGACGAAGTGGTTTCTATCAATGGCAACCCCTGTGAGGACCTCACTTACCCTGAAGTGATCAAGCTCATGGACAGCGTAACGGACTCACTCCAAATGCTCATCAAAAGGTACAAGACATTTGTTGGGGTGTATAGTTTCTCTTGAAGTTAGATGCCAACAAATATAACTTTGTGGTGTGTGTGTGTGTGTGTGTGTGTGTGTGTGTAGTTTCTCATTTATAGGGAAATTGGAGATGTTCTGTCAGTCAGTATAGTTAAATAGAAATTGCAGTGTGAATAAAATGCCAGTTTAGAGCAACTAAGTTGTCTGCCTACAAGAGAAATTAGAGTCAGGTAAGTTAAAATTACTAAGTATGTTAGAATACAAGATTTGTATGCCTGAGACATCCCAGATTCAATCCCCAGCACCACCATAACCCAGAGATGAACAGTACTCTGGTCTCTCCCTCTCTCATAAAATTAATCTTTCTAAAGTACAAAATAGATGGTAAAGGAGGCAGGCGGTGGCACACCTGGTTAAGCACACACATACACACATTTATTGTGTTAGGTCCCTAGTTCAAGCTCCTGATCCCCACGAGCAAGGGCAAAACTTCACAAGTGGTGATATAAGTGTCTGTCTGTCTCTCCCCCCCTCCTTTTATTAAACAGAGCACTGTGCAGCTCTGGTTATGGTTCTTTGGGGGATTGAACCTGGTACTTTGGAACCTCAGGCATGAGAGTCTTTGCATAATCATTATGCTATCTACCCCTACCCTGTCTCTTTCCCTATCTCTCCCTCTTTTATCAATTTCTCGCTGTCTCAATCCAGTAATAAATAAATAAAAATAAAAGACTTCTTTAAAAATAATTGATAAGTAACTTGAAAATCTTTGCAGATAAACAGAGAACTCAAGTGGTAGGTTTGTTAACTTGTACACACACATACATGAGTACGATGCTAGACCCCCTGAAAACTTATTATTTTGTAAACCACTATTAAATAACTCATAAATTTAAAAGTAGTTTCACTCCTTTTAGTTGGGAACAAGATGAAATTCTTTCATTATGGAAAACATTAAGTCTTCTTGCTAATACTGAGTGCTTATCAAACAGTTTTATATGAGGCTTATTAATGAAAGTCATGAGCATTTTACATGGTTAATAAAAATGTGTAAGTAAAAAAATCTAAAAGCTTTGAAAATAAAAAAAAATCTGTTTTGAACATCTTTCTTAGGTATTTTGAACTAGTTCCTTGGAAAGCTCGGTACATTGAACACGATTTAATACTTTTAGGCAGCTTTTCTTGGGGGGGGGGAGTTGAGTATCACTAAATCACAATACACACATTTACAGATGAATTAAAATATCTCACTGTTAAATTACTACACAGCGTAATAATTGTTTATGGAAAGAAGATTTTGTGCTTAGAGGAAGACAAAAACCAATTGTGTGAGCATGGGCACCACATAGTTCCCACCACCAGAACTCCGTATCCCATCCCCTCCCTTGATAGCTTCCCTATTCTCTATCCCTCTGGGAGTATGAACCCAAGGTCACTGTGGGATGCAGAAGGTTGAAAGTCTGGCCTTTGTAATTGCTTCCCCACTGATCATAGACATTGACAGGTTGATCCATACTCCCAGCCTTTTTTAAACATTGAAGTCATCTTTAAACAATGAAGAAAAAAATGAAGGCAATTACGAAAAAAAAAAAAAAATCTGGTGCATCAACATTAATTTTTTTATTTTTAAATGATTGGGTGGTAGCAATGCTTGGTTAAGCGCACCTAGTGCAAAGAGCAGGGATCAGTGCAAGGATCCTGGTTTGAGTCCCTGGCTCCCCACCTGTGGGGGGAGGTTGCTTCATAAGCGGTGAAATAGGTCTGTAGGTATCTATCTTTCTCTCTTCTTCTCTATCTTCCCCTCCTCTCTCAATTTCTCTCTGTCCTATCCAACAACCACAAGAAAAACAATACAAACAACGACAATGGGGGGAAAAAAGATGGCCACCAGGAGCAGTGGATTCATAGTGCAGGCACTGAGCTCCAGCAAAGTGATAATCCTGGAGGCAAAAAAGAAATATTTACTAATGGATAGAGACAGAGATAATTGAGAGGGTGAAGGGGAAATAAAGAGAGAGTGGGAAAGAGAGACACCTGCAGACCTGCTACATCACTCGTGAAGCTTTCCTCCTGCATGTGGGGTGCAGGGTCTTGAACCTGGGTCCTTGCACATTGTAATGTGTGTATTTAATCAGGTGTGCCACCCACCTGGCCCCAAGCATCACTATTTTTACAGTGTGCAAATCACAGTAAAACTCAATACAAACTTTACAGTTGTGGCTTTGACCACTGCATTATGAAGAATTCAGAATAGGAATGTCTGATTTCATGGAGAATAATCTACTAGAAAATGTCAGTGGCTATCACACCGAAAGTCTCAAAGTATTCCAGGTTTTGCCTTCATTCTGCAAAAACACTAGCATGATATTTAATATGATTCTACTTCTCTACAAACATGAGAATAGGGTACACATCTTCTGAAAATAAAAGAAGTCTACTGTTGTTAAAACCTCCCAGGATAGAATTGGAATACATATATATATATATATATATATTTAATAATGATCAAAAAGATTGTGGGATAAGAGTGGTACAATTCCATATAATCCCCACCACTAAAGTCCCATCGTATCCCATCTCGTCCATTGGAAGCTTCCTTATTCTTTATCCCTTTGGGAGTATGGACCAAAGATCTTTATGGGATGCAGAGGTAGTAGGCTTCTGTAATTGCTTCTCCACTAGACATGGGCTTTGACAGGTAGAATTGGACTTTTAATAGTGAGCTGAATGTTGCATTTATACGTGTTGAATTTCAACAGTGCTTGCTTAAAACTTACATAATGTTATAATCCAGTGCTTTTTTTTTTCAATAAAAAATGGAGAAAGAGCTCACTCATGCAGCCTATTCAGTTGAAGCCTTTAACGTCCTACTTATTATACAGGTGTCATTCCCTTCTGAAGCAAACCCATCAGGAATATGGTAAAGTGTAGTCACGGTTATATTACCAGGTGTTAATCACAGAAGTCTGCGGACCGTTCCATTTCTATAAAGGCTTCAACACATCCAAAATGGGGCACACATTCTATTTGTGCCATTGCTGACTTAACAAGGCCAGTTTCTCTGGAACACATTTATTGTCTGGGACATCTCCTACCTGTTTCTTGTTGTCATCATGATGCTGTCAGCAAATCCTTAGTGGGTGAGCACAAAGTTCTAGATCCAGTTTTATTTTCAGAAATAGGTTGGAAACTGTTCTCTGCTCCTAATTGGATGCCTGAATATTATTTTCTCTTGACTGTTCACAAAATATGAATAGTTAATGAGATTAAAAAGAATCTAAGATTTAAAAACAGCCCCAAAGTAGTCATCAAAACTTCTCACCAACACTTTTGTATCTGAGCGTTTCCTAGAAGACAGATGTTTCTTTCACTCATATAACTGTCATCTTTCACTAGAGGGTACACATTTGGGTGCTGGGTGGTGACACACCTGGTTAAGTGCATATAGTACTAAGTGCAAGGACTTGTGCAAGGATCCCAGTTCAAGCCCCCCAGCTTCCCACCTGTGGGGGGGTCACTTCACAAGTGGTGAAGCAGGTATGCAGGTGTCTGTCTTTCTCTTCCCCTTTCTATCACCCCTCCCATCACAATTTCTTATAGAGTAAAAAATGATAGGGGCTGGGGGCAGGAAAAAAATCCCCCAGAAGCAGTGTATTTGTAGTGCTGGCACCAAGCCCCAGCAGTTGGAAGCAAAAACAAACAAACAAACAAATAAATAAATACAGAGTACACATTTTACCTAATTTGGGCTATTGAATAGCTGGGCCAGACTGTGTTAAAAGACTCCTTTAATGTTAAGACTAATAAATTTCACTAAGGTGACAAGAATTTAAATAGTTGTGGCATAAACTGTGGAGTTAAATACCTATGTCGATAGTAGAAATTAATATCTTAAGGTATAAAGCTTTAGCCACTGATGTTTTGCCACGATTTTCATTCGTGTAGATTCATTTTTTTCAGGCTACCACTAAATGTTAACATTTATTTGATCCATTTGCCTGTGTTGCAGGCTGTAAGGATGGAGTGAAGTCAGGTTATTCTTCTCAACTTCATCATTCATTGCTAACATCATTCAAAGTGACTTAATCTACTTCTGTCCTGAGGCCTTCCCAAATGAAGGCTTTATGACCTTTTGGTACTCTCAAATTCAGTTACATAGAGTTTACAAATTATATTCTATGTAAGGGAGATCTAATTTGCTGTCATCATGTTTTTAAATACAATTTTTAATGGTGTTTATATTACCAGAAAGCTTTACAGATTCCTTGTGTAGAGAAGGCTATCATTCCATTTGATTGTGTTTGTTTGGGCTAGCTTTCTTTTAATTTTTTTTAATTTATTTTTTATTTAAGAAAGGATAAATTAACAAAACCATAGGGTAGGAGGGGTACAACTCCACATAATTCCCACCACCCAATCTCCATATCCCATCCCCTCCCCTGATAGCTTTCCCATTCTCTATCCCCCAGTCCTGGAACCTTTTAAATGTTTTTATTATCTTTATTTATTTATTGGATTAAGACAGCCAGAAATTGAAAGGGAAGGGGGTGATAGAGAGGGAAAGTCAGAGAGACAACTGCAACATTGCTTCACCACTCTTGAACCTTTCCCCTTCTTCTTCTAGCGTTTGCCCTTCTTCCGTAGCCAGTCAACAGCGTCAGGTTGAGCCTGATGTAAAGTTTCGAGACCTCCTTTGAATCTGGAGAGGTGGCAGTCGTTGACTATGTGGGTCATAGTCTGTCTGTAGCCGCAGGGGCAGTTCGGGTCGTCTCTGGCTCCCCAGCGATGGAACATAGCGGCGCACCGGCCATGGCCTGTTCGATAGTGATGGAGGAGGGCCCGATCATAACGTGCTAGGTCAAAGCCGGGTTGACGCTTGCAGGGGTCTGTGATGAGGTGTTTGTTCTTTACCTCAGCTGACTGCCTTATAGGTAGGGACCAGGGACTCGAACCTGGGTCTTTGTGCATTGTAACATGTGTACTCAATCAGGTGTGCCACCACCCAGCCCCAGCTTTATTTTTCTGATTTCAGTCAAAAGCAAAAATTAGGCATTATTATTTTGAATATTGGTCTGTGTTTTATTACCACCCAAATTCTTTTTATTAACTTTTTTAATTTTTATTTTTGTACTGTCTTTATTTATTTATTGGATAGAGACAGCCAGAAATCAAGAGGGAAAGGGGAGATAGAGAGGGAAACAGAGAGACAGAAAGACACCTGCAACACTGCTTCATCACTTGCAAAGCTTCCAGGTGGGGGCTGGGGGGTCTGGAACCTGGGTCCTTGCACACTGTAATATGTGTGCTGAACCAGGTACACCGCCACCTGGCCCCTACCACTCAAATTCTAGGGTAGTTTTCCATAATAGAAACAGGGTAGTCTGGGGGAGATGGCTCAGTACTAGACCATAGGAGTTGGATGCAGAAAACCCGGGTTAAATCCCTGGCTCCACATCTGCCAGAGTATTTATCTGGCTCTTCCTCCCTCTCCTAAATAAATAAATAAATATTTTCAGTGAATGGAAGTAGGGGCTTGCTTCCTCCACTGGGTTATTCTGCACTAGTCAGGGTTATATGTAAGAGGAAGAAAGGGACAGAAAGAGTCATTGTTAGTTCCTTTAAAGGAAAAAAAAAAGAAAAAAAAACAATATCGGGGTTGGGGACACAACATAAGGGTTATGCAAAAGACTCTCATGCCTGAGTCTTTGAGGTCCCAGGTTCAACCCCCAGCACCACCATAAGCCAGAGCTCAGAGCTGAGCAGTGCCCTGGTTTCTGCCTCCCTCCCCCTCTCTCTAAAATGAGTTATTTTTTTAAAATGACAAGTGTGGGGGTTGAGTGGTAGCACAGTGGCTTAAGAGCACGTGGCACGAAGTGCAAGGACTGGCGCAAGGATCCCAGTTTGAGCCCCCGGATGCCCCCCCTGCAGGAAAGTCACTTCACAGGTGGTGAAGCAGGTCTGCAGGTGTCTTTCTCTCCCCCTCTCTGTCTTCCCCTCCTCTCTCCATTTCTCTCTGTCCTATCCAACAATGACGACATCAATAACAACAACAATAACTACAACAATGAAAAACAAGGGCAACAAAAGGGGGGAAAGCTTTTTAAAAATGACAAGTGCAAGAAATGAAGGCAAGACGTACAACTTCATCTGTGAAAGATTTTCTCAAAGCAGCTGAAAGCCTTAGAGTCTTTAGCAAGTTGTTAACTTCTGAACTGACATTACTTGTTACAAACCTAAATTTGCCCAAACCCACTGGGAATGATGAGAGCGGAAAAAAAAAAAAAATCAAAGGACTGTAGTATATGTCTCCTGGGTCCTTGGCAAAAAGATAAAGGAGCGAGGAGCACTTTTGACTTCAGAAATCCTAAATGGAAAATAGTCCAAGAGACAGATTCAGATCAGAGAAGGGGAAGCGATCTTAGATTATAAATACTCCATGATGCAATGGTTCATTGCAGCATGGGCAGAATCTCTCTTTACACAAGAGTACTGGGCTGGGGTCCACTTATTACGAAACATTTGCTCACCGGAGCTTAAAAACAGCTTCTATTTCATTCCTTTTAAGAAAGCAGAGCCTCTAAAAGGATTACTTGAATTGTCGATATACTAACGTAGCTCTGAAGTTGCTCAGTCTGTTTATGTGCGTTGGATTACCCAGGCTTATACTTAGTCAATAAGACGTCAAAATATTTTGTTACCTTAGAACAAATATGGTTTCTTTCTCACACACACACACACACACACACACACACACACACACACCACCCACAAAGGGCATGCATGAGATTAAAATCTGTGACTTAAAAAAAACAAAAGCTGCATTTAGTTGATTTTAGTTTCATAACTGTCAGCATTTTTGCTTAGCTTTCAAAAGCTTATTTGGAAGATCTTTTTATTACCTTTATTTATTGGATAGAGACAGCCAGAAATTGAGATGGAAAGGGGGATAGAGAGGAAGAGAGGCAGAGAGACACCTGCAGTCCTGCTTCACCACTCGCAAAGCTTTCTACCTGTAGGTGGAGACCGGGGACTCGAACCTGGATCCTTGAGCACTGTAACATGTGTGCTCTACCAGGTGTGCCACCACCCGCCCCACTTGGAAGATCTTTAAACAAAGATCTAAACATATTGCTCACTGCTGTTTTCAAAGGTTTGGAAGTTGACATTTAGGAGGAAAGATTTTGATTGAATCATGTATTAGCCTTCATAAAAGTATCAAGAAATGTTTTGGCAGGTGTAACACACTCCAATTTAACTGTTTCCGGGATACTGTTTTTCTGTGTGCAGACCATCCAGTGGAATAAGTGAGCCTTTGACCTCTGAAACAGAGAACAAAAATCATGAACATCTCACCCACGAGGGGTCCGTGCAAAGTACCACCCTGCAGATTCGACCGGTCACTGAGACCCAATGCCGAGAGTTGTGCATCACCCTGAGCAAAAATGGAGCCACCCTTGCAGAGAGCCAAGGAAGCATAAAAGAAGAAACAGCCCTGAACTACTCTGTGACCTCCCACCTATCAAACACCCCGAGAGGATGCTCAGCAGAGGAGATTATCTTAAGGGACCCGGCGAAAATGAGACCTCCAGGCCCTGTGGTTGAATTACAGTTATCCCTGCCGCAGGAGAGACACAAGGCTTCCAGGGTCCCAGTGGTGACTCTCCTGGGAGAAGAACAATCCGAGACTCCTGACCCAGACCTTCATTTACACCATGCTGGCGCTGCCCACATCACTTCTGTCCCCACTCCTGAGCACAGGGACCCGGTTCTGAGATCTGGGAAGATAATTCAGCTCTCCAGTGGTAAAGACTTGAGAGTGATCCAGGCAAGTGAGGCAGGTGCAGTGAGGCTGCCCCAAGTGGAAGTGATCCTCGATTGCTCTGAAAGACTGAAGAAGACACAAGGGTGCAGGCTCCAGGCAGCAAAGGGGTGTGAGGATTCTCCTGCGGAAGGAGGGCAGTCAGAAGCACCTCCTTCTCTGGTTTCCTTTGCAGTTTCATCAGAAGGCACAGAGCAAGGGGAAGAGCCACGCTTAGAAAGGGATCATAGCAGACCTCACAAGCACAGAGCACGCCACGCACGTAAGTCCTGCCCGGGGTCACTGAGGGGTTGTCTGCACCAGGGGCTCAGTTGCTTAGGACTTTTGCTATTGCTGCTTTCCCAGCATGGACTTTTAATTGGATGGGAGAAAGAAAGAAAGAAAGAAAGAAAGAAAGAAAGAAAGAAAGAAAGAAAGAAAGAAAGAAAGAAAGAAAGAAAGAGAGAGAGGGGAGGGAGGGAGGGGGGGAGGAAGGAAGGAAGGAAAGAAAGAAAGAAAGAAAGAAAGAAAGAAAGAGAAAGAAGGAATAAAAGGAAGGAAGGGAGAAAAAGAGAAAGGAAGAAAGGAAGGGAGAAAAAAGAAGAGAGAAAGGAAAAGAAAGGAAAGGAGAGGAGAGGAAAGGAGAAAACTTCTCTCCAGTCTTCCATTGGCTTTTAACTTTTTTATTGTTGTACAGAATACTGAGTGTGAAAATATAGAGAACACCAAGCGATATGTTTAAATGTTCTTAATGCACTTTCTTTTGTCAAGTCCCACCCTGGGCAGGACTGTTCAAGGCAACATTATTACTAATGTGCTTCTTTTGATTTATCTCAGGATATCATGAATTCAGATCACATCTGAGAGCTTGAGATTATTTCAACTCCTATGGACAAGAGTTCAAATGTCCAAAATGTCTGAGTCTGCTGCTGAGTGGGATCTTTAAAATGAAGGCGCTGGCATTAAAATTAAAAGCAGACTGTCATTTTGTGGGTGGGGGGAGCTAGATTTTTTTCATTGTACAACTTGATGATGCTTGCAGAAGTGAGTTTGACAGACAAGGACATGTGGGATACTAAGCTGTGGCATGATCCTTGCCACTGTGGGAGGCTTCACTCGACTGCATGGCCTTTCATCTCTCTACCTTCTAGACACAGAAGTCAGATTCTAGGACCATGTGGAGGTGTCTCAATGTTTCCCAACAAAATATATTTAAATTCAAGATTGTTTAATGGTTTTTTGTTTGTTTGTTTTACTCAGGGGAGTGATTCCAGAAAGGAAGATATGATTAAGAATTGGAAGTCAGGGATTTTATCATTTGTATTGCTTTCTTGAATTCCTGTCTATACATTTTTAAATCTTGCAATTTTATTTGAGGCTTTAAAGACGCCTCAGTATATAAATGGCATACAGTAGCATATTAAGTGTTATAAGCCTAAAAGTTCTGTAAAGCTATGAGCCAATATCACCTCAATACATTTTAAAAAGTTTAAACAAGAGCACTACTGTGGTTTAAAAAAAGGGGGGGGGATAAGAATGAGGAGAATCCTTCAAAGTTGAATATTAAGCTATGATTGTTACGTGTTTCAGGGCATATTTTTAGAGTTGCTATTTGTAGTGTTATTGGTGAGGGCTGCTAATCATGCCTTATACTTTATGGGTGTGTGTGTATAGTCACATTTATAGCATATTAAAGTGTATTGAGGCAGTTCTCACATACTTCACATGTTGGCAGTGGAGCCAGCAGCAGCTGTGCAACTGTGCCTGTCAGTTTAGTGCTAAGTTGTATAACACTAGTTAAAGGAATGACTTTTAGAAATTACCACACTTTTTACTATTTCTTGTGAAAAGTTTGGACTTGTAACTTTGTTACTAAACCATGACCTCTGATCATATTTTTGTTTCTTTAATGTATTTTTTTTTTTTTTTTTTTTTTTTTACCAAAGCACTGCTCAGCTCTGGCTCATAGTGGTGCAGGGGATTGAACCTGGGACTTTGGAGCCTCAGGCATGAGAGTCTTTTTGCATAACCATTATGCTATCTACCCCTGCCCGATATTTTTGTTTCTTAATTAAATGTCTAGTCTGACTGTTTCATGGCAAAGAACTAATTTTTAATCATAAAAGATTACATTAAAATTTCACTTTGCTATTTTGAAGAAACTCAGCCCATTTTTGTGTTTTCACTCACTGTTACTGAGTCTATGATGTATCTGAATTGACTTCCCACCAACTTATATTTTTTTTACCAGTATAACAATGTGGTTTTTTAAATGTAAATATGAAAGTATAGTTTTCAACTGTCAGACCTAATTTGAAGGCACTAAACTACTTAATTTAAAATAGAATATTTAGCTTCTACACTAATATTTGTCCACAATGTAAAAAGTTACCAGTGACATCATTTCCCCCCAATTTATACTTATTTTGCTGCCACTGAGATATTTCAAACATAGCAATGGATTTGTAAACAAATTTATCTAGACACATCTGTAACTAATATTTTTAATAACTGGTACTTTTTTTTTTTAATGAGAGAGATACAGAGAAGAAGAGGAAGAGAGAGAGAGAGAGAGACCAGACCACTGCTCAGCTCTGGTTTATGGTGGTGCCGGGGATTGAAGCCAAGGCCACAGAGACTAAAGCATGAAAGTCTTTTTGCATAACCCCTATCCTGTTTTTCCAGCCTTAAAAAAAAAAAAATTGTATGTAGTATTCCATGGTTTTTTTTTTATTTTTAAAAATCTTTAAAATTTTTTTTTAATATTTATTTTTATTTATTTATTCCCTTTTGTTGCCCTTGTTGTTTTATTGTTGTAGTTATTATTGTTGTCATTGTTGTTGGATAGGACAGAGAGAAATGGAGAGGGGAGGGGGAAGACAGAGAGAGGGAGAGAAAGATAGACACCTGCAGACCTGTTTCACCGCTTGTGAAGCGACACCCCTGTAGGTGGGGAGCCAGGGCTTGAACCAGGATCCTTATTCAGGTCCTTGTTCTTAGCGCCACCTGCACTTAACCCGCTTCGCTACAGCCCGACTCCCGGCTTTTTTTTTTTTTTTAAACCAGAGTACTGCTCAGCTCTGGCTTATGGTGGTGTGGCGCATTGAACCTGGGACTTCCTGGGACTTGACAGAGCCTCAGGCATGAGAATCTATTTGCATAACCATTATGTTATCAACCCCCACCTTGTATGTAGTTTTTTAAGTTATCGTTAATTTTTGCTTCAGTGCCTTTAATTATATTCATTCATTTGTAAAAGTTATATTAATTCAGTAACTCTGAGTGCAAATATTTTGAGTGGTTGCCAAAGTGAAAAATAAGAAAGGGGAAAAAAAAAACAACCCTAGCTATTTAAATTCATTACATCAAAGCCATTGAGGTAATCAGTATTTTCTTGCCACCTCCTATTTCTTAAGGATACTTCATAGCACTACTTTTATATTGGCATTGCACTTTCCTTTATTTTTCCCCCAATTATTCACATTTTTCTTTATTAAGAGGTTTAAGGGTTTACAGTCAACAATAAAATACAGTAGTTTATACATGTGTAACATTTCTCAGTTTTCCACATAACAGTCTAAACCTCCCCCCACCCCCCCCAGGTCCTCCTTCACCATCACGTTCTAGGACCTGAACACCCCTTCCCCTAACCCTAGAGTCTTTTACTTTGGTGCAGTACACCAAATCCAGTCCAAGTTCTGCTTTGTGTTTTCCTGGAATTTCATTTTTTACAGATGGAAATACAAGGGGTGCTTTCATGAATGTTTCCGAATGTAATATGTTCTTCCTTTTTCATTTAAATTAAACCCTACTAACTACCACTTACTAGCCAATTTCATTATTAAATTGCAAGCTTCTCCTTAGAAACAAATGATATAGCACTTATTCTGATCATCTCATCATTATCATGTACATGATGATGCATGTATATAATCAAGTGAAATGAAGGCTAATATACTCAAATACACACATCTTTATTCAAGCCAATTATACCTATTTGCAGTTGTATGTCATTCTAGAAGTGTACATTTTATTTTCCATTTACTTATTATTATTGCTGAACCTGGGCCTCATTCCTGAGTAATTTACCTTTTCTTGGGCCAATTATTTCATTCATATATAGAGTTAAAGAGAAACAGCAAGACAGACAGCAGAGAGACACCTCAGCATCAGAGTTTCCTCCTGTGCTGTGAACCCTCCTATGTGGTGCAGACTCAAATCTGTGCACCATGTGTAGTAAGTGCCCCCTACCCAGTGAGTTGTTTCTCTGGCCCAGTTTTATTTATTATAATTAGCAAATTAATTAATCATTAGAGAGAGAGAGAGGAGGGAGAGAATGAGAGGACCAGAACACCGTTGAGCTTTGGCACAAAGGTGCTGTCAGGAATTGATCCTCTGAGGCTTCAAGCATGCAGTTGGTGCTCCAATAGGCCGAGCTAACTCTCTAGCCCTGGAACCTTTTTTTTTTTTTTTAAAGAAATTAGAAATGGGGGGGGGGTGATGGCAGCACACCAAGTTAAGCATATATAGTGCAAAGCACAAAGACCCGCACAGGGATCCTAGTTGGAGCCTCCGGCTCTCCACCTGTAAGGTGTTTGCTTCACAAGCATTGAAACAGGTCTGCAGGTGTCCCTCTGTCTTCCTTCCTCTTTATCTCCCTCTTCATTCAATTTCTGTCTGTCCTAGCCAATAAAATGGGAAGGGGGGGGGGGAGAATGGCCTCCAGGAGCCAGGAATGGATTCATGGTATAGGTATCAAGCCCCAGCAATAACCCTGGAAGCAATAACAGCAACAATAATAATAATGATGATGATGATGGAAACTAGAAATGAATTAGATTCCTTCAAAATCAATAGTCAGTCACGAACATGTGTTTTCCATATTTCTTCCATATTAGCCCCTTCACACACACCCCAGGTGAATTTCTGGCTTGTTGCAATGGTCTTCCTTGGACAAAACCACTCAGAGTAATTTTTTTGTGCTTTCTCTAGGGCTCAGGAGAAATGAGAGTCTATCAGAAAAGCAGGTGAAAGAAGCAAAATCTAAATGCAAAAGCATTGCCCTCCTTCTAACCGATGCCCCCAACCCCAACTCCAAGGGGGTGTTGATGTTTAAGAAGCGACGGAGGAGGGCCAGAAAGTACACCCTCATCAGCTACGGGACTGGGGAGCTTGAACGAGAGGCCGAGGAGGACGAGGAGGAGGAAGGCCACAGAGAGGGCTCCTGTGAAGTAGAATTTCTGGGCGCCAGCGAATCTGAGGTGGATGAAGAGTTACTGTCCAACCCTGAGGACGACGACGACGATAGCACACAGGCGCTGAGCTTTGACTGGGATTCTAAACTGGTGGACATTGAGAAGAAGCCGCAGCAAAGTGACAGAATGGAGATGCTGCCAGACACCACAGGCAAGGGGGCCCTCATGTTTGCCAAGAGGAGGGAGAGGATGGATCAGATCACAGCCCAGGAAGAGAAGGAGAGGGTGGGTATCCGAGAGGCCGCCTCTGTCCAGCCAGATGGCCCGAGCTCTGTGACTTCTTACCAAAGAAAAGAGGAGGGATCCATGAGTGTGCAGAGCTCGCTGAACAAAAGCTACATCCAGGTGAGCCATGGGCTGGGCCATCTGCCCCAGCAGAATGGCCTCAGTGGGGTTCCAATGAACAGAACAGCCAAACCCTTCCCAGGGGCCCTGAACCAGCTGGCCACCCCTTTCTCCCCGACCCGAAACGTGATGAGCCCCATCGCTGACTTTCCTGCTCCACCCCCTTATTCTGCCATCACCCCTCCACTACCAGAGACCTTTTCCAGCGGGATCTCCAGCCCCATCGGGGGCCCGGCACAGCCCCCACCCTGGCCTCAACCGGCCCCCTGGTCCCAGCCGGCCTTTTATGATGCATCCGAGCGCATCGCCTCCAGGGATGAGAGGATCGCAGTGCCCGCTAAGAGAACAGGAATCTTGCAGGAGGCCAAAAGGAGGAATACGACGAAACCCATGTTCACCTTTAAAGAGCCCAAGGTCAGTCCCAATCCTGAACTCATGGCGCTTCTCCAAAACTCAGAAGGCAAACGGGGCACCGGAGCAGGAGGTGACTCTGGACCCGAAGAAGACTACCTCAGTCTGGGAGCGGAGGCTTGTAATTTCATGCAAAACTCCTCAGCCAAGCAGAAGACCCCACCCCCCGTGGCTCCCAAACCTGCGGTCAAGTCCTCACCCTCCCAACCAGGGACTCCAGTGTCTCCTGTCTGGTCTCCAGGAGTGACTCCAAACCAACCTCCAGCCTTTCCCATCTCCAGCCTGTCGCAGGGGCCTATGGTCTCTTCCATCAAGGTGGCCCAGCTTTCTTATCCACCTGCCCGGCCTGCCAGTGTTCAGAACCTGGCTGGTCCTTACCAAGGACCCAGGGCTGCGATAGCCAGTCAGAATTACTCACCCAAGCTCCCTGCTCCCGCACCAACACCCAACGCTGCTCAAGCTGGGCCGGTAGGACCATCCAGTGAGCTTCCAGGAATGAGCGGGAAGGGAGCCCAGCTCTTTGCTAAAAGGCAGTCGAGGATGGAGAAATACGTGGTGGATTCAGACACAGTACAGGCCCACGCTGCTCGAGCTCAGTCCCCCACTCCTTCTCTCCCAGCCAGCTGGAAGTATTCCTCCAATGTCCGAGCACCCCCTCCTATGGCCTACAATCCCATCCACTCCCCCTCTTACCCACTGGCCGCTATCAAGTCTCAGGCCTCAGCCCCCCAAGCCGCCAAAACAAGCAAGAAGAAGGGTAAGAAGCCCCTCAACACTCTGGATGTCATGAAACACCAACCTTATCAACTCAATGCCTCCTTGTTTACCTTCCAACCCCCAAGTGCGAAAGATGGCCTCCCCCAGAAGACACCTACCAAGGCCAATTCCATGCCAGCCATGAAGCAAGCCCTGCCTCCCAGACCAGTGAGTGTCACCTTGCCCACAAATGCCCAGGCATCCTCCGTGTATTCGGTCCCCGCCTACAGCTCTCAGCCTGCCTGCTTTGCAGGGGCCTCTTCCCCGGTCAGTGCCTCTCCGGTGCCTGCGAGCCTTCCCACGTCTCCCAAGCAAGAATCAGCCTCAACGTCGTATTTTGTGGCACCAAGGCCGAAGTTCTCAGCCAAAAAAAGCGGTGTCACAGTTCAGGTGTGGAAACCATCTGTTGTGGAAGAGTAATCGTGTAGCCGAGGCCGGAGTGTTCACTTTGCTTGAAACGAATCGTTTGCAGTGTCCCTTGAGTGCCTGAGAATTGCCTAGTCGGTCCTCCACTTACTTAATTTCAAATGCCACCTCCTATCCTGGGTCCAAAGAGCATAATTTAAAGAGTCAAAAGTCTAACTCAGATGGACTTAAAACCTATATATCTTCTTTTGCACACTTAAAAAAAATAGTAGACATATTGCTATTATATTTAAGTAAGCAGGATGCTTAAGGTTTATGCTTGAGCCACCAGAAAGACCATGACCAGTGTCACTAGCCAACATTAGGGCGTAGGTTTTATGTGACATAAACAGCAGTGCTTCTGTGGTGAGAAGGTTCCAGTGTAGTGCAAATAGAACATCTATCAACTGGCATTTCTTTTCTTTTCTTTTCTTTTCTCTCTTTTCTTTTCTCTTCTTTTTCTTTCTTCCTTTCTTCCTTTCTTTCCTTCCTTCCTTCTTTCTTTCTTTCTTCTTCTTCTTTTTTTTTTTTTTGCCAAGGTGTGTTCTATCTCTATGACCATGGTTAAGGGATAAGAAATTTGTTAAAAATAGGGATCAGCTCTGACCTGTCAACCTCAGACACTGTTTGAAAGCTCAGCAGAAGTTCCCAAAGATGGCTGGAATGTATATACTTTAGTGAAGTGGGCAAGGAAGAAAGGATGCTAAGAAGTTCCGAACACTTAGGAGGACCTATTAGGTTTCTTGCCAAATGTGACGTAGATTAACTCATTTCAGAAAACTTCTTTCAAATACATGGGTTAAGAAAAAACAAGTATCCTTAGAGATTGATTCTCATCTTTCACCCTACCAGTGACCAGAAAACCTGAGAACCTCTCCAGTTGCCTGTAAAAGCATCCGTTTGTCTTCCTCTGTTGAGGCGAGTGATAGAGTACAGGATAATGGAGTGTGGGATAAAGAGGCAAGCAGGCTGATGCTAAAAGTACCTGTGACTACTGTTCCCCCTGAGGGAGTCACCTGATTGGGCCGGGAAGGGAGACCAGTTCTAGGGACTTGACTGTGAAGCGAGAAGTACCTTTCGTGTGTGGAAGATGGAGTGTGAGAATGCACAATGGTTAGCATCCATTCTGAATGACTTCACAGATTTTTTTTTTCCTTTCCTTGTGTTTGCTTTGCTTATTGATGACTACTTCTCCCACTGTTCCTTGCAATTATATTCTCACACCTTCACTTTTATTATTTATATTTCATGGACCAGGAGGAGGATTCGGGCAAGGTTACCTTGTAAACTTGGATTGGTCCCTGTGCCATCATCCAGCTGGCTATGAAGTTATTAATGTTATTGACAGTAAGCCTCAAGGCCCTTCTCATGTCATTTTAAGTCTGAGTCTGACCAACGGTGGAAAATATTCAATACGAATTAATGTAGAGAATCATAAAGCATTTTTTGACAGCTCTAACAAAAACCATCTACTTACAGGAGATACATTTGGAGAACTCTCATAACAATTTGCCTGGTTTGAGGGTACATGGTACCATTTTAACCCTCTGAATATATCTGTATTCCTGTGCTTTTTCTGCTGTCACTATCAACCTGCTTTATTTTTTCACTGTCCTATTAAAAATATGACTTTCCTCGTTAACTATTTTATGTATTTCTGTATTTTTAAAAATATTGCTTTTTTGTACTATTCCCACCTAATTTCCCTGTTCTTTTTCTTACATCACCTTCAAAACATTTGAATTCCCTTTTCACACATAAACTTACCCATTTCTCTGTACAGTGTAGCATTTCAGACTGTAGGAATTTCTACACAAAGAGAGTTAATTAAATCAGCTACAGAACAATGGGACTGATTCTTCTGATGCCTTTAGTAGTAATTTACCTAGAGGTTGCCACAGTATGAAGCTGGGTTTCTTATTTGCCTTTTTGGGAAATCAGTTAGGAAGACTAATATAGGGTAAAGGAAAAAGCAAGTTATTCATTACATAACACTCTTCTTCGAGTTACTCATTCCCCTGCAAAGGAAGCTGTGTTTTAGGCTTTTTTTTTCCATAATAGAACAACCATAAGAGACCTCTTAAGGTGAAGCAGGACAACATATCATTTTTATTTTTATAGCTCTGCATTCTTAACATAACATTTTAAGAACGGCATGAATTAGAGGAAAGATGATGGAACACAAGGTAGTCAAGCTGAGATCATCAGTTCAAAAGTAGCCTGGGGTGGGAATGAGCCAGAAGTATTCCCAGTTGTCCAATGACTTGTGGTATGTAGGAATGAGAAGTGTTTGAGGTCCATTTCCTGTTGGACAGGTGGTGCTGTTAGCAGAGCCTCTGCTTGTGGTAGATGGCACAACTACCATGACTGGCGCTGTCATGGGATTTGCAAAAAGCCAGGCATGCAGAATATCCATGACTTAGATGGAAAGCAGGTAGCAGAAGTCTCATCTTGAGTCACACAGCCTCACATCAGAGAAGAGGAGTGGGAGTCGGGCCTTAGCACAGTAAGCGCACGTGGTGCAAAATGCAAGGACTGGCAGAAGGATCCTAGTTCGAGCTCCCAGCTCCCCACTTGCAGGGGAGTCACAAGCGGTGAAGCAGGTCTTCAGATGTCTATCTTTCTCTCCCCCTCTCTGTCTTCCCCTCCTCTCTCCATTTCTCTCTGTCCTATCCAACAACAATGACATCAATAATAACTACAACAATAAAACAACAAGGGCAATAAAAGGGAATTAGAGAGAGAGAGAGGGAGAGAGAGAGAGAAGAGGAGTGAGGAATCTCCAGAACAGAGTCTAACTTCACCCTGATGGATGAAAGTAAGTAGATGAAGCCAGCTCCCTGGAGGTAGACAAATTTCCTTGGATTCTTCCCACTCCAGGAGCCCCCAGACACTTGATACACTTAGAAGCTGTATGCGCCATCTTTCCCTCTAGTGTTCTGAGTATTATGTCAGTGTGTCAAGTGGAAAGTTAGAACTCAGGATCTCAGCATCCCTCCCACTGGGTGCCCTTTGCAATGTGGCTATGTTTGTGGTGCTAGATGTTTAGTTAAATGGTGGATGGTTCTGTGGTTTGAGGGGGCAATTTTTGCTTGGCTCTTAGCACCTTCCCTTCTCCCTCGTCCTCTGTTAGCTTAATTTCTAGGCTGAGCACCTCTGTTGTCAAGTTTTCACCATCAACACAAACCACAGAACTGGTTAAGACTGGGAATCAGAGTATTGCCCCTTTAATATTAGAACATTCACAGTCTTATTTGAATATTTTAGTAGTAGGCACTGTGGTAAGGAAACAAACACTATTGCTGTATTTTAATTCATCATAAATTAGATAGTGTTTTTAGGGAGTGTGATTTAGAAAGCACATTGAGGGGCCAGTGAAGTGACTTAGTGATAGAAAACACATTTTTCACACACGGGGCCCTGGATTTGATCCCCAATAAACACAGCAGGGACAAAGACAAGTGGAACTCCGTGGATGGTGGAGTCTCTCTCCCTTCACTCTTAGGAAAAATTTTTTTTTTTTTTAAATGTTAGAAACGGGTGACTTAACAAGGGAGCACAAACATGAGGCCCTGAGCTTGATCCTCAGTGCTGTGTCTTAAAAGGTGCATTGGAATGGTCATTCACAGCATGACAAAGTTGACACTTTGAGCTATATTTAGCATGGTTGTTAACCGTCACTGTATCTCACTTCCTCTTCACAACAAGGAGCTCATTTTAACTCTAGGAAGACCAATCAATTTCAAATCATTCTTTGAAATAAGCCAGGATTCTTGAACTGATCTAAAACTTGCCAACTCCTCGCAAGAAGTGGATTTCACAAGGTCGTAGAGTATTATTACTCAGCCTAAAATCTGAGTTCTGGTAGTAAGAGACTCTCATGTAAGGTCCAACACAAATATCATAGGAATGGCCTAACATAGTGTGACCACTTTCCTATTTATAGTTGTAGGTCAAAGAACTGTGGGGGTCATTTTGCTCCACTCCAGATAAATATGACAGATCCCCCTTCTGATTCTGGCACTTTGAGAGTGAAGCCTCCTGGAGTATGAGGCACTTGGCTGTTGGAATCTGAATTTAGGTCTGATCTTTCATTATTCCATTCAGTGGTAAATCTGAGAACCTTACAAGGCACCCAGGGTCAGTTCCTGAAGTCTGTTGCTGTTTCCTGAGTCACCACCAGTTTTGACAGGAAGGGTATTTGAAGTTGCAGTCATCAAAAAAGAAGTGACTGTTTTCTGAAAAGCTAAATGCTCATTCCCTCCTAAAATCGAGTGTGTTGAGTGAGTTTGCTTTCAGAATTGGTATGGGTTGAGCTTGTTTGCAAAGTTGTGATGGGTTCATGAGAAATATTTGTAAATTCGAAAGGGCCAGCATTATATTCCCAGAAATGCTGACCTTTCTGGGTCTCATGTCCCCTTATCACTGGGCTCTGGGGGACACAAAGACTTGAGAAACACTTCAGCGCTACAGAGTTCATCAACAAGTATTCTGGGAAAAAAGCAGAATTGAATTCTTGCAGGATTGGCCCAGGGCCATAAAGCAAACTAGTAAATTCCCACAGGACTTACATCCTGGGCAAAAATTGCTGAAAGAGGACAGTTTCTGTTTCTCACTCTATCCCCCCCCTTTTTTTTTGCCTCCAGGGTTATCGCTGGGGCTCAGTGCCTGTACTACAAATCCACTGCTCCTGGAGGACATCTTTATTCCATTTTATCCAACAACTGTTGTTGTTGTGGGATAGGATAGACAGAAATTGAGAGAAGAGAGGAAGACAGAGAGGAGGAGAGAAAGACACCTGCAGACCTACTTCACCACTTGCAAAGTGTTCCCCCTGCATGTGGAGAGCTGGGGGCTCAAACTGGAAACTTTGAGCTGGTCCCTGCGCTTCACACTATGTGCACTTAACCCGGTGTGCTTCTGCCTGCCCCATCCCCCCCTCATTTTTTATGGAGCATCAGACCATATTAAAACCAGTCTTTAGGAGAAGCCCCCAAATCAGACCTACCCTTTCCTTAATGTTAGTCAAGTAGAATCAGTTTCTTTTAAATTTTAAATTTGACCTGGAATTTCAGGAGAGATCTCAGTGCAAGGGCACAAGACTTGCATGGCTGAGGTTCCCCAGACCCAGGTTTGATCTCCAGCACTAACTTATGCAAGAGCTGAGTGGTGCTTTCCTGTCTCCCTACCCCCTACCTCACCTCTCATGAAAATAAAAATACTTCTTTAGAAATAAAATAAAAGGGGTCCAGAAGGTGGCACAATGGTTAAAGTCTTGGAATCTCAAGCATGAGGTCCTGAGTTCAATTCCCAGCATCCATATACTGGAATAATGTTCTGGTTCTGTCTTTTTTCATAACTCTCTCATTAACAAATGGATAAATCTTATAAAATTAAAATCAATATGAGGTGAGGAGATAGCTTCATATTCATAGTCTTGCCATGGATGGGGCCAGGTTCCAGTTCCAACACCTTATAAGAGTGTAATATCATCAGGGGAAGCTCAGGTCCTGCACTGTCCTTCCCTGTCTGTCTGTCTGTTTCTCTTTCTCTCCCCCTCCCCTTCTCTCTTCCTCTATCTCTTTCTAAAATTAAAAATATAAATAAATGCAAGTCAGTTCAGGATTGGTGGAATCTCACACGCATAAATCCTCTGCATCACAAAAATAAATGAATACGATAACAAAGAAAACACATATTGATGTCAGAGCTAATTGAATAAAGAGCAACTTAATATAAAAATATCAAATCCCACCAGGCATTTCATAGGCTCCTGATTTTATCAACGGTTTGTCAGCTAAGCAATATCTCACGTGAAGAAATTTTAGGCTTCTGCAGGGTCCTGAAGCTTAAATAGTTTTTTTTTTTTTTTTTGCTGTTATTGATACATAGAATTTTCTTTTTTCTTTTCTTTTCTTTTTGGTTTAGAATAGAAATCTCTGCAGCTTTACATCTGTTTGCTTCCTTCCTGATTTGTTTATCTACATTGCATGTGCTTTCTGATTGGCAAAATATACATACATTTTCAGGGTCCCGAATAAAAATGATCACAAGGAACCACTTTCCTGTCTACCTTCTTCCCTCTGCCTGAAAATGACAGTTATACTCAGAATAATGTCACAATCAACGTTCTGGGGAATAATCCCCCCCCACAGCCCCTACTTCTTGAATACCATGACAGCTATTATTAACAGTTTGCTTATGGAGGGAGGGGGTAAAAGAAGAAAAAAAGGTTTGCCATTGACTCTGAGTTGAAAGCAAATAAACTTTCTAGAGAAAAAAAAATGTTATCCTCAAAAGAAAATGATCAAAACTTTTGTTTTCAGGAGACACGTTAGCAACCAGAAAATCTTTGATATTCTTCTTTGGTGGAGTAATCTAGTCTCAAGGCCACCAAAAGGCCAGCATGAAGTATTAAGATTTCAGTGAGGGTGAGGACAGAAGCTGTGACATTTGAATTATCTCCTGAGACCCAGGGAAAACAGAAGGTGGGATTGGATTGGGGTATTGGACATGTCAAGTCTCTATGCTAGAAACAAAGTATACACTAATATATTATCTACCGTGTATATACAAGTACGTCCTCTAAGTTGTAACAGTAGCTAACAGACACTGAGCACTAACTTTGACTCTTTTGTCCAATACCTCGCACAGATGATCTTTTTGATTAGTATGAGATAGATACCAACATTTTCCCTAGCTTACGGATTATAGACGTGATTATGAAGCACCGGAGACTGAAAAAAACTTGCCCAGTACCACACAGTGTGAGGCAGGCTACTCTGGATTCAGTTCAAACTTGCATTCTTAACCCAACTACACGGTGATTTCACTTACTCTTCAGAATTACCCTGAATGGGAAAAACAATTATTCCCAAATAATATTCCAAATTTTGAGATGAAATCTCTGTAGCTCAGACGCATTGAACAACTTGCCCCGTGATCAGGATCCGATGCCTGACACCCTTACAGTAGGCATGGTTTCCACAGTGTCAGACACCCACCTCTCATGCCCAAAAAACTTTTCTACACAAAGCCTCTTCTGTAGATGCTTATACACAGCTTTGGCCATGACTAATGGCATTAAAGAAAAGCCCATCTCCTCCAAAAGAAAATAAAATGCTCGTGATACTAGACTGTTGGAAGTAGAACGCCTGTCTCTGAGAAGGAAGCACCTGTTTTATAAGTAACAAGAATGAGTTTGGCTGGGATTTCTATATGAGTTGCCCAAATTCCTTCATGTTCTTTCTTTCTTTCTTTCTTTCTTTCTTTCTTTCTTTCTTTCTTTCTTTCTTTCTTTCTTTCTTCCTTCCTTCCTTCCTTCCTTCCTTTCCTTCTTTCTTTCTTTCTTTCTTTCTTTCTTTCTTTCTTTCTCTCTTTTCGGGTGATTTTCTTGGGTTGGGCATGAGGAGAAATTTCATTTAAAAATAAAATAAAGTAGGGAATGAAAGGTGCCTTACCTGGTAGAGTGGATACTTTGTCATGTGCAAGGATCTGGGTTCAAGTCCCTAGTCTTTACATAGGATTACTGCCCAAAGGGGAAATTTCACAGTAAAGCAGTACTGTGATATTTCTACTTCTTTTCTCACTGTCTCTGTATTTCACTCACTATATAGGAAAAAAAATTTTAACCTGGCTGGAGTGGTGGAATAATACAGGCATGGAATCCTGGTGGTAACCCTGGCAATCAATCAATCAATCAATCAATCAATCCAGAAAGATAACTCACCAGGAAAGTGTCATGACACCAGAGGAGCTTTGGTAACATGGCGTCTTTCCCTCCTTCTGTCTATTTGAATGAAAAAGTTGGCCTGGGAACATTAAGATCATACATGTACCAGGCCCCCCACTCTGTAAAATAAATAAATAAACAAACAAGCAAACCAAAGTCTCCATGCCATTCAGACTCAGGGTAATTCAGGAAACTTCTTACATAGTGAGTTGGCTTGAAGTCCGGTTTGCTGCTATAAACCAGTAGTGTGAGCTGTTTTCAACAAGAAATATTCCAAACAGAATAAAGCTGAAAGATGCACTAGTTTACAGTGCTTCAAACTATAAGAAATAATTCTCGCTGGTATCTTAGAACTTCTGAAGTTATCTCCCAGCTGAGCTAGAGAGTCCATTCACTCTGGAGATGCAAAAGGGTAGCCATTCTTTCCTGCTCAGTGGACGAGTTCTCAACTTATCTGTATTTAGTTAATATATTTATTAACAAAAGAAAGTAAGAGAAACAGAGCATCACTCTGGCATATACCAGGCCAGGGATCAAATTCAAGTAAGCCACCTCTCTGGCCACTCAGCAGTTATTTCTGTCCATGTCTACGCAGCAAGGATATTTTTCATGGAATGTAAAACAACTAAACTAGAAAAAGCTGATGCAGAGTCTGTATAAATCTCCTTTTGAAATGAGGATATATATATATATATATATGTTTTTTTTTTGTTGGTGGGGAATTAAACCTGGGCTTCAGAGCCTCAGACATGAGAGTCTCTGCATAACCATTAAACCGTTATGCTATCTACATCCCCCCACTAAGAAGACCTTCATTCTCTTCTGCTTACTTCTTCAAGTCCTATAATAATTTCTCTGAAAGTTTTAAAGTCCATTATATTTTTGTATATTGAATACATTAGTTATTTTTTTGTTTTTATTATGGCAACACTGCTACAATGAGAGGGCCCTGAGAGACTGACTTGATGAGAGAGAGAGAGAGAGAGAGAGGGAGAGAGAGAGAAAAAGAACACCAAGGGCTGGCAAGATCTTTCACCTGGGAAGATGCCTAATTTACCATGTGTGCAAGCCGAGTTTGAGTCCCCTGGCCCTTTGACACTGGGTTCATTCTCTCTGTCTCTCTGTCTCTCTGTGTCTCTCTCTGAAAAAAAAAGCCTGGAGTGGTAAAGCCCATGCAAGACAAAAATCACATAAAATAATTTTTAAACATTAACATCAGCTTTAAGACTCAGTTATGAAAAGACTGCTTAATTCAAAGCGCTGATATTCAAGAGATATGGTTCGTTTAACCATAGAAAAGAGAATTCTGATGGGGAAATACTTGTAATTCAACTGCATTCTCAGACAGGTGTCCTGAGTAAAGTCCCACAAGGCTCACTGAGGCTTAAATAAGGCTGGGCTGTCCCACAGAACGCGAAATAGTTGGCAGGTCTGCCCATAGAACTTACCCATGCCTGCTACGGCTATGTGTGATCTGACAGCTTTGCTGTCCTCTGCCAGCATGGCAGACAGCTGTTCTCCCTTCTTCCCAATGCTGTCCCAGGACAAAGGGTCAGCAGCCTGGCCTTTCTAGAGTAATTGATCCCCATGCCTGAGAAGCGTGATCAGTTTCCAAAAACACAAGGAGTGAAGCCTCTGTCTGAACAGAATAAACACTCAGCTCTTAGGGCAAAGCATGGGAACAATTTTCAGAAGTTGGCTGACTGATAAAGGGAGGAACCCAAAATTCCAGCTGCCTTTTAAACCCAGTGGAATATTTGTGGGTTTTCTGACACTTCTAGAATTCTTCTGAGTCAGAAGCAGAAGTCAGGGTGGATCTTGAAGAAGAATATATAAATATGTGTGTGTGTGTGTGTGTGTGTGTGTGTGTGTGTGTTTGTGTATAATGGAAAAGCTAAGATTCTGAAATCTTTAACTGAAACCAGAATTGCTCTGACTTCAAATGTGATTAAACTGAATTAGTTTGGTTTTCATTTTCTACCATTTTATATATATATATATATATATATATATATATATAGAGAGAGAGAGAGAGAGAGAGATACAGAGAGATATTTACAGATTTTTAAAAAATTATTGTTATTTGATAGGACAGATAAAAATGAGGTGGGGGAGATATAAAGGGAGAGAGAGAGAGAGAGAGGAACCTGCAGGCCTGCTTCTCCACTTGTAAAGCTTCCCCCCTGCAGATGGGGAGTAGGGGCTTAAAGCTAGATCCACACACATGATAAGTGTGTGCATTTAACCAGGCGCACCACTGCCCAGCCTTCAATATAGATCTTTTTTTTTTTTTTGCTGCTTTTCATTTTCTATCTTTTTAAAAAAAATTTTATTTATAAAATGGAAACATTGACAAGACCATAGGATAAGAGGGGTACAACTCCATACAGTTCCCACCATCAGAACTCTGTATCCCATCCCCTCCCCTGATAACTTTCCTAGTCTTTATCCCTCTGAGAGTATGAACCCAGGGTCATTATTGGGTGCAGAAGGTGGAAGTTCTGGCTTCTGTAATTGCTTCCCTGCTGAACATGAGTGCTGACAGGTCGATCCA
Organism: Erinaceus europaeus; assembly: GCF_950295315.1. Taxonomy (NCBI): domain Eukaryota; kingdom Metazoa; phylum Chordata; class Mammalia; order Eulipotyphla; family Erinaceidae; genus Erinaceus; species Erinaceus europaeus. The sequence goes on from NC_080163.1 coordinate 14,808,352, forward strand.
TACTCCCAGCCTGGAGAGAGCTTTTTCAACTAAGTATTCCTTTTTTGATTTTTTAATTAGTTATTTAATATTGATTTATAAAAGTATGAGATAACAGGGGTATAATTCCACACCTTTCGCACCACTAGAGTTTTTTTTTTTAAGATATATATAATTTGCCTACAGGGCTCAGTGTCTGCACTACAAATCCACTGCTCCTGGTGGCCAATTTACCATTGTTGTTGTTGCATTGTTTTATTGTTTTTTTATTGTATTGTTTTATTGTTGTTGTATTGTTTTACCATTGTTATTGTTGTATTGTTTTACCATTGTTGTGTTGTTGTTGTTGTATTGTTGTTGTTGAGTAAGACAGAGAGAAATTGAGAGGGGAGGGGAAGATAGAGAGGGGAGAGAAAGACACCTGCACACCTGTTTCTCCGCTTGTGAAGCAACCCCCTTGCAGGTGGGGAGCTGAAGTCTCAAACCGGGATACTTGTATTTCACACTATGTGCGCTTAACCTGGTGTGTGCTTAACCCTGGCCCACCACCAGAATTCTGTGTTTCCATTCCATCCATTGGAAGTTGCAGTAGTTCTCTCAAATCACAGATGTGGGTCGACTATCTATCTATCTATCTATCTATCTATCTATCTATCTATCTATCTATCTATCTTTATATATAAATATGCCCTCTTTTTATTCCCCTGTGGTTCTTCCTTTCTAAGTCACACCTATTGCGTGTCCTTCCTCTCCCACCCCCTTCTCTCTCTGGGTCTTGCCGGAGTTGGGAGTTCAGAGCCCTCTGGTCATCTTCCCCTAATATTTACCCCATCTGGGTGACTGAATCAAAATTGCTTATGGGGTGCAAAAGGTGGAAGGTCTGGCCTCTATAATTACTTTTCCATTGGTCATGGGCATTGGCAGGTCATCCCATACCCCCCACCTGTTTCAGTCTTTCTTTAGCAGGATAGGGGTTTAGGGAAGTGAGGTTCTGGGACATATTGGTGAGGTTGTCTGCCCAGGGAGTTCAGGATGAAATAATAGTAACATTCACAACTTAGTGTCTGCAATGCAGTAAGATATAAAGCAGGACTAAATGTTTACTGAGCAGGAACCATAAAAGAGGAATAGAGCAGAAGCTAGAAAGTCTATTTTAGGTATGTTCTTGGGTTGCCCATGCCTGTGATAATTTTTGCTGGAGCTTGATAGCTAACCTGTAGGTGGACTAATAAACATATTGTCTGTGAAGATGGTATCAAAGTTGAGAACAGAACTAGAAAGCTGCCTTAGGGCAGAGAGGAGCTCCCAAACGTGAATAAAATATGTAAATACAATTAACTATGTACCACATAAATCTGACCTGGGGCTCATACCTATTCATATTTAGCACAGGAGGCGGTATAACCTCTGAGTCCCTGTCAGTCTGAGCTCTCATTCCATGGTCACATCTGGGAACATTCTAGACTGAACTCCTTTCGGGACCAGTCTTCCTTGAGTGGCAGAGTAGGTTAACCCAGTCTCCCTTCAGAGAGTGGGATGGTCCTTCATAGTGATGGTAGTTCATAGTGAGGATACAGTCTTGAAGAAGCCCACAAGTGGTCTTAGGATGCTAGGTCTATTTTTTTCAGTTACTATCCATTGGTGTTTTTTTAAATTTTATTTTCCCCATGTGTATCTCACATTGAAATAAAAATATTCCCAAAACCAATCTCTTGAACTGAAAATCCTGGAAACAGACTCTTCTGAAATAAAGAGTGTATGCAAAGTATCAAACCTGCCCCCCCTCCTTTCAGGATTTTGTTGTTGTTTTAATTGCTCAGGTTATTGATAATATGATACACTGAATTACTTGATGAAGCTTATCAGATAGAACTAAATGTAATTTTCCATTTAAATGGAATATAGACTAAATAGGTTTTGAATTTTAGGTTGTGAAATATCTTGCAAAAAGCCCCCGTGCATCACAGATAGCATCATTTCAATGAAAAGCCAAGCAAATAAATCACTTAGAACTTCAGTTCATTAATATGATTTCATTTATGTACAGTGCTTTAACTTGAGGAAATGATTGCCAGCAACTGGTCAGTGGCCCACCTGGTTGAGCATACACATTACCAGGCTCAATGACTGGGGTTTAAGACCCCCCGGTCTCCATCTGCGGGGGGTGGGGGGAACAGCTTCATGAGCAGTAAAACTGTGTTATAGGTGTCTCTTTTTTCCATAATCTTTCAATTCCCTCTCAATTTCTCTCTGTCTCTATCAACAATGGGGAAAAAAAGAAGAAAAAGAAATGGAATAAAATAGCCACCTGGAGTGGTAAGATTCTTCATGCTGATACCAAGTTCCAGCAATAGCCCTGGTGAATATATATCTCGCTTTCACAGCATCTTAAGCCATAGTTTTTCATCTCTGATTCCCAAAGGATAAAAAAAAAAATGAAGATTTACCCTTGTCCCACCTTAGATATTTTGATTGTTTTTAGGTCCATGTGGGATCCAGGAATTATTTTTGCAATATCATTTTGATGCTCATAGGTTGGGGCCCATGCTTTGAAAAAAAAAACACTTTTCTAGCACAAAAAGTGTATAAAGCAACTTTATTCTATAAAATCCATAAAATAGCTCTCAAGTCCAGGCAGTCAGGGTCAGCCAGACTTGTGAACTGCACTTGCTTTCAGATGTTCTCGCATCTGTGCTGACTTTTTTTCAAAGGCCCAGGAGAGGGCAGCAAATCCTCTTCTCCCTCAGAAAGCACTTCCCGGCAGCCATTCTTCAACATTTGTTGCATTTTAAGATCACTTTTTTTTTTTTTTTCTATTTCACCGTTTAAATACAGAGAACCTTGAGACGTGGTTTTATCTCAAACCCCTGCTGCTCATAATCAAGGCTGAGAACGAATGTTTCTAGGGATAGAATGATACAATTTTATTATCTAAAGGAGGGACTGTCCAGTTAGTTCCTCCGTTGTTTCTTTCCCTATCCCTTGGGATAGGTGTTATATGACTTCCCTTGGCTGTGAAGCAGTAGAGTTTTGTTATCTCCAATCAAAAATGTAACTTAAATCTCTCTGGCAGTAATCCAGGCATTCTTACTTGGGTATCTGGGTTAAAGAAGTTTGAAGCATGTTGAAGGCTATAGCTAACTTTTTTAAATGAATGCAAATGTTGATTGGTATAAAATTTTCAAAATGAGGGGCAGGGTGGTGGCATACCAGGTTCAATACAGATAGTATGAAGCTCAAGGATCCTGGTTCAAGCCCCCGGCTCCCCACCTGCAGGGGAGTCGCCTCACAAGTGGTGAAGCAGGTCTTCAGGTGTCTATCTTTCTCTCCCCCTCTCTGTCTTCCCTCCTCTCTTAATTTCTCTCTGTCCTATCAAAAAATAATCACAAAATGGCCACAAGAGCAATGGATTCTCAGTGCAGGCACTGAGCCCCAGTGGTAACCCTGGAAGCAAAAATAAATAAATAAATAAAATAGAATTAAAAAGAAAGAAAGAAAAGAAAGTAGGAGTGAGTTGTGAAACAGCTGGTTGAGCACGCATGTTACAGCACACAAGGAACCAGGTTTGAGTCCCCGGTCACCACCTGCAAGAGGAAAGCTTTGTGAGTGGTGAAGCAGGGTTGCAGGCTTCTCTCTGTCTCCTTACCTTCCTACCACCCTCTTCCCTCTTGATTTCTGACTGTCGCTATCCAACAAATACAGATTTAAAAAAAAATCTTAAAGAAAAGAAAATTTCAAAATGAAGTCCATGCACTGTATTTGCACCTACTTAGCATGAAAGTGAACTAAAGGTAAGGTAGATAGACAACATGCAAAAATCATTCAGAGGCTCCTTTCCAGAAGCCCATTCAGAGCCAAGGAGCAGGTAGACCTGCTGAGCAGCAGCTTTGATCCCAACAGGAGTATTGTTTTTCAGATCTTTGATGCACTCAAGTTTATTTGTAAGTCACAAGGGGAAGTGACATACTGGTCCGGAAGTTCTGTGATATGAGATATATGTTTGTACACTTACCAGTGAGAGAATTAAAGACTACTTCTAGATAAGAGTGCAGGAATTGAGAACCCTTGTGGTATAGCCATGAGTAAGCCTTTCTGTTCACGAATTAAGAACTGTAAAGTGTGAATGGAAGTTGTAAGGCAGAAAATTCTTATTCGACTTAAGAAAACTTCAAAAGGTTGTTAGGAATAGATTGGAATACATACACACACACGGCATATAAAATGTGTTATGGATTTAACTGAATGTACTTTATTTAATTCTCATCATGTTAATTGGTCAAGATTCTATTATTTTTTTATTAACTTTATTTATTTATTGGTCAGAGACAGCCAGGAATTAAGAGGGAAGGGAGTGACAGAGAAAGAGAGAGAGACACCTGCAGCTCTGCTTCACCACTTGCAAAGCTTTCTCCCTGCAGGTGAGGACTGGGGGCTCAAACCCACAGGTCCTTACATACTTTAATATCTGTGCTTAAACAGGTCTGCCACTACTCAGCCTTGAGAGTCTATTTTTTTTATTTTATTTATTTATTCTCTTTTGTTGCCCTTGTTTTATTGTTGTACTTATTGTTGTTGTTGTCGTTGTTGGATAGGACAGAGAGAAATGGAGAGAGGAGGGGAAGACAGAGAGGAGGAGAGAAAGATAGACACCTGCAGACCTGCTTCACCGCCTGTGAAGCGACTCCCCTGTAGGTGGGGAGCCGGGGTTTTAATTGATAAGAAAACTGAAGCCCAGAGAGGTAAGAAAACTGCCCCAAATCACCCAGCTAATATAGACATAGGTAAACATCAGTGAACCTAAGTTTATCTGTTTTCATAGCCTGTGACTGCTTTTACACTATCAAGCGAATTGTAAAAGGAACTCCTGGGAGTCAGGTGGTAGCACAGCGGGTTAAGCGTAGGTGGCGCAAAGGGCAAGGACCAGTGGAAGGATCCCAGATCGAGATCCCGGATTGAGCCCCCAGCTCCCCACCTGCAGGGGAGTCGCTTCACAATCAGTGAAGCTGGTCTGCAGGTGTCTATCTTTCTCTCCCCCTCTCAGCCTTCCCCTCCTCTCTCCATTTCTCTCTGTCCTATCCAACAGCAATGACATCAATAACAACAACAACAATACAAAGGCAAGAAAAGGGAATACATAAATAAAGAAATAAATAAAAAAGGGAACTCCTGTGAAATCTAAAAATCTTTCCAAATGCTCAGGTTTTTTCTTTTTTTTTTTTTTTCTCCAGGGTTATCGCTGGGCTCGGTGCCTGCACCATGAATCCACCGCTCCTGGAGGCCATTTCCCCCCATTTTTGTTGCCCTAGTTGTTGCAGCCTCGTTGCGGTTACTATTGCCATTGTTGACGTTGCTTTGTTGTTGGATAGGACAGAGAGAAATGGAGAGAGGAGGGGAAGACAGAGAGACAAGGGAGAGAAAGATAGACACCTGCAGACCTGCTTCACCGCCTGTGAAGCGACGCCCCTGCAGGTGGGGAGCCGGGGGCTCGAACCGGGATCCTTACGCCGGTCCCTGCGCTTTGCGCCACGTGCACTTAACCCACTGCGCCACCGCCCGACTCCCAAATGCTCAGGTTTTATAATCATCTTTATCAAAATATTCTTTGAAAACAGTTGAGTGTTTGAGGTTGGTATTTCAAGGTAGTTTAATACTTTGAAAATCAGGGTCGCTTAAAATCTGACTTCCAGCCAAATCTGTTCATTGCCTGCTCCTTAAGTTTTAGGATATCTGAAGAGAAAATGTTGTAATATTAAAGACGCTGGTTTTCTAATGAAAAGAAAGAGCAGAAACAAGAAGATGAGGGGGTACTCTTTCTTTGAAGGTATGATTAGAAAGATTTGCTTTGATTTCAGTGTCTGTAAAGTATGATTTATCACTCCTTCTGATTTTCTGAAAGAAACACGGGTACTTCCTGAGCATTCTATAACTTAGAGGAAACAAATATGGCTTGTCAGTAAATCTTAAGTCCCAAAAGAGCTTTGTCCCCAGGGTCCAAGATATGAATCAACTAATTCATTTAATTTCCTTAGGAACTTAAAGGACAGTGAGCCAGTAAGTGGTTTTTCCTCTCACTCTCTTCTTTGCATCCTTGTGAATAATGTTGTTATTTATTGTGTCATTGTTGGTTTCTCTGTCACTATCACTGTCCAACTTTGATTTGTCAGGTTTCTGTTGTTCGTTTTGTTTTTATGATTTAGAGCTGTGACGGAGGATTTCTTTAAAAACACACTTTTAGGAGCCAGGTGGTGGTGCACCTGATTGGGTGTACTAGTTACCATAAACAAGTGCCTAGGTCCAAGCCTCTAGATCTCATCTGCAAGGGGAGATCTCTCTCTCTCTCCATATATATATTCACTTTAAATGGATTTTATAATTTATCATAATTCTAGTAAGGGATATATTCTAGCACAGTATCACTTAGATAGTAATTATGAGGAATTGTCTTTATTAAGTGCTTGTTACATACATGTCAGTAATTGGCATGTTACTCTATCAAAACCTCCCACAAAATAAAAAAAATTCATTCATATCATATAGAGTCAACATCCTTTTTCTTATTGTGAAAATGACTTTTGTTCTCTATACAAATGTAGAGAAATTCAACCTCTTGATATCCATTGTTAACGTTTTCTATGGTAGGAAGCTATATGGAATTTACTGTTTCAATCTCTTGAAGCAAGATAAAGCTTTTCACAAAACATTTTCAAGTGTGTTTATAAGAATTTAGTTTTATATCCAAACCAACCAATGTATACTTTTATAAAAAACATACTTCTGTAGGCTTTTTCTTAAGAAATATACTTTTTATTATTTATTTATTATTTTTATTATTTTTTTCCTACAAAGCACTGCACAGTCTGGCTTAAAGTGTTATGGTGCTAGGGATTGAACCTGCTACCTCCTTGTTCATGTCAATTCCACCTACTTAAATAGAATGCAGACTAGATTAATGGGAGTCTTTTTATAGGTTATAATTTGTATAGTCAGGGTAGGGGGTAGATAGCATAATGATTATGCAAGGAGACTCTCATGCCTGAGGCTCCTAAATCCCATATTTAATTCCCCGCCCCACCATAAGCCAGACTGAGCAGTACTCTGGTAAAAATAATAATAGTAGTAGTAGTAGTAATAGTAATTTTTATATTCATATACTTCTTTTTGCGAGTCCAGGAAGATGAGAAGGAAGAAATTGCTGCTGTAGCATTTATTGCTATTGGTACATTGACTTCCACCTTCTGCATCCCATAATGACCTTGGGTCCACACTCCCAGAGGGATGAAGAATAGGAAAGCTATCAGGGGAGGGGATGGGATATGGAGATCTGGTGGTGGGAATTGTGCAGAGTTATACCCCTCTTGTCCTATAGTTTTATTAATGTCTCCTTTTTAAAATAAATAATATATATCATTTAGATACAAATTTACTATCTATGGCTTTAAGTTTTCAATTTATCTATAGAAAAATGACTCTATGACCTCAGGTAATTAGCCTAATTTCTATGCCTCAGTTTTCTTATTAGCTAGATGAGGAGCTAGTGTTGTTTAGAGAATTAAATGAGTGCTTAGACCTATGACTAAGACAAGTACCTAGTAAAAATTCTGTCCACAGGTGCAGTCTCATCATCACCTACAAGACCAAAGAGAGCACAGAAGTACAAACGGTTTCCTCCTGAACTTCAGTCTTCATGACCTTAGATTGAATACAGTTATTTTTATCCTTTTTATAACAGAAGGTTTTAAATAAAGGCCCAGGCGTCTGTATTTTGACCCACCCAGAGCTAGCAGGGAGATGAGGTCAGATCACTGGCTCTGCCAGCCCTGCTGCCTGCATCCTGGTGGCTGGCACAGCGGAATATCTAAGGCATAGGGAGTTAGTGCCACTTCAAAAGCAAGGCTCCCTCCTATTTTTATCCTGGGGCGACAGGCTGCTTATGCACTTGCCTCTTGAACAAAAGGTTCTTCCAGGTCTCTGACACCTTTTAAAGTCTCGTGGCCTCATCTCACAATAAGAACAATCACACAGAACACTGTTCCATGTGCTGTAGAATTCAATTTATAAAGGCAATCTCTATTGCCTATTGATCTTGAAAAGGAACCAACTTTTTCTTTCTTTCTTTCTTTCTTTCTTTCTTTCTTTCTTTCTTTCTTTCTTTCTTTCTTTTTTCTTTTTTTGCTATTCTACAGTCAACTGGGTTGCTTGGTTGTGAGACTCAGTAAGCCATGCTGGCTTCCGTGGTTATTTCTGATCTTGGCTCTTTCTCACAAAAGTATTTCCTTCTAATGTATTAGAAAATTTGTTTTAGGGGCCAGGTGGTGGCACACCTGGTTGAGTGCACATGTTACAGTGTGCAAGGACCTGGTCCCTACCTTGCAGGGGGAAAGCTTCATGAGTGGTGGAGCAGTGCTGCAAATGTCTCTCTCCCTCTCTATTATCCCCTTCCCTTTCAATTTCTGGCTTGTCCATCCAATAATAAATAAAGATAATGAAACATAAAATAATAATAGTTATTATTTTAAAAAGGAAAATTTGTTTTAAAAGTCTGTTGTTTTGTAGGGCAGGGAGATAACATAATGTTTATGCAGAAAGACTCTCCTGCCTGATGCTTCAAGGTCCTAGGTTCAGTTCCCTGCACCACCATAAGCCAGAGCTGAGCAGTGCTCTGATAAAAATAAATAAATAAATAAATAAATAAATAAATAAATGTTGTTTAGGAATCTCCCTCTCTGCCTCTCTACCTCTCCCTTCCTTCTCAATTTCCCTCTGTCTCTATCCAACATATATAAATGAACAATAATAGTTTTGGAAGCCCATTGTTTATAACCCAAAATTTTAATATAAAAAAAAACCCAAGAGAAATTACAATGAACCGTCAGTAGCAGAGTCCAGAGGAATAGCTCCAGCTACATGACTGTGTCTCTTATTTTTGATGTGTCAGTCTGTTGACTGCATTCATTTCTTTGTCCTAATTAAACCTCAGATGACACTTCCTTTTTCAAATGTCAAGTGCTACTTGCAAGTTAAATATCAAACAGTTTAACAAAAAAGTGAACTAACAAGCATTATAGGTACATTAGCATAGAATGAACATGAACATAAGGTTTAGGTTAAGCTGAGCTTTTCAGCTGACCTCACATGGCTTGTCTGTCTGACCTTCACTAGGGAAAGTACATGCAAGTGTGATGTGTTCTCTGCATTGGTACCTACTTGTTCTTGTGACAAGGGGCACGATGCCAGTATATTCTCCATGGTGTGTTGGAGAGCGGGCTCAGGGATTCATCCGTGAAAAATATGTCCTCTATCACTGAGCTGTTTAGACTCCTGGCCCAAGATTTCCCTCTGTTTAGTTATCTAGCATTCAAATAATTTTAAAATTAATTTTCTTAACTCTAAAAAAATTTCTTACCTTTATTTTTTATTTATTGGATAGAGACAACCAGAAATTGAGATGGAAAGGGGTGACAGAGAGGGAAAGAGACAGAGAGACACCTGCAACCCTGCTTCACTACTTTCAAAGCTTTCCCCCTGCAGGTGGGGACTGGGGGCTCGAATCCAAGACCTTGCACATTGTAACCTATGTGGTCAATCAGGTGCACCACCACCTGGTTCCCTTAATTAATTAATTAATTTATTTTTTAATATTTATTTATTCCCTTTTGTTGCCCTTGTCGTAGTTGTTATTGCTGTTGTTATTATTGATGTCATCATTGTTAGATAGAACAGAGAGAAATGGAGAGAGGAGGGGAAGACAGAGGGGGGAGAGAAAGACAGACACCTGCAGACCTGCTTCACCGCCTGTGAAGCGACTCCCCTGTAGGTGGGGAGCTGGGGGCTCGCACTGGGATCCTTATGCTGGTCCTTGCTCTTCATGCCACGTGCGTTTAATCTGGAAATAAATGAACCTCCTTCTCTAGGGTAAAGGCTTGATGAAGTATGGACCTTTGACATGAGAAAATTTGAATGGCTATTTAGAAGGGGCAGTCAATGGATTTATTTTATGTTATCAGGCTCACTGGGCATTGAAATGATGATGAAAGTAAAGACTGGCTGGGTGGTGGTGCACAGTTAAGTGCACATATTACCCAGTGCAAGGAACTGGGTTCAAGCCCCCACTCCCCACCCACAGGGAGGATGTTTCACGAGTAGTGAAGCAGGTCTGCAGGTGTCTGTCTTTCTCTCCTTCTCTCTTTCTCCCCGTCCCCTCTCAATTTCTCTCTCTGTCTATCTAATAAAAAATATTAGAGAGGAAGAAGTGCTTACCAACTAGAGACTAAGGATTGGAAATAAATGAACCTCCTTCTCTAGGGTAAAGGCTTGATGAAGTATGGACCTTTGACAGAAGAAAATTTGAAATGTCTAGAGATGTTTCGTGCAAGTCATTAGTAGGAGAGATTTTTCCATTCTATTTTTAACTTACTTTCATTTTTAAAAAGATAAGAGCAAGTAGTTGTGCTGTATTGATAACACTAATGTCTACATGATAGGATTTTAAAGCTAACAATGTATCAAAGGTCTACATACATGAGATGCTATATGTGGAGGTGAGGTTCCTGACCCCCAAGAAAGTCTGACAAGGAAAGACAGGGAAGCCACTTCCACACTTCTGGAGCCTCTCAGTCAGGATCAAGTTATCAAAGGGGGTCAGAGGATGGCAAGCAGAGAATTGGTCAGGTGAATTCTGGAGTACCCAAGATCATGGTGTATGTGTGTGTGTGTGTGTGTGTGTGTGTGTGAGTGTATTTTTTTAAATTTTTAATTAATTAATTTTCCCTTTCGTTGCCCTTGTTGTTTTTTATTGTTGTAGTTATTATTGTTGTTGTTATTGATGTCGTCGTTGTTGGATAGGACAGAGAGAAATGGAGAGAAGAGGGGAAGATAAAGACAGCGAGAGAAAGATAGACACCTGCAGACCTGTTTCACCGCCAGTGAAGCGACTCCCCTACAGGTGGGGAGCCGGGGCTCCAACCGGATCCTTATGCCGGTTCTTGCACTTTGCGCCACGTGCGCTTAACCCGCGGACTCCCTGTGTGTGTTTATTTTGAAGGAACATGATATGGGTGCGACTGGAGTCTGAAAATCTGAAGGGTAAAGAAAAATCTAGAAAAATCTAGAAAAATCTAGAGGGTAAAGATGGCCTTACAAACTATTTTGGCAAAGAACCAAGAGATGTACTCATGTACTCATAAGGACAGGTGTTGTTTGTCCCTCACATACCAGAGTAAACCTGAAGCAAAAAAGAACCATCTGGGTCATCAAAGGGAGAGAGGGGTTTTCTCCAAGGGTAAAAATGGCTAGCAGTGCTACAAGCTGCACACCGACAGGGGTGTAGAATGAGGTACAAGTTATCCTCTTTTTTTTTTTTTTTTTAATCTGATAGGACAGAGAAATTCAGAGAGAAAGGAATGGCAGTGAGGGAAAAAGGGAAAGAGAGACACAGCTCTGCTTCACCGTTCACCATTCATGAAGTGTCTTTCCTGCAGGTGGGGACTGGGGACTTAAAGCTGGGGCTTTGTGCTTGGGGAACCAGGTTGCTCAACTGGGTGCACCACCACCCAACTCCACAAGTCATCCTCTAGAAGACAGATCAGTCTGGTATGAATCAAGGACTACAGGCAAGACATTCCCACTGATAGGAATCTCCAAATACCTTGTGAAACTTTTCTTCCGATGTCTATCTGACTTGAAAAGTGAAAAACCAGTATATGAGGTCACCAAGTCAAGTAAAAAAAAATTCTTTCTGCTCTTTCTCCTTCTCCATTCTATCCACAAGAACATGGAAGTCACAACAAGCTGGGGCAGGATAAGAAAGAAGAGAGTGAAAATGTCTAACATAACTCCTTTCTGAAAGAAGGGGATCCTTCTGAAACAGCCCTTGGTTGGGGAAGAAGAGATTGAACTCTTTGAAAAAAAATTTTTTATTTTTCCTTTTGTTGCCCTTGATGTTTTATTATTATTGTTGTTGTTGTAGTTATTATTGTTGTTGTTGTCCTGGTTGGATAGTACAGAGAGAAATGGAGAGAGGAGGGGAAGACAGAGAGAGGGAGAGAAAGATAGACACCTGCAGACCTGTTTCATTGCTTGTGAAGCGACTCCCCAGCAGGTGGGGAGCCGGGGGCTCTCACGGGGATCCTTACACTGGTCCTTGTGCTTAGAGCCATGTGCACTTAACCCGCTGTACTACCACCCAACCCCCGATCTTGAACTCTTAAAGTAAGATTGGGGTTAGCTATTCTAGGGAAAGAATGTTCTATTATAACATAAAGTGGTTTCAGTAACTTAAGGGTTACCATAGATTTCTTCCAAAAAGAAAAGACAGAATGTTCCAGGGTCTTCTCATTTTCCCAGTGGCAGTGGAAAAACTTAACTTCAGTATAACAAAATGCAGTTAGGAGGAGATAAAAAGTGCAAGGTAATTAGATGATTCATCATATACCAGTTTAGCTTATTGGTTATAGTTTAGTATCTTGTTGTTGTTGTAGCTTAGTATCTTATAACACAATTTTTCACACTTCTGCTAATAACAGAACCTACAGTGGAAACTACATCTCAGAACCTAACGCATCTAGGGTCTTTCTCTAAACATATCTGAATAAATATGGATTCTACCACCAGATATTCAAACTCCAACATAGAAGAAAAACACCTCTGTTCTTTGCAGGCTTTTTGGTCATTTCTGGCTCAGAGTTTATAGAATGGTTTATTTAAGCTAACCAAGAGAGAGAACAGTATGAGCCTTAGGACAGAAACTGACCAAAGGAAATAACACCAAAGAACAAGATGTGGAATTGCATGGGGGAGGATACTGACCCTGAGGGGCTTGGGTGTAGGCAGAGAAGAAAGTTCCTGCAACATATATATATATATATTGTCAAAAGCAGAAACAACAGTATACCTTAAGGATTATTTATACCACTTTTGTCTTTCTAACTGAAGACATTTTGTAATTCTATCTTCTATTGTTAGCACTATAAGGAATATGCTTGGCAGCCTGAGGAAGAAGTAGAAGAGTCTTTTTTTTTTTTTTAATTTGGTGGTGGAGGTAATTGTATTCTTCCTTCACAGTCTGTACTGCTACTATTTCAGGCATATTTGTGGTCTACGTGAGTATATTTTTAAACTCCCTTGCTATTTTAAATTTCTCTTCAGGACACCTTGACTTACTCTTTTCAACTTATATTGCAAAACTGTGCTCTTTCTTCACACATACAGCTAATGTTTATGCCTTAACTGAAAAAAAAAATCCTCGATCTCTTTACTATAGTATCATTCCATCATGTTATGAGCTTGTATTGTTCTGTTAACCTTCAATGATTCTGAAGATTTTTCAAATGAAACAAATGAAAAACTGGAAGATAAATCTCTCTCTTTCATCCACTATTTTGCATGTTCTATTCATTGAAGTGTATGCATTCATGCCGTATTTATTTATTTATTTATTTTTGCCTCCAAGGTTATTTAGCTAGGGCTCGGTGTCTGCATCATGAATCCACTGTTCCTGGAGACTATTTTTCCCCTTTTGTTGCCCTTGTTGTTTAGTCATTGTTGTGGTTATTATTATTGTTGTTGTTGCTGTTGCTGTTGTTGGAGAGGACAGATAGAAATCAAGAGAGGAGGGGAGACAGAGCAGGGGAGAGAAAGACACCTACAGACCTGTTTCATTGCCTGTGAAGCGACTCCCCCGCAGGTGGGGAGCCAGGGGCTCGAACCGGGATGCTTATGCTGGTTCTTGTGCTTTGCTCCAAGTGTGCTTAACCAGCTGCACTACCACCCGACTCCCTGTCCTATTTATTTATTTATTTTTATTAGTGATTTAATATTGGTTCACAAAATTGTCACAAAATAGGGGTATAATTCCATAGGGTTCCCACCACCAGACATCTGTGTCCCATCCCCTCCCTTGGAAACTGCAGTAGTTCTCCCCAGGTCACCAAAAGGAGCTGATTCTCTACCTATCTATATCTATGTATCTAAGTCTATTTTCCTCAGTTTTTTTTTTTCCCAGCAGGCCTGTCTGTCTTCATTTACTTTCTAGTTTATCCTTACACATATTAGCACTTCCAAGTGTCTCTCCTTTTCTTCTTTTCTCTCAGATAAGCAAAATCATGCTGGTGTTTTCTCTGGCGTTTTCCAGATTCTCTTCCCTTCCATTGATGGTATAAAAACAAAGTTGTTGGTGACAAATACTTTGTGTCCTGGTGGGATGTTGGGTACAGAGCCCTGTGGCTTACTTCCCCTATAGTTTACCACTCTGGGATTGTAGACCAAAGTTCTTTGGGGGTGAGGGGGTGAGAGGCAGAAGGTGGGAGTTCTGGCTTCTGTAATAGCTCCTCCACTGGACATGGACATTGAAAGGTCTATCTATATATGTCCCTAGCCTGTTTCTATCTTTCTATAGTGGGGTAGAGCTCTGGAGAGGTGGAGTTCCATGAAGTATTGATAAGGTTGTCTGCGCAGGGAAGTCAGGATGGAATCATAGCAGCATCTGGAACTTGATGGCTAAAATGCAGTAAGATAGAAAACAGGTCAAAAAAAATTTTTTTATTCTTGTTGTAGTTATTGTTATTACTGATGTCATTGTTGGATAGGACAGAGAGAAATGGAGAGAGGAGGGGAAGACAGAGAGGGAGAGAGAAAGATAGACACCTGCAGACCTACTTTATTGCTTGTGAAGCGACCCCCCCTTGTAGGTGGGGAGCCAGGAACTCAAACCAGGATCCTTACGCTGGTCCTTGCACTTTGCGCCATCTGCGCTTAACCCCCTGTGCTATATCACCTGACTCCCACAGGTCAAAATTTTTAATAAACAGGAAACATTAAGCAGGAATAGAGAGTATGAAAGTAGGGGCCTTCGGGTGGAAGGAAGCTAGGAAATCTATTTTAGAGATGTTCCTGGGAGTCTATGTCTTAGTAATCTTTGCTTGAGCTTGAAAGCTAACATGGAGATAGACTAGGAATATTGCCTAGAAATACAGTGTCAGAGCTGAAAGTAGAACTAGGAAGTAGGATTAGGGCAGAGACTTGCTTGCAGACTTGAAGGAGATACATAAATGCCATTAACTGTTTATCACAACTATCTAACCCAGTGCCCAAATCTATTCATATTTAGCACAGGAGCCTGTAAAACCTCTGAATCCCTGTCAGTCTGAGCTTGCAGTCCATGATCACAGCTGGGAACATTCTAACCTGCACTCATTTCAAAACGAGTCTTCCTCAAGTGGCAGAGTACGATGACCCAGCCTCGCTTTTGGTCAGTGGGGCAATGCCTACCATTGCTAGTTCATAGTGAGAGTATGGTTCTGAAGAAGCCCACAAGAGGGCTTATGATGACGTTCCTAATAGAAGTGATCAGTGATGGTAAAGAGAGAGAACTATTAGAGGTCTAGGCCCATTGTATCTATGGGAGAATCCAAGGAGTCCCTGTCTAGGACCTCTGGTGAATAGACCCTTTATTTTTTTTTCTTTTATTTAAGAAAGGACTAACAAAACCATAGGGTAGGAGGGGTACAACTCCACACAATTCCCACCACCCAATCTCCATATCCCACCCCCTCCCCGGATAGCTTTCCCACTCTCTATCCCTCTGGGAGCATGGACCCAGGGTCATTGTGGGTTGTAGAAGGTGGAAGGTCTGGCTTCTGTAATTGCTTCCCCGCTGAACATGGACATTGACTGGTCAGTCCATACTCCCAGTCTGCCTCTCTCTTTCCCTAGTAGGGTGGGTCTCTGGGGAAGCTGAGCTCCAGGACACATTGGTGGGGTCTTCAGTCCAGGGAAGCCTGGCTGGCATCCTGATGACATCTGGAACCTGGTGACTGAAAAGAGAGTTAACATACAAAGCCAAACAAATTGTTGAGCAATAATGGACCCAAAACTTGGAATAGTGGTGAGGAAGTGTTAGGGGGATACTCACTGCATACTCTAGTGTACTTCTGCTTTCAGGTATATATTTCTCAGTAGTTTATGGATACGTGTGAACATATGCTCTCTCTCACAGAACCTGGTCTATATCTAGGTTTTGGGACTTTGTTAGAAAGTGAACCACCTGGGATGGAATTAGAGTATACTATGAAAGGAAAGGTCTCACCCGAGTAATGAAGCTGAAGGGTTGTCATTCCACACGTGAAGTCTCTGGACACAGTCTGAAGTGAAGCATGTTGAGGTGGCAATCGTTGTGTTGATTAGGTTGTGATCGGCAGATGCAATATTATTTGATATGGATTGGGAGAGGCATACGGGAAAGTGGGCCCTATCCAAGGGTTCCAGGACTGGGGGAAGTAGAGGCTCTATAGTGGAGATGTGAGGTTCCTGCTGTCTTAGGTTTCCAAAAGACAATCGATAGTTAATGTTATCATCACATTATTTGGTAATTGGGTAAACTTTGAAAGGTACTTTTGCTAGGGTTTGCTGTACAGTACCCAGTAGATCAGAAGCAACCAATAGCACAGCTATATACAAGATACTGGGTACTGTACAGCAAACCCTAATAGACTCTTTATTTTTTATCTGCAAACCAAGAATGAATCCTTTATTTTCTTTATGTATCTAATGGAGAAAGAGAAAACAAAAATAAAACATTTGAATCTAGGATGTTTTGTCCAAATCCAAGTTATTGTTCCCCTAAAATTTAATAAATTGATTAAGAAGGAAATGCTATTGAAACATCTATGAAATCTGCACACATGTTTAAGCATGGAAATGCTTTTTTTTTTGTCTCCAGGGTTACAACTGGGGCTAGTTGTCCACTGCTCCTGGCAGCCATTTTTTTTCGCATTATAGTTGTTGTTGTTGGATAGGACAGAGAGAAATTGAGAAAGGAGGGGAAGACAGAGGGGAAGAAAAAGATAGACACCTACAGACCTGCTTCACCACTTGTGAAGTGACACCCCTGCAGGTAGGGAGCCAGGGGTCTGAACCAAACCTAGATCCTTATACCAGTCCTAGCACTTCACACTATGTGAGCTTAACCAGGTGTATTACCACCAGACCCCCAGCAATGCTTTTTTGTTCAAGAAACACCTGTTACAATATTGTCAAATATACTCATTTCTCATAGGTGTGCCCTCCTACTTTTTTCCAGGAATTTGTTAAAGAGAATTTAACTTGAAAAAATGTGTGCAAAAGTACTGTAAACTAGCAGTTTCTGAAAATCCAGATGGTATGAAGCAGAAACTTTCAAGAAACTCTGCTTCTGACTACTAGACAAGCCAAATATTTCACATACACAGGGAATGTAGCAGTGACACAAACTCTAGAAGAAATAAGGAATGCAGGAAAAAGGAAATGAATATAAATGAAAGAAGTCACAAGAATATGTATTCAGAACTGTAGGTGTATATATATCCCATCAAGGAGACAAAGATTCATGGGATTGTCACCAGTATATACATATATTTTGAGTGTTGGTCTGCTTCTAATTCTGCTTCTAAGACGCCTTCTGTTTTGATCATCACGTTAAGTTCACTTGCATTGCTTAACACTGTGGTCTATTTACATAATCACTGCTTTACCTGAGACCCACCCTACCTACAAGGCATTGGTTTAATCCCCACTGGTTAGATGCAAGCTTGATACTTCCGAGTGCACATGCTTTTTCCTTCTCCCCACCCCCTATCCTACGTACTTCCTCTTCTGACCTGACACTTCCGCCTCAGGAGATATAAAGGACAGGATTTTCTAATGAAGAGAGATTAGATAGATTGCACTGCATTCCCGTTCAATGAAGATTGAACTGTGTTCCTAGCTCAGCCATGAGTCCCTGGTCATCTGTCTCCCTCCTGCGAAGCTAGGCCAGCATTTGAGAAGTATAAAGGTCATCTCTTCTATTATACCAGTAGTATTAAACACGTTTAAATAGGGGTGTGTGTGTGTGTGTCAATGTGTGTGTATGTGTTGTGTTCTGTACTGAAAAAAAAAAGAGATTAAAAAATGACTTAGGGGCTAGGAAGTTAGCAAAATGGTTATATCAAAAGACTTTCATGCCTGAGGCACCTGATGTCCCAGGTTCAATCCCCTGTACCACCATAAGCAAGAGCTATGTAGTGCTCTGGGATAATTAGTAATAATAAATAATCATAATAAACATGATCACTTAGGGAAAGTAAATAGTCCAGTAGGTATATTTTATACAGTAGACCTATTTCTGAGGTTATCAATAGGCATGTATATTTTGTACCAAGACAGCAGGACTAAGATGAGGGTGGGTCAAGGATATAGATACTTGGAAGGCAGGCAGACACTAGCTGTTGGAGTTTTGGGTTCAGAGAACAGTGAGGAGGTTCAAAGCCCTAGATGGGAGCTAATGTTACATGAGGCAGAGGTCCTCTGTTTACCTTGAGGATTCGGTAAGCACTGTGAGGATTTGCTGTTTCCAGTGTTTAATAATGGTTAGTTGATTGCTTTAGAAAAAAACCAGGGCAAACCAAACCAAAGGAGATATATTAACCTCTTCATTGTTTCTAGGGACGTGGACTCTCTCTTTCTCTTCCTGGACGGCCATTTCCCCCCACCATCTCTGCCATATCACCTTTTGTCTACCAGCCTACTCACGACGACTCAAGCCAGCCAACAGATGGGCAAGAGAAAGCAAACAAGAGGCCAACTCCTTGGGAAGCAGCAGCCAAGTCTCCTCTTGGTCTAGTGGATGAAGCCTTCAGACCCAGAAGCATCCAGGAATCCATTGTGGCCAATGTGGTCTCAGCCGCTAGGAGAAAGGTTCTTCCAGCACCTCCTGAGGACTGGAATGAGAGACTGTGTTATGTTCCTGAACCCCAGATCACCACCCTGGGCTCCTTTGGGAGGCAAGTGTACAATGTTGCTTCCCTGCCCAATAGCAGTATGCCCACCGCCTCCCAATGTGGTTCACAGTTGCCATATGCATATTATAGGCAGCCTTCCAGAAATGATTCTGAGATGGCCATGGAGACACGGTCCGATGATTGTCTTCCAGTAGCTAACTATAGTTGTAACCAACAGCCAAGGGGATGGCGACGCCAAACTTGAAAGTTAGAAGGGCCAGTTGTGTGCCAACTACTATAACTTCTTTTTTTCCTTTTTTTTACTATGACTTCTTAGTGTTCCTTTGCAGGGTTTCTGCATTCTCCAGTAGACTTAGGGTCACGCTTCATTCTGGCTTGATTCTCAGAGGTCTGCATCTGGGTTTGTGTTTGTGTGTGTGTGTGTGTGTGTGTGTGTGTGTGTGTGTGCACACATAGGAGTGAGATCCACTGCTTTTTTCTGCTAATGCACAGGGAAGGAAAAAAACCCAATTTCTACATCAATGTACACACACACACACACACACTTCATAGTCTTGATTTCATTTATTCTTTTTTATGGCAGAATCTAGGCAATTAAACTCTGTTCTATTAAAATGCCAGTAAGCATTTTCTTATAAGTGCCTTAGTTAAGGAATTAATGAAATACAGTGAAAGAAGGAATTAATGCTATGTTAATTGTTACCTGCAGTAACAGCAAGCAATATTAACATTGGAGACACTTTTGGCAGGAACATGTCAATGGATAGTTATGGAAAAAATTACTTCCTTGGTGTGTCAAGCATTTCCACACAAGACTGAAATAAAACTGACAAAATTCAGATTTCTAGAGTTGAAATATAAGCATTCTCAGAAAGAAATCAATCCTTGGGAGTAAAAGAACCATAAATTTCAAAAGGGCTTTTTGAGGTAAAAGATGTAATGTATGGGAAATAGAAAGATTTAGGTATAGGATTTATTTCTAATCTATTTAAAGCCAGCAGTCTGAGACAGGAACAGACTCTGAATTCAGGT
Source organism: Erinaceus europaeus (assembly GCF_950295315.1). Taxonomy (NCBI): domain Eukaryota; kingdom Metazoa; phylum Chordata; class Mammalia; order Eulipotyphla; family Erinaceidae; genus Erinaceus; species Erinaceus europaeus. Next base: position 14,828,115 of record NC_080163.1, read on the forward strand.
GTTCTCATTTGTCAAATGAGAAGATTGGATTATCTAATTTCTTATATCCTTAACAGCTCTGCTATCCTGAGATTCTCTCATTAGCAGATGACCTTTGATGCATTATTCAATTTTGTGGCTCATCATAGAAATATGAGATTAAGTTGAAGAGTGGACTAGGTCAATTTCTTTCTGTCTTATCCAACAACAACAAAATGGAGAGAAAAAAAAAATGTTCGCCGCCAAGAGCACTGGACTCATAGTGCAGACACCGAAAGCCCCAGCTATAACCCTGGAGGCAAAAAATCAAACAAACCAAAAAAAAAAAAAAGGCAATTGGGTAAATGGTGCCACTCACTACATGCCATTAAAGGTCCCAGGGGAAGAAAAAAAAAAAGTCAGGCAGCAAGTTTTATGCTACGTGTTATAGAGTGAGGGATGGTAGAAGAAAGAGAGGAGGGGGAAGCTACTTATGAACTTCAGGAAGTGGTGGGGAGCTCTATTTGCTATGATGCAACTGTAGGTCGTGAACATTAGGTTTAGTTACAGAGAACATGCCAGGAAACCCTATGCAACAAGTAGGATGACTTTAGAAAGGGATCCTGAGGATGTTCAAAGAAAGCTATCACTGGTTTAGTTGACAGCTGTTTGCTTAGGGCCATGACCCATGGCTTGTGAGCATTATCACGAGACAGCTGCCCACCTGTTTCCTTACTGCTATCTATACAAAGTATTAAATACAAGAAATTCTATGTGTTCTACACCATAAGTACTAAGAATATTTTAAAATTAAAATCATGTGCAGACTCAATGCGTTTTTTTTTTTTTAGACTTTAAAATCTTAGTGTTATCCTTTGGTGCTTTTCTGTGTGTGTGTTTGTTGGTTTCAGCTCTTGCATTCACAGAATGAAACTTCAAAAACAATTTCCATGCTGGTGAGATAGCACAATGGTTATACAAAAAAAAAAAAAAAAAAAGCTCATGTCCAAAGCTCCAGAGATCCCAGGTTCAATCCTCAGCACCACCATAAACTAATGTCGGGCTGTGCTCTGATAATAAACAAACAAACAAACAAACAAACAAAAATTCCAGGCTACAGTCACTCCCTTAACTTGGAAGTAAAGTGAAATCTGTTAGTCCTATTACAATGAATCCTATTAGGAATAAATCAGCCCTGATTTATTGCTGGTTTTGTTTAGTTATGGAGAAAGCACTCTTTCTCTCTTATTCTTTCTATTTTATGTTATAGGACAGAGAAATTGAGAGGGGTAAGGAGAGAGAGAAGAGGAGAGAGATAGACAGGTCCTTACACACGGTGAAGTGTATGTAAGCTCTAATGGGTGTGCAACCCCAATTCTCTCAAAGATTTAAGACGAAAGTATTGATTCCTAAGAGTTTCTATGGAATCTTAAAAAAAAAAACAACAATAATGACTACTGTTGACTAATCTGTGCACCAATGCTAAGAACCTCCCATACAAAATATTTACTTAAAATTCTTTTGTAATGCTTGAATGGTTCTAGATGACAATGTTTTAAGGAGGGTGGAGGAGAGCAGCAGCAAAGACTTTCTCTTTCAAGATCAAATCCTAGTTGTTTTCTCTCATAGATATTATTTCAATTCCTTTTATGAATTTGATCTACTCCAATTTTAAAAGTTTCTATAGATGATTCCATTCACTAAAACGTTCACTAGACTTCAAAATATAAGACATGTTTAAATTTAGATGTTGGGAAGTCGGGCGGTAGTGCAGCAGGTTAAACACACGTGGTGCAAAGTGCAAGGACCTGGTAAGGATCCCAGTTAGAGCCCCCCGGCTCCCCACAGGCGGTGAATCAGGTCTGCAGGTGTCTTTCTCTCCCCTTCTCTGTCTTCCTCTCCTCTCTCCATTTCTCTCTGTCCTATCCAACAATGACAACCACAATAAAACAACAATAATAACTACAACAATAAAACAACAAAGGCAACAAAAGGGAATAAATAAAATACTTCTCTTTAAATTTACATGTTATTCTCACAATGCAATCTTCTCCCTCTTTGCATGTACTAGATCAAGACTATCTTTCCTATCAAACAGTCGGAATTCATCCTAGATATCAAGAAGAAGGCAACACATGGCAGGAGAACCGTCTATCTTTCCCTCAAGGAAATGAACATCTTGGGCTTTTACTAGAAATCAATGTCCCAAGAAGACATATTCTACAGGTATAATTCTGAAAAGCCAAAGTACCATTATCATACGTTCACAACACACACCACTGATATATTTCTCCAATTTATTTAAAGTGGGGTAAAACTAGACTGCTGTTTGAGGAAAAGACACTTTTTCCTTGCTGAGATCTAATTCTCTATGGTAAGAATTCCCAGATACCCACTGTTCTGTCTCTTAAACAAGGTAAGCTAGTCCTATATTCTCTCTCTCCCTTCTCTCTCTCTCTCTTTCTCTCTCTCTCTCTCTCTCTATATATATATATATATATAGAGAGAGTATATATATATATAGAGAGAGAGAGAGAGAGAATATATATATATATATATATATATATATATATAACATTTAAAAAACCGTAGGATAACAGGGGTACAACTCCACACAATTCCTACCATTAGAACCCTGATAATCTAGTCCCATATTCTAAATATCAAATAGCCTTTTTTTTTTCAAGTGTTGCTTTGTAAATATTTATCATATATGTTCTAAGACATGAGGCCAACAGCTGCAATCACCTAGGAAGAAAGAGTGGCTGTTTTACCAGGGACAAAAAAAATTTAATGATCTCTTAAAGCAACAGTCAGAAGGAACATGAGTTTGACACCTTTCCTCCATCTTGAGTTTAAGTGTCATATCACTGCATGTGTGTGACACATCACTTATTAAAATGACTAAAATTTCACCTAGCTTTTTGAGTTTTATAAATGCACATATTCTAATCCGCTGACATCTAACTCTGTCTCTTGTGCTTTGATGGCATCATTCACACTGGAAAAGGCCACTCACGTAGGGCTCACGCATATATATGTCATTGAGTTGAAACCTGGCTTAAGATTATAGTAATGTAGTGTGGGAGGTGGTACAATGAATGGATAAATCATTGGACTCTCAAGCATAAGGTCCTGAGTTCAATCTCCAGCAGCACATGTACCAGAGTGAAGTCTGGGTTTGTTGTTGTTGTTCCCCCTCTTCTTCTATCTTTCTCATTAATAAATAATAAAGGTTTCTTTAAAAGGTTATATTAATCATCTCAGTTATTATATTATAAAGGAATTAAAAAAGAATATTTGGTTTTATAAGAGAAAGTAGAGTTTCACATTTGATTTCAAAGTAGAAATATCTACATTGTCCACACTTTTTTGGGGGAGGGGGTGGAATTGTTTTCTTTGACTAATTAAAATGACATTTTCCACCTCTGTTTATCCCAAAAGAATGTATTGGAAAGATGGATGCTGAAAATCAAAATTATATTAGAAATAAGGAAGTAACTTGAAAACCACCTTAAAGATCCTTTTTTAAATAAAGCTTTTACTTTGAATTAATCTTTACTCCAAAGAAGATTTGATCTTACCTAATACATAGTTTCACATTTTAATTTCTAAGGCATCAGTTTCCAGTCACATCAAAAAGGATTTCATGCTAATTGGCATTTGAATTTTACAGGTAAGTTAAGTTGGAAACAAGCATATTTCAACATTATTCTTTTTTGTAGTTATTATTGTTGTTGATATTGATGTCGTCGTTGTTAAATAGGACAGAGAGAAATGGAGAGAGGAAAGGCAAGACAGCGGGGAGGGGAGAAAGACAGGCACCTACAGACCTGCTTCACTGCCTGTGAAGAGACTCCCCTGCAGGTGGGGAGCCAGGGGGCTCGAACCCGTATCCTTACACTGGGCCTTGCGCTTGGTGCCACGTGCGCTTAACCCGCTGCACTACCACCTGACTCCCTTCAACATTATTCTTAATTATTTTTTCTGGCTGCATGTTGAAAATAAGTCCTATGCTTGGGGGATGGGCGGTAGTGCACCAGGTTAAGTGCACATAGTGCGATGCGCAAGGACCCACTCAAGGACCACCTGCGGGGCTGGGGGTCATTCGATTTAGCAGGTTGGCAGGTGTCTCTTTTTCTCTCCCCTGTCTGTCTTCCTCTCCCCTTTCAATTTCTCTCTGTCCTACAATTTCTTTCTGCTACAACAGTAGCAGCAGCAACAATAACAGCAACAACAATGGGAAAAGATGGCCGTCAGGAGCAGTGGATTCGTAGTGCAGCCATGGAGCCCCAGTGATAATCCTGGAGGCAAAAATAAGGGGAGGGGAGAAAAGAAGAAGGAAGGAAAGAAGGAAGGAAGTAGAGAAAGAAAGAAGGAGAGAGGGAAAGAAAATGAATAGCCCTCTGCTTGAGAATAGCCAGTGTTAATATGGCTTGATGATACATTGGTTGAGTCTCGAGAACCACTCTTCACTCACTCCAATCTGCCATATTTGTCACTCAGTACTTCCGGTTACAGATGTTCCTCAGTTAATGACTATGATGCTCCAACCTGATAATCATGCTAAGTAAGTTGATGCTATTGTTAAAATGCAGCTGCATTTAATACACCTAGTCTACCGTCAACTGAAATAAAAGGTCTCCATGAAAAGTCAGGTATGGAAAGAGTTGGTCAGATAATCAAAATGAGGACACAGACAGTCTGAAGGATCTCACTCTTGTTCTCGAACTGCTGCATCAGTTACAGGTTTGAATGAAACTGATGACATTCTTTAAAGAAGCAAGTCGATGGTCAGTCTCTTATTGTGTGTAGTGATCAATAAATATAGTACAATACATTTTTAAAATTTATTTATTTTCCCTTTTGTTGCCCTTGTCGGTTTTTTTTATTGTTGTTACTGATGTCGTCATTGTTGGATAGGACAGAGAGAAATTGAGAGAGGAAGGGAAGACAGGGGGAGTGAAAGACAGACACCTGAAGACTTGCTTCACTGCTTGTGAAGCGACGCCCCTGCAGGTGGGGGAGCCGGGGGCTTGAACTGGGCTCCTTACATCCTTCCTTGTGCTTTGCACCACCTGTGCTTAACCTGCTGCTCTATGGCCCTAACTCCTAGTACAATACATTTTGACAGGGTGTTTGGTTTTCACTCAGAGGTTTGGACATTGAACTTTCCTTGTTATTTGACTCGAGAGGGTCAGAGAGGGAAAACATCAGGCTAGTTAGATTTTAATTTTATTTCTATTTACAAGGTCTTGTCTGAGTATTCTGGGTAGTCCTGTTATGATTTTTCTGTCATTCCCTTTTGGTCAGTGTATACATGGAGAAACAGTTGATTTCATATACTTAATGGATTTTTTTTTTTCCTGCATAACTATGTAGGGCAGGGTCAACCCACTTTTGACTCTAATTCAGTATAAGGGCTCCAGACTTGCTTTTAGCCTGTCAGACCAGGAAGAGGGATTCCAAAATAAAATGTCCATTCTCTTTACTAAGCATCACACCTCGGACTATTCTACCTTAAAGGTCTAGAACAGTTACACTAGCCCGTGTTTGGCAAAATCATCCAACACAAAGCATATTTTCCAACTGGATGTTGAGTATCTCATGTGTACTGAAGACTGCTCTGGAATTAGTTGAGAGCTTTTTTATCCCCCCAGATCACAAAGCTGACTGGGAACGATGTTCCTTGCTTAGCATCCTGGGAGAATACTGCAATGCACCATTAGCCTAGGAAAACATCAAAATTCAAAGTATGAAAAGTATGCTTTCTACTGAGTGTGTGTGTGTTTTTCTCCATACCATCATATGATCAAAATAAGCTAAGTCAAAACCACTGTTAGTCAGGGAACATCTGTACTTGTGCTCTTTCAGTTGGTCCAGGAATATCCATTGTTAAACTGAAGGCTTCATTCTAATAAAACAGATTAAAGTAATACTTTCATGGAGGTAATTAACAGTTGAACTACCAGCTGTAATGTGAGTTCCCTTGTCAGTTGCTAGCATCCAACTTAGGTTTTCGACACTATATTTTTGGTAAATTCTGAATAAATAACTGAAGCATTCTGATAAAAAATTAAACAGTACTTGAAAACATACCTTAAAAGTAAGTATTATTGTATACCTATGATCATAGCACAGTTTGTAGTAGCCAAGGCCTGGAAGCAACCCAGGTATCTCACAACAGATAAGTGACTAAGTTGTGGTGTGTATATATATATATACACACACACAATGGAATACTAATCAGGTGTTTAAAATGGTGAATTTGGGAGTAGGGTGGTAGTGCAGTGGGTTAAGCACAGGTAGTGCAAAGTTCAAGGACAAGCATAAGGATCCAGTTCGAGCTCCTGGCTTCACACCTTCAGGAGAGTCACTTCACAGGTGGTGAAGCAGGTCTGCAAGTGTCTTTCTCTCTCCCTCTCTGTCTTCCCCTCTTTTCTCCATTTCTCTCTATCCTATCCAACAATGACGACACCACCACCACCAACAACAATAACTACAACAATAAAACAAGGGAAACAAAAAGGGAATAAATAAATACACAGTTTTAAAAAATGGTGAATTCATCTTTACTCCATCTTGGATGGGGCTTGGAGAAATCATATTAAGTGTTATATCACTTTTTTGTTTTGTCAGAAACAAAAGGATGTATATGGGATAATCTCACTCATAGACAGAAGTTGAAAAATAAGAGCAAAAGGGAAAACACAAGGCATGAGAATCATTAACATAACCATTGTGCAATCCACCATTTCTAATTGAGAAGGTATTTGAGAGCTTTACATATCAATAATGTCTTATTTAACCTTTTGTTACATCTGTATAAGATGGAGACAAACCCTAGGTGTGCACAGGTTTTTTTAGACCAAGTTAGTTAAAATATATTGATTTTTAACTAATTTTTACCTCAGACTTTAAATGTAAGTTAATTTTACCTTTATGAGAACTATGTTGAAAACCTTTTTCATTTAACTTTGCCTGGTAAGAATGTAGCCTTAAAGTTACATTTTTAACCTTAAAGTTAATGTTTACCAAACTTTAAACACACACATAAACATATAAACATGGTCTTCAATACACAAGGAGAAAAACTTTTGTTACGAAGACATGTCATTTTAAACACTAATTTAGATCTGTACTGTCTTAGTTGTTCGGGGGGTGCGTTATCCGGCAGTGGCTTCTTGTGCAACTTCAGTTCTAGGAATTGCAGGTTGTGATCTCTGCAGGGATCTCTGCATATTCTAGCTCCTCTGCCTTCAGAGCTGAGCTGGGGATCTCGGCCAGGGGGCCCAGTCCTGGCAGGGAGCCCACGGTCTCCAGGTGGTCTGGGATCTGTCTAGACTTCATAGCAGGAGGGCAGACGAGCCGGCCGCGCAGAAGGTGCCGGCCAAGGTGCCCCAGGGTGGTGGCCAGGATGGGCTGCAGCCCTGCCCGCCATGTCTGCTGCCCTGTTCCCGGTGGCCGAGCAGTATGGAGGGAGCCCGTGCAGAATGCCCTGCTCCATGAAGTGGTGAACCGGCTCCTGCAGGTGGGCAGAGAGAAATGTCCCAGGAACAGAGAAACAGTCTCATGAAGAAAGGGCAGAGGCTTTTGGAAACCTCTTCACAAGCAGAAAAGAAGGCCATTGTGGCTTTACTTATCTGATCATCTTTGGTCTGTTGCATGTGTGTGGAGCCGAGATTCTTGTCCCTGTTCAGGGTGCCGTTATGTTGTTTTCACCAGCCTGGTTTCACGGGTGGGTAACAGATGACCAGAAACTCGTGGCTGAGCTGAGAACGCAATTTAATCTTTATTCACAAGCCAGCAAACAACCTAATCACCACACAATGTGCTCCTCCATCTTTCTCCCCCGGCGGCAGAGTCCGGAACTCAGGAAGTACGTAGGATAGGGGGCGGGGAGAAGGGAGAAGAGCGAAAAGGCAAAGACTAAACCACAATCTCCCGGAGGTGGGGGAAGTGAGACCAAACCAATGTGAAGCATACCAACATTTCCTGTAGACATCCTATTGGTAGGTTGTGTTTTCTGATCTATCTTCCTCCTCTGTGCCTTTTAATAGGTGGATTCAGGCCATTGACATTTATTGATATCAAAGACTGAAGATATTTTAACGTCATTCTTGTAGAGTTTTAGAGTGTTCTGATACAGGGCATATTCACGGTGGTCTGACTATTTATAGGAGACCTTTCAAAACTTCTTTCAGGGCAGGCTTGGTGATAGTTTATTCTTTTAACTGTTACTTCTCTCAGAAGTGTTTTATGCCTCCATCTAGACTGAATGACAATCTAGCAGGATACAGTAGTCTTGGTTGAAAGCCTTTCTCATTGAGCACTTGATAGATATCATGCCATTCTCTTCTGGCCAGTAGTGTTCGTGTGGAGAAGCCTGCTGCTAATCTTATGGGTTTTCCTTTTTAGGTGACTATTTGTTTTTCTCTTGCAGCCTTCAGGATCCTTTCTTTATCCTTATTCCTTTCCATTCTAAATATGATGTGTCTTGGTGTCTTTAAGTCTGAGTTAATTCTGTTTGGGACCCTCAGGGCTTCTTGAACCTTTTTGTCTTGATGTTATCTAGACTAGAGAAGTTCTCAGCTATTATGGCCTGAAGAATGCTTTCTTCCCCTCCCTCTCTTTCTTCCTGTGCTAAGCCCATAATTAGTATATTATTTCTTTTGAAGTCATCCCATAGGTCTCTGTTGTTGTTTTCAGTATCTCTTAATCTCTTTTTGAGATCTCTTACTTCTTTTTTAGTTGTTTCTAATTTGTCCTTGGTCTTGTTAATTCTATCTTCAGCCTCATTTATTCTATTCTCTCTCCCCTCTACTCTTTTCTGGAGTTCATCTATTTTGTTACCCTGTTCTGATACTGTTTTAGCTTGTTCAGCTAGTTGTGTTCCTAGCTCAGCTATTTCAGCTTTCAGCTCTCTAATAACCTTGAGATAATTAGTGTTTTCTTCTAGAGTCTCATTTGTTGTTTCTGCATTTCTGTTGACAATTCTTTCAAACTCTTTACTCATGCCTGTGATTATTTCCTTAACTAGTGTTTGTATGTTGACCTCATTATTTTGTGCTTCAGCCTTTGGGGGGCTTTTAGCTGGACTCTTGTCGGGGTTCATTTCTCCAACATTTCTTCTTGTTGGTTTAACCATTTTATATATTATGTTATGAGTTACCTCTCTCAGTACTTTTCAAATTACTGGTCACTCTTGCCTGGATTGACTTGTGTCTAAGTAAGGTAATTAAAGGGTTCACAGTCATGGAAATTGACAGTTGTTTCAATATTATTTTAATCCCTGAGTTGGAGCACAGTGGCTTAAAATCCTCTTTTGTTCTTTTTCTTCCCTGTAGGCTACAGGAGCCTGAGGGCTTTTATAAGTAGGCTTCTTAGCTTAATCACTAACTCCTGACCAAGAGATAAAGCAGGGTGTGGCAGAGATAATCCAGTGGCTATGCAAAGAAGCTCTCACAACCCCACTGCTAGGCCATGCTGGTATAGAGCTTCACCTGAGTTTCCTCGTTAATTCTCTGTACCCTGGTGTCAGCACAGGGAATTCCCCCCCCCCCATGTTCCAGATTCTGAGAGCAATAGCAATGGAGACTCACAGTTGCATTTTTTGAGTCTTAGGGGAGTCCTCTCCTTCTTTCAGCTGTCTGCTTATTGGTGAAACAGACTGGAGTGGTGTCTCGATTGGTAAACTGCCAGACTGCTACCAGACACTTAATCTCTCCCTAGGCTCCTCTATGTCCATGAGCCACATGTGTTTGCACTCACAGGTGATTTGGTAAGTTCCTGAAGTCGTTATAGTCCTGTCTTGTTGTGGTCGAGGTGGCCTCCTTTGGTATTCCTAGTTGACCTGGGAGAGGAAAGGAGAGAAGCACAGCTGCTGCTGCTCCCTGCCTTCCTAAAAATACTTTTTAAAAAGCAAGGATTATCTAAGACTTATATGAAGTAAGAGATATTAACACTAAATGATTTTAGGAGGGAAATGTCATAGGGAATGCCTGATTTTTCTGAGGAATTTCTAGCACTTAGTAATTTATACCTTTCAACATAATTTACAGGACCTAGAGTGAGAAGAGGAAAAAAGGAAGGACACTTGGAAGTAGTGATATGTGCAGATGTGACTTAGAAAGGAAGAGAAGGCAGGACCATAGACAAAAATGGGCAAAAGTATAGAAATATACTTAGTATATTTAAATATACTTAGTATAAAGTATAGAAATATAGATAGTTATAGAAATAATAGTCAACCCATATCTGTGATCTTGGGAGGACTACTGCAGTTTCCAATGGAGGGAATGGGGACGCAGAACTCTGGTGGTGGGAATGGTACAGAATTACACCCCTGTTATATCATAATTTTTTAAGTCAGTATTAAGCCACTACTAAAAATTTTTAGAAAAGAAAAAACAAACAAACAAAACCAACTTAGAGGTAGATAGTATTCGCTCTTCTAACACCAGTAGCAGCCTGAGGCAAGGAAAGATTAATTCCCTGAGTTCCAGTCCCAGTGCAAATTTCCCCTGATTTTCTTGGTAGCAGAAATACTTAGTGCAGAGTACTCTCTTTCCTCAGTGGTTTTGGAAAAGTGCCAAATCTGTGACTTCTCAAATTTCATAGAGCGCTGTTTTATATCAGAGGGTTTTCAATTATTTACAGCTTCATATAAATTGACAGTTTGTGTTGCTAGAGAGGATCTGGCATTTTTCCCCTATAAAAATCCAGTAATTTATAAGGGTATTTAGAAATATCCTCCACCATCTCCAGCACTTTGTTACTTTATTTTGTTCTGATTTCTCTCTCTCTCTCTCTCTCTCTCTCTCTCTCTATCTATCGATCTATCTCTCTCCTTGTCCCTCTCCCTCTCTCTTTGCCACCACGATTATCACAGGGGCTCAGTGTTTGCATTATGAATCCACTGCTCATGGAGGCCATTTTTTTCCATTTTTTATAGGACAGAGATAAATTGAGAGGGGAGTGGAAGATAGAGGCAGAAAGTTAGACACCTGCAGACCTGCTTCACCACTTGTGAAGTGTTCCCCTGCAGGTGGGGAGCAGGGGGCTCGAACAGGTATCTTTGTGTAGGTCCTGTCACTTTTCTTCAGAAGGTTTCCTTTGCCACTCCCCCACATCTCTCTGCTGAAGGGTAGATGCATCACTCACCTCTTAAAGATATATGTTATTAATGTTTTATTTTTTCCATTTCAAGCCAGTTTATAGAAGGGAGGTTATTGGTTTACAGAACAGTTGGCATATGGGTACAATTTCTCATCTCCTCATGACTGGTGTCTGCAAAACATTCTCACTTCCAGTGTGTGTCCTTATCCACCATCATGCACCAGGACTCCAAATCCTCCCCATCCCCTCATTTCTCCTCCTCTCTAGAGTTCTGGCTTCGGTGCAGTACCTTATACCTAGTCCAAGTGTTACTTTGTCATTTTTCCCTTTCTGTCCTTGTTTCTCAAGTCTCACCTCTGAGGGAAATCATTTGATATTTGTCCTCTTCTTGACTTATCTCACTTAACAGATTTCTATTTCTTAATTGACGGTCTGAAGAGGCTTTGCAAAGCAGGATTGCCTTTCCTTAGTCATCTGAATAAGCATGAGACTCATTCTGTTACCAAATAAATGAGGAATATGCAAGCAAAGACACACTCTTTAAAATTTTTTATTTTATTTTGTGTTCTGGAACGTGGCTCTGTAGATAAAGTGTTAGACTTTCAAGCGTGAGGTCTTGAGTTCCATCCTTAGTTGCACATGCATCACAGTGATGGCTGGTTCTTTCTTTCTCTCCTCCTCTCCCTCTCATTAATAATAATAATTAAAATAAAGATCATTAATTTAAAATATTTTAATGAGAGAGAGATACAGAGAGGAAGATACAGAGATAGAGGAACCAGAACACTGCTCTGTTCTGACTATGATGATGCTGGAGATTGAATCTGGGACTTCAGAGCCTCAGGCATGAAAGCCTTACATAACCATTATGCTGTCTCCCCAGCCCCACAAAGACAGACTTCTTTAAAAATTTTCTTTATTGGGGGATTAATGATTTACAGTCAATGGTAAAATACAGTAGTTTGTACATGTGTAACATTTCTCAGTTTTCCACATAACAATTCAACCCCCACTAGGTCCTCCTCCACCATCATGTTCCAGGCCCTGAACCCTCCCTCCCAACCCCAGAGTCTTTTACTTTGGTGCAATACACCAACTCCAGTACAAGTTCTGCTTAGTGTTTTCCCTTTTGCTCTTATTTTTTAACATATGTCTATGACTGAGATCATCCCAGATTTATACTTTTGTTTCTGGCTTATAACCTGATTCCTTCAAGCTCCATCCAAGATGAGGTGAAGAAGGTAAATTCACCATTTTTTAATAACTGAGTACTATTCCATTGTATATATAGATCATAACTTACTCAGTCACTCTTCTGTTGTTGGACATCTGGGTTGCTTCCAGGTTTTGGCTATTACAAATTGTGCTTCTGTGAAAACAGGTATATAGGAATGTAGGTTTGGTTCTTTTGGCTCTATCTCCAGGGGAGGAACTGCAGGGTCATAGGGTAGGTCCACTTCTAGCCTTCTGAGAGCTCTCCAGACTGCTCTCTGACACACTTCTATTTATATCCATTTCCCCCCTTGAATAATTTTGTCTATAACACTGGGAACATTCAGAGACAGAGGTGAATCTCCTACATGGTCTTTCTTCAGTATCATTTCTTCTGAAAGAAAGAAAGAAAGCATTCATTTAGACAACTGACACAGTACAGTGTGCATACTAGAAAGTGAAACATCATCTTTCAGCAGGGAATGGCCCCAACCCCCCACTAAGATGGAGACATCGTGTTTGAAATAGTGTAAAAATCCTAAGAGCAGCTGGTAGACATCAGGACTAGCCTCATTTCAAGAGGCTGGCTTGGTAGTTTTCCCTGTTGATCTACATGTCATACATATCAGAATAGCAAAAAGGAGAAAGAAGATTGTTTTAAAAATAAATGCATGGGGAGTTGGGAGGTAATGCAGCTGGTTAAGTGCACATGGCACAAAGCGCAAGAACCGGTATAAGTATCCTGGTTCAAGCCCCTGGCTCCCCACCTACAGGGGAGTCGCCTCATGGGCGGTGAAGCATGTGTCTATCTTTCTCTCCCTGTCTCTGTCTTCCCCTCCTCTCTCCATTTCTCTCTCTGTCCTATCTAACAATGACGACATCATTAACAGCAACAATAATAACTACAACAACAACAACAAAAAATAGGGCAACAGAAAGGAAAACGAATAAATATAAATAAATACATACATACATACATACATACATACATACATACATACATACATACATGGGGGCCAGGCAGTGGTGCACCTGGTTCAGCGCATACATTACAGTACGTAAGGATCTGGGTTCAATACCATGGTCTCCACCCACAGGGGGAAAGCTTTAGGAGTGGTGAAACAGGTCTGTAGATGTCTCTCTGTCTCTCTCCCTCTCTATCTCCCTCTCTCCTCTCAATTGCTTTCAGTCTCTATCCTATAATAAATAAATAAATAAAATTTTAAATTAAAAGTAAATAAATCTATGAAGGAGTGGAAGGTTACATATCTTCATCTGATGTTATTTGGAACTTTATGGCAGTTAAATGCTTCTGCCACTTGATCAAGATGATCTCTCTCTAGCTCCTCTCTATAGTAACGATGGCTAGTTATGCATTTTTTGTGTGAACAAGAGAGATTGCTCTGATTATAATGTGATCCTAGAGACTGAAGCCGGGGTTGCTAAATTTTGCTAAGAACACAGTCTACCTGATGAACTGTTCTCTGGTTATGGTTACGATTACTACCAATACAGAATGCTTATACTGTGTTAAAGTTGAAATTCATTAGAGGACTGAAAAGAACACTGGTTATCTGACAAAAGATCCACAGTTCAGTGCTCAACTAACCAAATCTCATTTCCAGCATGAACTTGATGCACTAACTAAAGAAATAAACAACTAAAGAAGAAGGTTAGGGGTTCTTGTCTTGTACAATATTCTCCAGTGGTTGTGTTTAAAAGTCTGAGGTATCCTCTTTCTGCCCCTCTGTCTCTATTTTTAAGAGAGAGAGAAAAGGGAGAGACGAAGAGAGAGAGGGAGAGAGAGAATCTAATATTTTTATGGAGACCACACAAGTTCTACCAAAATCCATTTAAAGGAGCAAAATATTGAGATTTCAAATTTTTAACACAAGATTGACTTTGGAGGCCTAAACTTTTATTGTGTAGATAATGGTTTAAGGATCATCTGGGGCCCTAGTCAAGGAATCCTGGGATTCCCACAAAGATATGATGGGCCTAGAAAAGACCCCTCTCTTCACCATCACTGGTCACCTCCATCAGGAACAACATCAGAAGCCCTCTTGTGGGCCTCTACAGGAACTTGTCCTCCATGTGGAAAAACAGTGGTAGAAACTGCCCCACTCTCTGAAGGGAGGCTGGGTCAACATCCTCTGCTACTTGAGGAAGACGGGTTTTGAAATAAGTGCAGCCCAGGATGTTCCTAGCTGTGACCATGGAATGTGGATTCAGACCTACAGGGATAGACAAGTTATACAGGCTTCTATGCTATAGATGGGGGAAAAAGGGGAGGGGGCTAGGCTAGATTGATGGGGTTTACAGTTAACAGGATTTATATACTTTCCTTGTATTTGGAAGCTATTCTCTTTGCTGATCCAGCTTTCTAGACCTATTTCCAACTCTGACACCATACCCCCAGACAATACCTTTGATCCACCTCCATGTTAGCTGTCAAGCTCAGGTCAAAATTAGTAAAGTCATGGGCCCCTTGGAACATACCTAAAATAGACTTCCTAGCTTTTTCCAAAAGGCAGACCCTGAATTTTAACTGCTATATTCTTATCTTTAGGTTCCTAATTATCAAACAATTTGTTTTGCTTTATATCTTAATGCTTTTCAGCCACCAAGTTGAAGATGCTACCATGATGCCAACCTGACTTCCCTGGGAAGACAACCTCACCAGGTTAAGCACATATAGCACTAAATACAAAGACCTGTGCAAGGATGTGGGTTTGAGCACCTGGCTCCTCACCTGCAGGGAGGACACTTCACAAGGGGTGTAATTCCACACAGTTCCCATTACCAGAGTTCCATGTCCCATCTTCTCCATTGGAAACTTCCCTATTCTATGTCCCTCTGGGAGTCAGAACCAACATTCTTTATGGGGTGCAGGAGGTGGGAGGTCTAGCTTCTGTAATTGCTTCTCTGCTGAACAGGAGCACTGGCAGCCTCCCAACCTGTTTCTATCCTTCCCTAGTGAGGTAGGGCTCTGGAGAGGTGAAGTTCCGGGGGACACATTGTCACTTGCATTTTTTTAATGTATATATTTATAAAAAGGAAACACTGGAGCCCCTGACTTCCCACCTGCAGGGGAGTCACTTCACAGCGGTGAAGCAGGTCTGCAGGTGTCTATCTTTCTCTCCCCCTCTCTGTCTTCCCCTCCTCTCTCCATTTCTCTCTGTCCTATCCAACAATGATGGTATCAATAACATCAACAATAATAACTACAACAACAATAAAATAACAAGGGAAAATAAATAATTTTTTTTTTAATTCTTAAAAAAAAAGGAAACACTGACAAAACCATAGGATAAGAGGGGTACAACTCCACACAATTACCAGAACCAGAACTCCATATCCCATCCCATCCCCTGATAGCTTTCCTTATCTGGCTTCTGTAATTGCTTCTCCAATGAACATGGGTGTTGACAGGTCGATCCATACTCCCAGCCTGTCTCTCTCCTTCCCTAGTAGGGTGGGGCTCTGGGGAAGCAGAGCTCCAGGACACATTAGTGGGGTTGTCTGTCCAGAGAAGTCTGGTCACATCCTGCTAGCATCTGGAACCTGGTGGCTGAAAAGAGAATTAACATATAAAGCCAAACAAGTTGTTGACTAGTCATGTCACTTGCATTTTTAACCATAGATAGATAAACATACAGAGAATATAGAACTGAAGATGCAAGTTCAAACCCCATGCCTTCCACTTTGTGGTTACTTATGCATCCTATGTTTTAGTTTCCTCATCTGTATGTTGGGGACTATAGGATTATCACATGCAAAACTTTATGAAAATTGAATGAGCTGAGACAGATGAATTACTCAGATATACTGCAGGATTTGTAGAGTGGTGATTACCACTGTCCTTCTTCTCCTCCTCCTCCTCCTCATCATCATGTCCTGCTTTCTCTCCCATAATAAATTTTCTACCTAGAAGGATACTTACCACCTAGGAAAGGTAATACATTCCTGCTGAGGGACTGGATAGATGCAATAAGAAAGAGTTTGGTGTACTGCACTAGAACAAAGAACTCTGGGAAGGAGGGCAGGGAGTGGGCTGAGGGAGGGGGTTTGAGGTCCTGGTACAAGATGGTGGAAATGGACTTAAGTTGGAGGTGAGTGTTTTGCAAACACCTATCAGGGGGAGAACAGAAATCACACCCATGAGTCAACAACTGTACTAAACTACTAACTGACCAATTAAGTGATAAAAGAAGGAAAAAGGAAAACACACACACACACACACACACACACACACATGAATTAACAAATCAGGTCAATGATGTCCATACAAATGTCTTCTTCAGCTGCCAGGGAAATGGTTCAGAAGGTGGAGTACAGGACTTGCATACCTGAGGCCCTCAAGTTAGATCCCTGGCACTATATACCCTGGTCTTTCTCCTCAAGCTTTTTCATTAAATAAATAAAATGATTCCTTAAAAAAATATACCTACTGAAATATTTTCTTTCCTGGTTACTTGAATGAGATATACCTTATTCTCCAGTGGAAATTTGTACCGTGCCTCACTCAGGATGCCTCATTTGAAGCAACACGTGACAAAAATCAGAGTCAATCAGAAGAAAATACAGCGGAACCACCAATTTGGGGTGAGTTATTTCTTTCTGTGTTTGAGCTTGCATACTAATTAAACTCTTGTGAATTTCTGTGTGTCAGAATCCTTCCTATCACCATCCTGTGGAAAGATGTTTGCGTCCCTCTTGAGCTTGAACTCTTTGCGGGGGTCTGATAGGCTGGCAATTTCCAGATTGCAGAGCTGCTTGAGTTACAACAAGTGACTATGGTAGTCGATGCTGGCCTTTTCTGCTTTACTCTTTTAGAAGCACACATCATTCTCCATCTTCTGTGTCTATGCTCGCCTTCATTCTGCGCTTCTTCATTTTAGGAGGATTTCAGAACGGAGATGATGATAGAGCACTCTGTGACACTGTTCTATTAATGGCCAGTGATATCACCTTTGTCTGTAAAGTAGGAAGGACGGCAGATGTCAACAGGGGGCCTGTCTGGCCCAACATAGCATTAGCTCAGACTATATATACCAGGCACCCGAGAGCTTAAAATGGAGTCCAGAGTAAAATAATAGTAAGGTAAGATGACATTGTACCAGAGGTAGGGCAATGTTGACATCCTACATCTAGTAGATGTTGGGGTGGGGGAAAAATATGTATAGTAATCCTTTGAGGAAAAACAACATTGATAGTTCTTGACTACATTTAATTACATGTTCTCTAGACTTTTTTCTAGTTTTATAGTTTGGGAGAAAGAGAGAGAGAGGAAGCTGGTTGGTTTCACACCTGGTTGAGTGCATATGTTACAAAGCGTAAGGATCTGGGTTCAAGGCCCCAGTCCTCACCTGTAGGGGGGGAAAGTTTTTCAAGTGGTGAAGCAGGGCTGTATGTCTCTCTCTCTCTCTCCCTCTCCCTCCCCTCTCAATTTCTGGCTGTCTCTATCCAATAAAGAAAGAAAGAAAGAAAACCCATCAAACAGATTCCAATTCAGTTCTTAGCGTTTTTTTTTTAAATTTCTTTATTGGGGAATTAATGTTTTACATTTGATAGTAAATATAATAGTTTGTACATGCATAACATTTCCCAGTTTTCCATATAACAATACAACCCCCACTAGATCCTCTGTCAAGTTCTTAACTTTTTAAAAAATAATTTTGATATCAGAGATTGTGTGTGTGTGTGTGTTACATTCCATTTTAAAACCATGATTATTTAGCCAAGAGATAAAGTATTAGGTTACACTGCAGGAAAGGAGGCTTTTCTGAGATGACATGACTTCATCTATCCAACAGAAATTACCAGGGGGAAAATGATTCATTCTTGCCAACAGAAAAATAAATGTTTCAGAGACTGGAAATGCATCTGTGACATATATTGATGGCTCAGAGGAAGGTCGGGTCAGCCTAGTGCTCACTCAGTCATCACCACCCTCCCAGAAATGAGGAAGTGAGGCTCCTGGGGGGTCAGTTAGAGCACAATTCCCTGTTGGCTGTTCTGTGGAAAGAGTTTTTAGATGGAGCCAGCTGGCAGCCATGATATGTGAGTGGGATGAGGGCTGTGAGACACTGAGCAGGGGAGGATAGAAGGAGGAGGCACAATGGAGAAGAAAGGATGACAGCCATGGGGAGGGAGGGACATGGCTAGAATATTCTGGCATTGACTGATTGATTACAAAAATGTTCCAGGAGCCAACTGTGCCTGATTTCCACATGGAAAGTTGAAAGTTTGCCTCGGTCTCCTTTCCTTTATAGCTAGTCTCACAAATCCATCTTCCCAATGCTTACAAAATGATCTTTCCTACCAGAAGAGCTTAATAATGTTCGCTCCTTGCTAGCAATCCTGTTCTAAAGACAGAATGGCAGGGGGCCAGATGGTGGTGCACCTAGTTGAGTGCAGATGTTACATTGTACAAGGACAAGGGTTCGAGCCCCTAGCTGCCACCTGCAGGGAGAGTTTTGAGTGGTGAAGCAGTGTTACAAGGGTCTCTCTACAATACCCTTAGCCTGCCTGATGTTAGCTGTCAGGCTGAGGAAAAATCAGTAAAGTCATGGGCCCCTTGGAATATACCTAAAATAGACTTCCTAGCTTCTTCCAACATAAAGACCTCAAATCTCATCTGCTCTATTTTTACCTTTAGGTTGTCGATTATTAAGCAATTCATTCTGCTTTATATCTTATTATTTTTCAGCCACCAAGTTGCAGTAGCTTCCATGACGTGAACCTGACTTCCCTGGGCAGATGACCTCACCAGTGTATCCTGGAGCCCCACCTCCCCAGAGTCCTACCCCATTAGGGAAAGATAGAAATAGACTGAGAGTATGGATTGGGCTGCCAATGTCCATGTGAAGTGGAGAAGCAATTACAAAAGCCTGACCTCCCACCTTCTGCACTCCATAATAGTGCTGGGTCTATATTCCCAGAGGGATAAAGATTGGAAAGCTTCCAATGGAGGGGATGGGATATGGAACTCTGGTGGTAGGAATTGTACCCCTCTTTTCCTAAGGTCTTGTTGGTCATTAATAAAAGAAAAAAAAATCCAAGTGCCTCTCTCAGTATCACCCCTTCCCTCTCAATATCTAGCTATCTCTATATAATAAATAAATAAATAAATATAATAAAAAAAAAGACAGAATGGCAAACTACGCCCAATGGCCCACATTTGGTCTAATGCTTGTTTTGGTACAGACAGTGAGCTACAAATGGCTTTTTGATTTTTAAGTGATATATATATATATATCACTTAAAAAAAAAATATATATATATGGCCTTGGAGAGAGAGTTCAGTATGTCATAGCACAGAACTTGCATGTCTAAGACCCCAGAGGTCCCAAGCTCAATTCCTGTCACCATCAAATGACAGAACTGAGTACTGGTCTTGTGCATGGACTTATAAAAATAAATAAATAATCCTCTAGTTGTTTGGTTTTTTTTTTAAAGAATTGGGGTTGGGTGTTGGGCAGAACAGCAGCTTCCCCCTGCTTATACCTGCGGTCTATTTACATAACCAGTTATCTAGGAACCGCCCTGCCTGCAGGGCATTGGTTTAATCCCCACTGGTTCAAGATGTCTTTTTGCTCCGCCCCTGTTGGATAGTATGCCAGCTCCCCCTGGCTTCTGCTTAACCAAGCACAGGTATGCCTATATAGGGATTGGTTTGATCCCATTCAAAGCGGTCTATTTACATAAATCACTTTTACATTTACATAAAGCACCATACTCCCTCCAGGGTATTAGTGGTTTAGTGGTAAAATTCTCACCTTCTCCGCCCCCTCTCCTTGTCACACCCTGATCCTCTCCTTGTCACACCCTGATCTTCCACCAGTCACTTTTTGCTCCACCCTCTCTATGTTACATCCTGTTTCCACCCTACTTGGAGAGTATAAAAACAGCTGCTCT
This sequence comes from Erinaceus europaeus, assembly GCF_950295315.1. NCBI lineage: Eukaryota > Metazoa > Chordata > Mammalia > Eulipotyphla > Erinaceidae > Erinaceus > Erinaceus europaeus. The sequence goes on from NC_080163.1 coordinate 14,848,323, forward strand.
TCTGATTAAACACACTTGCAAATTGCTTTCTGGCTCTGAGAATGATGAATGTGTCCCAAAGATAACTGCTCTTGGATGAGTTCTTTTAAAATTTCTAACTTCTCCCTAGGCAAAGGCCACTGTTCCACTCAGACAGGCTCATTAGAAAGCCAATCTAAGCAGGGAGTTCTGTTACAAACATTGGCAGTTAGTATTGGGGGTGCTGGTTGTGTCTAGCAGTCTCACAGGAGTGAGTGTGGTGTCCTGCAGAGGTGTCTGAGGATATCACTACATCTAAAGATTCCAGCAAGTCTCTTCCCAATAAATTGTTGCTTATATCAGCTATTAAAGGCCAAAAGCGTCCAGTAGTTCCTTCTGGATCTTCTCACACAAGGGAATCTCATGTGAGGAATGCCTGAGTCAATCCTCCAACACCATGTAAGTGTGGTCCTGGGAGGAGTTTCCAACTCTGGGGAACCTCTGCTTGTCTTAAGATTGTCTTATCTGCTCCCGTGTCAATCAAACACTTAAAAGGAATATTACCAATCTTTACTGTCATAGTTGGGTGACCCCTTTCTAAAACAGGGGTGGTCCATAAAATCTCAGGCTCCGAATTCGAGCTGTTCTCTTGCTCCAGCTGGTTATTTCTATGCTGGAAGTTCCCACATACCATGGGTTCCTCCTTCTGCTCACCCTCTGTTATTGTTACTTGGCGTGGTGGGTGTAGTGACGGATTGGGTCCCAAGCTGGGCTTCTGTTTGTGGAAGAAGGGCACAGCACCAAGCAGGTGACCTGCTTCCTTCCCTCTTGGGGGCGGGGCTAAGGGAAGCCCCACACCTAGTTTAAATCCCTGTTTACATTTGGCAGAGGCGTGCCGTTCCTATGGAACCTTGACCAAACCAACAATCTCTCCAGTGAAATCCTTTCTGGCATCTGGGACAAGGCATTCGTGGTCTCTGATTCCCTGTCTGGAGGCAGAGTTGCCCTGACTGGAGGCGGGGTTGCCCTGAATGGAGGCGGGGTTGCCCAGTTGTGAGTGAGTGAGTGAGTTAAAAAAAAAAAAACGCCCCCTCTCGTAGTCACCCTGATTTCCACCAGTCTCTTTTCACTCCACCCTCTCTACGTCACATCCTGTTTCCACCCTACTTGGCAAGTATATATACAGATGCTCTTCTTTTTGAACACAATTGGGATTGCCTTCCTGCTCTGAAAGTTCCAGAGTGTATCTCCTGCGATGCTAGCTCAGCACGAGTTCCTGATCCCTCTCCCACATAGCAGCCTAGATTGGCTCCAGTTGAGTTCTCTCCAACCCAGAGAGCACTTGCTCAGGAAGAAGCACCCTCAGGCTATCCTGAGTTGGGGGCAGGCAGTGTTGCAACTGGTTAAACACACATATTACCAAGAGTAAGAACTAGGTTTAAGTCCCCATTTTCCATCTGCAGGGGGGAATCTTCACTAGCAGTGAAGCAGATTTGCAGGTGTCTAGCTTTCTCTCCCTCCCTCTATCTCCTTGTCCTCTTTCAATTTCTCTCTGTCCTGTCTAGTAAAAATTAAAAAAAAAAAAAAAAGGAAAATGGCTGCCTGGAGCAGTGGATTCATAGTGCCGGCACCTAGCCCCAGTAATAACACTGGTGGCAGAAAGAAAGAGAGAAAGAAAAGAAGAAAGGAAGAGAGATAAGAGAGAAAGAGAGAGAGAGAGAGAGCGAGAGAGAGAGAGAGAGAGAGAGAGAGAGAAAGGAAGGAAGGAAGAAAGACTGGAGAGGTAACATAGTGGTTATGCAACCCCAGCACCACCATAAACCCAAACTGAGCAGTGTTCTGTTCTTCCTGTCTTTCTCTCTCTCTTCTCATTCAACTAACTAAATAAAACTTTTATATTTCCCCCCCTGAGGAATAACATTTCATGACTCGTGAAAATTAGATGAAATCCTGGTATCTATAAAGAAAGTTGTATGAAGTCACACTCCTTCATGTTCATACTAGCTGGGGCCACTTTTACTGAGTTGAAATGACGTGGATCACTAAGCCTAAAGTATTTACAGTCTAGCATTTTACAAAAATAAATAAATAAATAAAATTTTAAAAATCCCTTATCTCTCCCTATAGGATAGCATTCACTATTTATTTTTGTTTATATATTTATTTATTTATTTTTACCAGAGCACTGCTCAGCTCTGGTTTATGGTGGTGGTGGTGTCTGGGTGTGGGGGGTCGTGCGGGTGGTGGTGGTGGTGGTGGTTTGAACATGGGATCTTGAAGCCTCAGGCATGAGAGTCACTTTGCATAACCATTATGCTATCTACCCTTACCTAATTTTATTTTATTTTTAATGCTAATCTGACTCTCCAGTAACAGCACACAACTACCTGAATTTTATCAGTACTATGTTTTTTCCACAATCCTCTGAGAATAAGCCTTTCCTCATTCTGGCTGTTCCCTGTACCCTTCCTCAGCATTCACAGCTCCCTAGGGAAGGAATCCACACTCCACTCACTAGCACAACCTTGCCACAGACATGGTGTACAGCCGTAGTCTATCAACGACAAAGGGTCGCCTGAATCAGCCCGTCTCCTCCACAGTGGTTTGAGGAGCTGCGGACAGGAAGGCTTTCCCTGTCCTGCTATAAAGGCTAATTCTAGAGGAGTAACCAAGTCCTCCTAATTGAGACATTCCATTCTCTTCCTTTGGTTTAAGCTCTGCACAGCATCTAAAGCCATAGGTGATTGCTATACAATCAGACACTGGCACTCTTAGTTCTAAATCTTCGATTTCTGTATTGAGTGCATTTTCAGGAGGAAAAATCCTGGTGTTACGGAAATATTTGTGGAACAGCTCTGAGTACTACAACTCCAGGGTGTAGCAGATCCAAAGGATGAGGCCGAGACCACGACCCCGTGGAGGGCAGGGAGATACTTTATTTTATTTATTTTTTAAATTTTTTTAAGTATAAAAAGGAAACATTGACTAAACCATAGGATAAGAGGGGTACAACTTCACACATTTCCCACCATCAGAACTCTGTATCCCATCCCTTCCCCTAATAGGTTTCCTATTCTTTAACCGTCTGGGAGCATGGACCTAACTAAGATCATTGTGGGATGCAGAAGGTGGAAGATCTGGCTTCTGTGATTACTTCCCTGCTGAACATGGGCTTTGACAAGTCGATCTATACTCCCAGCCTGTCTCTCTCTTTTCCTAGTGGGGAAGGGCTCTGGGGAAGCAGAGCTCCAGGACACATTGGTGGGGTCGTCAGTCCAGGGAAGTCTGGTCGCATCCTGCTATCATCTGGAACCTGGTGGTTGAAAAGAGAGTTAACATACAAAGCCAAACAAATTGTTGACCAATCAAGGACCTAAAGGCTGGAATAGTGCAGGTGAATTATTTGCAATAATTTCATTATGATATGTACAGGAATTATTTTTCTTTATATTCATTCTGGGTTTAAGAATTTCTTGTGGGAGTTGGGCAGTAGTGCAGTGGTTAAGCACATGTAAGGATCCCGGTTTGAGCCCCGGCTCCCCACCTGCAGGAGATACTTTATTTTAAGGTATCAGCTTACAGGCAGATTCCTGCCAGACCTGCACACACACTTGTCCCTCAGCACACAACTTTCATCAATTTCGAAGTGCGCATGGCACAAGCTGATTGGTTAGAAACAATGTCCATCAAGGTGCTGACAATAAAGGTGAGAGCAGGTTGGCTACCATCAGAGCCAGCCAGCCACGCAGATGCTGGAACGTAGAAGTGGGCGTCCACCAGGAGCCTATAGATTTTTCATTTCACTGAAGCCCTCCAGGTGTGGTGGGCACTTGTTGCAGGGCTGTTGGTGACAGGGGTTCAAGAGAAACCACTTGTAGCTGTAAATTATTGGCATCTTACCAGGGGTCAGACTTTGTTTAAATATGGTTGTGAGTTCTGTGGTCACTCTATAAAGAAGTTACTAGTGTGATCACAAAACTTTTTATTTTATTTTATTTATTATTGGTATGAGACAGAGAGACATTGAGAGAGGAGGGAGAGAGAGAGAGAGAGAGAGAGACCTGCAGCCCTGCTACACCATTCTTGAAGCTTTCCCCCTGCAGGTGGTGACCAGGGGCTTGAACCAGGGTCCCTGCACACTGTAGTGTGTGTGTGTGTGTGTGTTTGTGTGTGTGTGTGTGCTCGTGCTTAACCAGGTGCACCACGACCTGTCCCCCTGTAATCACGGATATCACATCTAGGTTTAGATAATCTGTCACTTCTATGTAAGTGATAACAACTGAGGTGGTTCCATCCCACAGCAAGGGGCAGATTCAGGATTCAGTTCCAGCGCCTAATCTTCTAGTGTCTGCATCATAAAATGAACAGCCTTTGAGGTCAGATGGTGGCACACCTGGTTGAGCTCACATGTTACAATGCCCAAGGACCCAGGTTCAAGCCCCCAGCTCCCACCTGTAGGGGGAAAGGTTTGCAAATGCTGAAGCAGCATTGCAGGTGTCTCTTTCTCTCTCTCTCCTCTTTCTATCATTCCCTTTCCTCTTGATTTCTGGCTGTCTCTATCTAATTGATATAATAGTAATAATAATAATAATAGTAATAATAATGGCTGGGGGTATGGATCGACCTGTGACTGCCTATGCTCAGCGGAGAAGCAGCTACAGAAGCCAGAACTCCTACCTTCTGCTCCCCATAAACAACCTTGTTCCAAACTCCCAGCGGGGGAGAAGTGATAGGATGAAGATAAGAGGACTCTGCACTCCAGTTCCATCAGCACCCAGAGAGAGAGAAGGAAAAGGAGAGGGACATATGGAGGCAGCTACGATGCTATGAGTGGCTTAGAGGGAAAGACAGGAGTGAATCAGAAAAAGAAGGGGCAACTGTGTATAAATGTGGACAGATAGCTGTAGAAAAGATGGTTGGCCCATGTCTAAAACTTAACAGGAACAGTGGTGGGCTGCAGTGGGGGGGGAGAGTGAAGATTCAGAACTCTGGTGGTGGGAATGGTGTGGATTCAAACCCCTGTTGACATGTAATTTTGTACTATGAAAATATAAAATAAATAAAAATAATAAAAAATAAAGAACAGCCTGGCACCAAGAAAGTTATTCAATCGGACTTAGTTCTAACATAAAATAAGCAGGAAGCCAACACAGCTCTTCACACGTTACGTGACAAGGTTTGCTGAACACTGATCTTAGGGACAGCTCTGTTGCTGGAATGAGATCTCTCTCTTCTTATCGTGGGAGCCAAAATAGAAACCACTTTGTGTTCTGGGCTCCAAGCTTGGCAATGGCCTCCCTCAGGGGGGAATTCACTGGATTCCCCCATTATCTCTCTTCTTGGAGACAGTTGCCTTGCAGACTCTACTTACAAGTCCAGTTCTCTTAGGAAGTTGTTTACTTAGACAAGTACGATAGGGTCCTGCAGGCCTCCATTCTCAGTCAGTTCTTCATACCGGTGCTAGAAAAACACCATGTTTCATCGTTTCTGATCATCAAAAAACATAAAACACTTGGGCTTAGATGAGTTAATTAAAGAATTAAATAGGAGGCTGGGCAGTGGCACATTTGGTTAAATGCACAAGGACCCACGCAAAGATTTGATTCGAGCTCCTGGTTCCCCGTCTGCAAGGGGGATGCTTTACAAGTGGTAAAGCAGGTCTGCAGGTGTCTATCTTTCTCTCTCCCTCTCTATCTTCCCCTCCTCTGTCAACTTCTCTCTGTCCATATAAGCTGAGTTCTGACTTTTGGCTCATAACCACATCCAAGAAAGATGATGGTTTTAGACTGATGCTTTTGTTTTGTTTGTTTCCAACTTTAACATCACTTTACTTAGGCAGTGCTGATTTAAGATTGTAAAAGGGTCTATTTCCATATTTCCCCAAGAGAGTCGGCACCTTTCATCCCCTACTACCCCTGAAACTATCAATCGTCAATCCATTTCATCAGAGGAAGTGAAACCCTAATCTCTCTCTCTCTCTCTCTCTTTTAACTTAATTTTATTTGATAGAACAGAGAGACATTGAGAGGGAGGGAAAGAGAGGGAGAGACACCTGCAGCAGTGATTCAAAGCTCGTGAAGTTTTCCTCCTGCAGGTGGGGGACAGGGGTCTTAAAGCCAGGTACTTGTACAGGGTAACACGTATACGTAATCAGGTGTACCACAACCCAGTCCCCCAGTATTCTCTTAGTGTTCCTCCCTTCCCACTTCTGAATTCCCAACATGGCTGAGATAGATTACAGAACACTGAAGATTCACCCTGAATTGTCCTTGGCTTTGGTTCTTAGATTACATCTCAAGTGAGATCATCTATTTGATGTCTTTGACAATCCAGGGGTTGCTTTAAACACTATTTTTGGGATGCTTTTATTTTTTAATTAAAAAAAATTATTTACAAAAAGGAAACATTGACAAAGCCATAGGATAAGAGGGGTACAGCTTTGTGCAATTCCCACGACCAGACCTCCGTATCCCATCCCCTCCCCTGATAGCTTTCCTACTCTTTAACCCTCTGGGAGTCTGGACCCAAGATCATTGTGAGATGCAGAAGGTTGAAGGCTTTTGTAATTGCTTCTCTGCTGAAAATGGGTGGTGACAGGTCGATCCATACTCCCAGCCTGCCTCTCTCTTTCCATAGTGGGGAAGGGCTCTGGGGAAACAGAGCTCCAGGACACATTGGTGGGGTTGTCTGTCCAAGGAAGTCTGGTCACATCCTGATAGCATCTGGAACTTGGAGGCTGAGAGAGTTAATATATAAAGTCAAACAAACTGTTGGACAATTATGGACCTAAAGGCTGGAATAGTACAGGTGAAGTGTTGGGGGTCCTCCATTTTTGTAGATAGCTAGTAGGGATATTTTATTTGTATTTCAAAGGGCAAGCTATACTAGTTTTTTTTGTTGTTGTTATTTTTTGCCTAAGCCTGAAATCTGATATGCAGGTGAATTCTAATTATTGTCTGGGGAGATGATGTCATGGCTGGGAAAAGGACCAGAAAGCTGGATTAGGGAAGAGAGTAGCTCCCTAATATGGGAAAGGGCTATAAATATTACTGTAAACCCCATCAATTTGATGTGATCTGGGGCCCATAATTAGCTTAGGAGCCTGTGTGACCTCTACATCCCTCTAGAGCTGAGCTCACATTCTGTGGTTATGAGTAGGTGTTGTTTTTGCCAGGCTGGCTTCACGGGCGGGTAACAGATGACCCGGGACTCATGGTTGAGCTGTACGCAGTATCTCTTTATTCATACAGGATGCAGCGCAATCTATACCAAGCTAAGCTAAAACTCTAAAAACTACAATCTTGTCCTTATAAATATACTAGCCCAGTAGGGTGGGAACAGGATGCGACGCAGAGAGGGTGGAGAGAAAAGTGACTGGTGAAAATCAGGGTATGACAAGGAGAGGGGGTGGAGCAGGCAAGAATTCTACCACTAAACCACCAATGCCCTGGAGGGAGGGTGGTGCTTGTTAAGAGCAGTTATGTAAATAGAATGAAGTGGTTATGTAAATAGAATAGTGTTAAGCAGGGGGGATTAAACTAATGAAACAGAAGGGGTTTTTAGAAGCATACCAACAAGTAGGAACATTCCATGCTGCCCCAGTATCAACCCATCTTCCTCAGGTGTAGCATAGAGTATGTTGTCCATCCTCCCTTCAGAGGATGGAACATTCTCTACGATTGTTGATCCAGGTTGTGGGAAACCCTTTTATTGAGGGAGAGGGTAGTTCATGGTTTACAGTACAGTTATTGGCACATGGGTATAATTTCTCATCTCACTGTCATAGCTATTTGCAGAATGCTCTCACCAACTAAGATCCATTTCTACCATCACACACCAGGACCTCAATGCCTTCTCCACTGCATCCTTTCCTTTCCTTCCCAGAGTCCTTTGCTTTGGTGTAAAGGCATCACTGTCTACTCCAGTTGACACAATGAGAAATGCTTCCAACTTTTCCTCCTTTGCAGCCTTGCTTCTTGCTCAGCAGCCCTGTCATCCTGTGCTTCATACACCACCCAAGAGTTCATGACTTCTGATGTGGTTTATTTTTTTAAAGATTTTTTATTTATTTATTTATGAGAAAGATAGGAGGAGAGAGAAAGAACCAAACATCACCCTGGCACATGTGCTGCTGGGGATCGAACTCAGGACCTCATGCTTAAGAGTCCAAAGCTTTGTCACTGGGCCACCTCCTGGACCACCTGATGTGTTTTCTTCAAACCTCTACACTGGGGCTCACACAGCTTTCTCTCTGCTTGAGGTGCCTTTCAATACCCTCCCCACGCTTTTAATCAACTTCTAAGTGTCTCTCACAGATCAGAATGTCTCTGCAGCTTTTGGGTGAGGCATTCTGCCTCTGCTCCAGACAGAACTGACTAGTCTCTGCCCGTGTTCTCAGTGCTCCAGGAAAACACGACTGAGTGTCACAGCCCTCAGTGGAGTGGCTATGGGCCCAGCTTTAGGCTGAGCCATCCCTGAGTTTCACAGACCCAATACAATTGCTGGCTCAATCCTGGTCAGACCATGTGTATGTAGGAGAAGTGGAACAAGTTGGGAGTCGGGCGGTAGCGCAGCAGGTTAAGCGCACATGGTGCAAAGCGCAAGGAGAAGTGGAACAAGCAATGAAAATAATCCTTACCTTCTGAAATTATTTTCTGGGTGCCAAGTAAAACCTTTTGGGTCAAAGGTGAAAAAAATCTCCAATGCCCATTGCTGACAAGCTCACAGGTAATAATGACTTTACCTTCAGACAAAAAGAATATAAATCACTTTAGAGCAGTTGAAGGCACGGAATTCCTAGTGGTCTCTTTTTAAAGTTCATTTTAACTTTGTGTGTTCTAATTCAGTCGTTTTATTTTCTTATAGCCCTACAAAACTGGGATTTGGATGATTTATTTCTGATCATGACTTCTTATTTTAATTAACATATATTTTTAATTCTATTTATCTCTGATCATGACTTCTTTTATTAATTAGGAAATTGTTTATTTAATTTGTATAGCGACAGAGATAAACTGAGTGGGCAGGGAGAGGAAGAAAGGGAGAAGGACAGACAGTCACATGCAGCCCTGCTTTACCATTCATGAAGCTTCTCCCATTGGAAGTGGGGGCTGAGGGCTTGAACCTGGGTCTTTGTGCATGATAACAGGTGCACTCAACTGGGTGTGCCACTACTCAGTCATGACTTTAAAAAAAAAACAAAATTTATTTATTTATTATTGGATACAGACAGAAATTGAGAGGGTCCCGGTTTGAGCCCCCGGCTCCCCACCTGCAGGGGAGTCCCTTCACAGACGGTGAAGCAGGTCTGCAGGTGTCTGTCTTTCTCTCCCCCTCTCTGTCTTCCCCTCCTCTCTCCATTTCTCTCTGTCCTATCTAGCAACAACGACATCAATAATAGCTACAACAATAAAAACAAGGGCAACAAAAGGGAATAAATAAATAAATTTAACAAAAAAGAAATTGAGAGGGGAGGGGGAGATAGGGACACACACACACACACACACCTGCAGTCCTGCTTCACCACTTGTGAAGCTTTCCCTCTGCAGGGAAAGACGAGGGGCTTGAACCTGGGTCCTTGAGCACTTTAATGTGAGAGCTTAACCATGTGTGCCACCGCCTGGCCCCCTGATCATGATTTCTTAACAACAGGGAAGTCACTAGTGATTTGGGGAGAGTGGACTGGAGGTGGCATAGGCTTCCTCCTGGGCTGGCAGCTAATTAGGGTGGCATCACCCTTGCTTCTCCCTGGAGTGATGCAAGAGGTTGCTAAGTCTTAGAACAAGAGTCTCCCATGGTCTCCCTCCTCTCCTATAAGAGGAGTGAGACTTAACAAAACAGGAAAGGAAACAAGAGCAACGAGATGTCCTGGTTCTGAGCTACAAGGAACAGGACTCAGTCTGGTTGGTCAGTGTCACGGGGCCCTGGTGATCCTGTGACTGAGATTCCAGGAGGAAAACCTGTCTGTTGTGGTAGGAAGTAAGGGGGAAGGAGGAAGTTAGAAGCAAGAGCCAAAAGGAAGAACAAAGGTCGAGTTCTTGACTCATCGCCCCAAAGTCTCCTGGTGTCACCTATGGCTGGCTCCCTAAGCATCAGTAAAAGAACAATGGGCTGGGGAATCTCATCATCCACATTCCTGCTGCGTACCCCACCCCTCCTTCAACAGCTCCTTCAGGTCAAGTCAGCTCTGGACACAAGCCCTGCATAACAAAGGGAGAGAGGGAGGAAGGCCTGCAGGTGGTCTGGGAGGAGAGTCTGCATCCAGTTCCTGATTCAGGCTCCTGCAGGATTCAAGTCTGGCAAGGGTTCAAGGACAGAACAGACTGTAGAGGCACTGCTACACCTGCTGTTTCTACTGTGCATTTCCAATGACACTGCAGTATTTTTTTTTTTAATTTTCCCTTTTGTTGCCCTTGTTTCATTGTTGTTGTTATTGATGTCGTTGTTGTTGAATAGAACAGAGAGAAATGGAGAGAGGAGGGGAAGACAGAGAGGGGGAGAGAAAGACAGACACCTGCAGACCTGCCTCACGGCCTGTGAAGCAACTCCCCTGCAGGTGGGGAGCCAGGGACTCCAACCAGGATCCTTATGCTGGTCCTTGTGCTTCACACTACCTGCGCTTAACCCTTTGTGCTACCTACACTGCAGTATTTTTAATGACATGTAACTCATCTGTATGTTGAAAATAGATGGCTGTTTCTTCTAGATTCTGTGACATTTTGGGTGAACTGGCTGGCCCTGCTTCTCTCTTTCTTCCCAAATATAAGCTGACTTTTCCATCCTTGTTCCCTTTTTAAAATTTTGTTCTGACAATATTTATTGCCAATTAAAATAATAAGTCTTCTGAGATAATTATATCAAAGAAATGTACTTTTTAAAACTGATTTAATAATGATCAACAAGAGGGGAACAATTCCACACAATTCCCACCACCAGAGTTCCATATCCCATCCCCTCCATTTGAAAGCTTTCCTATTCTTTATCCCTCTCTGGGAGTATGGACCCAGGATCATTATGGGGTGCAGAAGGCGGAAGGTCTGGCTTCTCCACTGGATATGGGCATTGGCAGGTCAATCCATACTCCCCAGCATGTTTCTATCTTTCCATAGTGGGTCAGGGCTCTGGGGAGGTGGGGTTCCAGGACAAATTGATGAAGTTGTCTGACCAGGGAAATTAGGTTAGAGTCATGGAATTATCTGCAGCTTGGTGGCTGAAAAACATTAAGATATAAAGCAGGACAAATTACTTAATAATCAAGAACCTAAAGGTAAGAATAGAGCAGATGAAATTTGGGGTCTTTTTCCTTTTGGAAAAAGCTAGGAAGTCTATTTTAGATCTATTCCAAAGGGCCCATGACTTTACTAATTTTGCCTGAGTCCAACAGCTAACATGCAGGTGGGCAAAAAGTATTGTCTGGGGAGATGGTGTCAGAGTTGGAAATAGGACTAAAAAGCTAGATCAGGGAAGAGAGTAGCTTCCAACTATAAGAAAAATGTTGTGTGCTGTGGAGAAGAGAGAGAGGAGGTCCGGAGCGAAGAGGGAACACAAATCTTTATTTGCGCTGGCACCTCAGAGTTGGGTGCTAGAGAAGCAGGTTGGGCCACGTGGAGGTAGCAAAAATGGCTGCCTCATGCAGTAACCTTTCCTGCGTCTGAACACCGAAGTGAAGCGCTGGCAAGAGAACGAGGTGCGGAAGAAGAAGGGCTTTTATAGGAGCAGCTTTCGTGAGAATGGGAAGGGGAGGGGGAGGAGTAACCATAGCACTCCAGGATAGAATAATAACTCTCGTGAGAATGGGAGGGGGGGGAGTGACCAAAGCACTCCAAATATCGAGGGGGAAATAGACAATGCCCTGAGGGCACAACATGGTGGAACAGGCACTCCGAGAATGTCCCAACTCTCATGGGAACTAGCAGTAGCCTGAGGGGACAACATGGCAGATGTGACTGCATCTGCACAATTTCCCAGCAGAAAAATACATAACTACCGTTAACTGTAAACCCCACTGATCTAATCTGGGGCCCATGTTCAGCACCGGAGCCTCTGGAACCTCTGCATCCCCCTAACTCTGAGTTCACATTCTGTAGTCACAGCTACAAACATTCTAGGCTTCATTCATTTCAGAACCCTTTTTCCTCGGGTGGCAGAGTATGTTGACCCTTCAGAGAATGGGTCAGTTCCTACTACTGTTGTTCCACATTGAGGGCAAGGTCCCATAGAGGTCCATAAGAGGGTTTATGATGTTGTTCCTGATGGAGATGACCAGGGATCGTGGAAAGAGGGATCTGTTAGAGGTCTAGGCCCATCATATCCCAGGATTCCCTGACTAGGGCCCCGGATGTCCATCCTTGTTCTTGATGATAGTGTCACCTCTGGAGAATTCCCTACCACAGCCTGTTTATAAGGTTGGTATGTCCTATTCCACTTATGAGTTTCCTAGAGATTGTTTCTTCACAAAAGAACAAATTAAAATACTTCTGCTCTGGCTTGTACTGGATCAGTCAACTTGTACAGAACAGAGAACTCCAGTCGGAATTAGAGAGGAAACCCGACGTATGTAGTGACGCATCAGATTCTCCTCATTCTGTAAATATTTGCTGAATAACTACCAGATGGCAGCTGTTGTGTGTCTTGCCTGTCATCTACTTCAGTGGCATTCCATGTCTATCAAATACAGAAGACAAATCTGAAACCAGCCCTGGTGTCTGATGCCAGATTACTCTTCTTAGTCACAGTTTAGTGGAGGTGGTGCAAACCTGACTTTACAGTCAGGTGTCCTGTGTTCCCATCCCAAGTTCTGTCATTTCCTCACATGGTAAAGTTGAGTGAATTTCTTCCCTCTGGGTCCTGCTAGTTCCTTAACCTCTCTGTCCTGATTCTTCCTTGTTCTTAAGACCCAGGGTAACTAATAGCCAAGTATACATGCCAGAGGCATTATTTCCCAGTTGCCTGAGATATTGTCATGACTGTCACATTGCCTCATAATGTTCTGGAGCTGGGATTCTGGGTTCTGAAAGACTGGTGAACTTGCTCCCCTGAGCAATTCTTTCTGTTAGCAAAAGAAGGAAGACTGATACTCTCCCCACTGTGCTTACCCTGGATAAAGCAGAACGATCCACTTATCACACTGAGTCATTGGGACCTTTTCCACCTCTGTGAGCCAGGACCTTTCAGAAGTACAATTAAACCATTCTGAGGCTGATTTTTTTTTCCATTCAGAGAGAGAGAGAGAAAGAGAGAGAGAGAGAGAGAATCATGTTACTGGTGCCAAGGCAGGTGCTATAACCCGTAAGTTAAGTCTATGCCAACACACTAAAGTATTTCAGAAAATGAACTTTTCAATTTTTACTCAAGGCCCATCCTCTCTCCTTTTTTGAATTCTTATTTATTGGATAGAAACAGCCAGGAATTGAGAGAGACACCTGGAACATTGCTTCTCACTCACAAAGATTTCCCCGTCAGGTGGAGACTGAGGGGCTCGAACCCAGATCTTTGTGTACTGTTAACATGTGTACTCAACTAGGTGTGCCACCATCCAGCACCCTCAAAGACCATTCTCTGTCATCCCAACCTTTTCCCTTTAAGTGAGAAAATTATGCATAAATGTAACACGTGGTCTTGCTCTTTGCACTCCCTAACACCCCCCCCCATACCTCATCCATAAATCATAAATCCACTTAAAAAAATAGTGCTGAAAAACCTGGGTTTCACTGAGATCTACAGATGCAAGGGAAGGGCTAATGACACATACTCTCCAACTGGCCACTGGAAAAATTGTTCATAGACATGCTTCAGTTTCTCTTTTTTTTCCCCACCAAGTTAGTAACCAAAGTGCCATTCTTCCCTTTCCCACACTCAAGCAGTGCCCATCCTTGCTGGACCTCTCCTCCCAAGACCAGTGACTGTTTTTTAAAAAAGGTAATGGGGTTATAAACACCAAGCCAAATTTCTGTAACTCAATGAACAGATACAGTCCCATGTTCAGAAAACCCACCAGTCCATCACCACCAAAACTTTGTCATCAGGTGAAACTTGCCCACCAACTGCCTCTTCCTTTTAGATCAGTCCTGCACTGAAAAGTTTCTTAACCTTCTGGACCAAGAGCTACCAGCCATCTAATCCCTACTTTTTAAAAATTTTATTTATTTTTCCTTTTGTTGTCCTTGTCTTTTTATTGTTGTTGTAGTTATTATTGTTGTTGTTATTCATGTTGTCATTGTTAGATAGGACAGAGAGAAGTGGAGAGAAGAAGGGAAAACAGAGAGAGGGAGAGAAAGATAGACACCTGCAGACCTGCTTCAGGAGCCGGGGCCTCAAACTGGGATCCTTATGCCAGTCCTTGCGCTTTGTGCCATGTGCGCTTAACTCGCTGTGCTACCACCCGACTCCCCCTCCTCCCCCTCTTACAAGTTGTGGTCTGAACACTAGTGGGATCCAAACTGTATCCCATGTTAATTTAAAGGTGCTAGCTAACAGGTTACATTTTCTTCATGTCTCCTCCTCCCAAGCTACCTTACAGTTTCCAGCACAAGATTGTACCATATACATTTAGTTTCCACCACAGGTCATCATCCTATTTTTATTTTATCCTTGTATCTTCTTCTGGGACACTAACTAGATTTATTTGAAGCCTAGCTTTCATAGGTCTTAACTTCTCCTTGTTGCTTGTCAGGAAATTGTGAGGATGTGGTTGAGCTTGGCAGGGCTTGAACCTGAGGGGTGCGTCTATCCTGTTAGTCTCTATCTCTACTGAGAGGTTGAGCAAGGAGGGACAGTAGTAACCCCAAAGGTGTGCCTCATCCTATCAGACTCCCTGCCTCACAAAGTGCCCCACATTCCTGCTATTATGGCCTTCTGATAAAAAGAAAGGGGGAGATGTCAGACATTAAGCTAGCTCCCCCTGCTCCACCCTGCATTTCTAATACTATGGCCTATCTACATAATCATTGTTTTGCCTGAAAGATCCCCACCCATTCCATTTCTTTGATCTGTCTTCTTTGAGACCCACCCTGCCTGCAGGGTAACATTAATCCCACAGGTTAAAACCCTCGAAACAGTTGCTAGGGAGGTTCTACCTTTCCAGCCCCTCCCATTTTTCTCCACCCCTCTCCTAAATACGTATAGGATTGTAAAGCCACTTCTATTTCTGTCTTCTATCTTCCCCACCAGGAGAAGAGCAGGCATGCAGGGGGAGGCAGATGCCAGCCATTGCGGTTTTTGGCTCCACATGGTTTTAACCAGGTGCTTACACACCCGACTCTGGGGCGCCCACATGAATAAAGATTTATATTGCTACCACCACGAACTTGGTTCCTGGGTTTTCTCTCCCTCCCATGACACTAGCCCGGAAGTTGCTTACTCCCTGAACTTCATTCTAACTTCTACATTCAATTCTAGTCTCTTAGTTCTCTCCTGAGCCATGTCTTATCCACTGTTAAATTCACATTATTTAGTTCTGCATGCCATTCATGTTTCATTTGTTTAGGTTCTGCTTGGTTTGAGCCTTTCAACTATGGTGATTCTTTGCACATATTTTCAAAGCATGCGCATTTTTAAAGTATGTAATTCATATATCTATTAAGGTGTGCATTGTCTATTAACTAAGTGTTTTGGTATTTAATATCTTTTGTCTTGTGTGTATTGTACTTTTACTTCTTATGAGACTCAACTTTATTGTATTCTTATCAGTGGGGCTCTTTTTTATTCATCATAAAACAATGTTTTATTAAAAAATATATATTTTCCCTTATGGGGGATTAATGATTTACAGTCAACAGTAAATACAGTAAGTTGTTAGTACATGTGTAACATTTCTCACATAACACTCTAACCCCCCACCTAGGTTGTCCTCTGTCATCATGTTCCAGGACCTGAACCCTCCCAGTCCAAGTTCAGCTTTGTGTTTTCCCTTTTGCTCTTATTTTTTTAACTTCTGTGTCTATGAGTGGGATCATCCCATATTCTTCCTTCTCTTTCTGACTTATCTCACTTAGTATGATTCCTTCAAGCTCTATCCAAGATGAGGTGAAGAAGGTGAGCTCACCATTTTTAATAGCTGAGTAGTATTCCATTGTGTACATAGACCACAACTTGCCTAGTCATTCATCTGTTGTTGGACATCTGGGTTGCATCCAGGTTTTGGCTATTGCAAATTGTGCTGCTGTGAACATAGGTATACACAATTTTTTTGGATGGGTGTGTTTGGTTCATTGAGATATATACCCAAGAGAGGTATTACAGGGTCATAGGGTAGGTCTACTTCTAGTCTTCTGAGAGCTCTCCAGACTGCTCTCTACCAATAGGGACTCTTTAAGGCCTAGAAAAAGATCAGTTCCTAGAAAGTATTTCTCAGTTTAAGAGGTCGTCTCAGAGACGACCCGAACTGCCCCTGCGGCTACAGACAGACTATGACCCACATAGTCAACGACTGCCACCTCTCCAGATTCAAAGGAGGTCTCGAAACTTTACATCAGGCTCAACCTGACACTGTTGACTGGCTACGGAAGAAGGGCAAACGCTAGAAGAAGAAGTTTAAGAGGTTTTAGGCTCCCACAGAGAGTGGACATTCTGTCTTCAAATACCCACAAGAGCCATTTTATAGTGAGAAATCTCAGGGGATTTTTTTTTCTTAAGCTTTACTTCTCATTAAGACTTACTACAGTTCATTTTTTCTGGAACTCCCTAAGGAGGGGCAGGGTGCCTGGTGTATGCAGGTTTATTTCTGGCTCACCCTTACGATCAGAGCAAAGTCATTTGGTGTCCTTGTTTTATGAAGGGTGTGCCTCTTGTAAGCTTCCCCTGTTAGGCAAGCCTTGGGCTTTATTTTACATCCCTGTAAAACTATAAAAGCTACAAGAGTTTATGCTGAAGTTCATGTAGGTTAGGAAATAGATTCAACAAATACACTCTGCTTACCTCTCTGGGTTCTGACCTTTCATTACTTCCTAACAGGCATATTGCAGTTTATGGAAGCAGTCAAGACTTTTCTCCCAGATATTTCCAGTATTTTGAATTGTTCTCAGCAGCAGGCTGGGTCTGGGTCTGGGTCTGTACACGCTTATAGCAAGTCAGGTTGCCAGATCAACCTGTGTGGTGATCAGGCCAATATAAAATGACAGTGCTTAAGCCATTAGGTTTATATTACAGTGAGTCAGTGGAATTATGTCTCCCCACTCTTTTTGCCTTAAGCAATAAAACAAGCTGTAGGAGAAAAAAAAAGATAAAGGAGATAAAATTGACAAAGAATCCTAATTCTGAATGCCTTATGGAACGGCCAGCCAGGGTTTGGACTGCCTTGCCCAGCTTAGAACTCTGCTGAATGTTGGCCTTCGTGCTTGGAAAGTCAATTTCTTACAAATGTTTGTATATTTGCTCACTGACCCCATGGTTGGGTGTGTCTCTGGGATAACAAAAGTTGGATAAGCTAAATAAATTTAATTTGATTCCTCATTTGAAAGGGAACTTTTGAAGTGAGCAATAAGAAGAAAAAATGAAAATAAAATAAAAGTAAGTAGGAAGATAGAGCTGGAATTCAGTTGGTCAATTTGTTTCCATAGCACACATCCAGCAAGCCTAAAATAGACCATGAGACTATCAATCTGGATGGGAAGAGAGATCACCTAACTCAACCCTATCATGTTACCAGCAAGGAAATCAAATCTCTGAGAAGTTCCATGACCTGTTTAACATCTCAGAGATGAACTAATTCAGGGACTGGGCCTCCTGATTCCTAGGAAGTAATTTTTTTCACCTATATCATGCTGTTAAGTAACATCCAGATTCCATTACACACACACACACACACACACACACACACACACACACACATTTTAAAAACTTAGTAGATTGAGGAAATTTCATCTGAGTGTCTAATGACAGACATTCTTTTTAAAATAAGCAGAAATAGTTGGCTGGAACTAAAAAAGAAGAAGACTTAAAAATCTATTAGATGAGGTTTCAGGCAGTAGCGCAGTGGGTTAAGCACACATATAGCACAAAGCTCAAGGACCAGCATAAGGATCCTGGTTCGAGCCCCTGGCTTCCCAACTGCAGGGGAGTCGCTTCACAGGTGGTGAATCGGGTCTGCAGGTGTCTATCTTTCTCTCCCCCTCTCTGTCTTCCCCTCCTCTCTCCATTTCTCTCTGACCTATCCAACAATAACGACATCAATAGAAAAGATAATAATAACCACAACAGCGATAAAAAAAAAATCTATTAGATGGTATACAAAATTCTATCTTAAGTAGCTGACTTAAGTTTACCAACTCAATGGGCAGAAAATCAGGACCCATCAAAATAACTTAGGTATAGAATTTCTATTCAAGATAAAATGTTTATTATTTGCATCTTTTGCATTTTGAAATACACTTAGAAATCAATTTAGATATACGGGACTAGAGATTTCTTTTAGTCAGGCTTCTTTGTCATTATCATTACTTGTCAGACCTAAAACAACTGTAACCAAGGAGCTATAGAGTCACAGGTGAGATTGAATGTGAACTAGAGACTTGGCAAGACTGAACCTCAGAACTGGATTAAGTAATTGAGGTCAGAGTTAGAGACAGAGAAGAGGCTGGGGGGGGGGGCGCAGGCAGGCAGTGGCATATCTGGTTAAGTGAGCACATTGAAATGTGTGAGGACCCAGGTTCAAGACATAGAGACACCTGCAGGGGGAAAGCTGAAGCAGGACTGCAGGTGTCTCTGTGTCTCTTTCCCTCTTATCTCCCTGTCTTCCTGTCAGTTTGTCTCTGTCTCTATTCAATAATAAATAAAAACATTAAGAAAAAACCTAGACAAATACTTTAAAAAGAGAGGGAGGGCAGAGAGAGAGAGAGAGAGAGAGAGAGATGATGAGTAAGCAACAAATGGCATTGACTTGAGGGCCTATCTTCTTCTAGCGTTTGCCCTTCTTCCGTAGCCAGTCAACAGCGTCAGGTTGAGCCTGATGTAAAGTTTCGAGACCTCCTTTGAATCTGGAGAGGTGGCAGTCGTTGACTATGTGGGTCATAGTCTGTCTGTAGCCGCAGGGGCAGTTCGGGTCGTCTCTGGCTCCCCAGCGATGGAACATAGCGGGGCACCGGCCATGGCCTGTTCGATAGCGATTGAGGAGGGCCCAATCATAACGTGCTAGGTCAAAG
This sequence comes from Erinaceus europaeus, assembly GCF_950295315.1. NCBI lineage: Eukaryota > Metazoa > Chordata > Mammalia > Eulipotyphla > Erinaceidae > Erinaceus > Erinaceus europaeus. The sequence goes on from NC_080163.1 coordinate 14,867,417, forward strand.
CCGGGTTGACGCTTGCAGGGGTCTGTGATGAGGTGTTTGTTCTTTACCTCAGCTGACTGCCAACTCTGTTTCCAAGAGTCTGGAACAGAGGGCCTATGAAGGTACTAGAACCAAACTCCAATGTGAATATGTCAGGATGGCTCTGAAGGATCAGACTGGATGTATCCATTCAAAACACACGAATAATCTGATGTATCCATTCAAAACACACGAATAATCTGATATTCAGGGTCACGTATTTTTACCTTTATTTACAACTATTAGGCAATTTGTGAATTTCTCTCTAAGGAAGCGGTAATAATTCACCCTTGAGATTATTTGTGGTCATGTTAGAGCTTCCTCCTCCTATTTCAAAAACATAATTGAAGATGCCAAGAGATGTCCAGGTTCTTTGTTGCCAGCACATTCCAGACTCCACAGGTTCACAGATATTTTTTTCTTTTTCTGGTTAGTCACTTAGGAGTAATCAGACCCACATTTTTATTTGTTTTCTTTTGTTTTAAGTATAGATGTAAAGTCCACTTCCCTAGCACTGGTTTTGTTCCACATCTGCAAGAGATCAAAGTTAGTATGGAAAGTATCTTTGGCATAGATAAGTAGTAAAATAATAATAATAATAAATGCCTGTGTCAGGATAGTTTATTTTTGGGGTAGAGTCTCAGGATCAAAAATTAAAGATGGAGCAAACATTTTATGCATTAATAATAAAGTGTTCAGTAAAAAAACATGAAAGGGTTACTCTATATAAACCAATCTCTATAAAATAAGAAGTGTAAGAAAAACAAAAAACGATACTATTAGACAAACTGCAAAGAGTACCAGACTGTAAGATAATTAGTTGTGAACAATAACTATGAACAGAAAAATCATTTCTGACAGTTTTTGCTTCAAAATAATACAGATAACAGCAGAGAATAAAAGGGCATGTATTTTATCCTACTGTCAAAGGGGAAAAAAATTCCTGTAATTGAGCCTTCATAGTTCAACAATTTACTTAACTATTTTTAGAACTTTTCTTCCAACTGGAAATACGATGGACAGGAAGCAAAGTCTAATGGAAAAACAAATAATCAGAAAGTAGACATTAATAGGAATGGGGGAAACAGAGAGAAGACTGAATCAGAAAGAATGAAGGAAACAGGACAGTGTCTAGTTGAACTATGTCATTCATCCCTTCTATCTTTGACAAATATTTCTGAGCCTCTATAAGTAGCAGGTATTTTTTTTCGAGGGCCTGGCAGCATGTCAGAGAACAAAATGAAGAGCTTCATTCTGTGAGGCTTTTGTATTCTAGTGCAGTGGCTGGACAAGGACCTTTTCTAACATTGAGACTGTCTTGGTTATACAATCTCTGTCACTGCTACTTAGCCTTTGTTGTTGTAAGCGCCAAAGGTTTTGCAAATAGGCGAGCACATAGTCTTGACTGGGTCCAAATGAAGTTGTGTGTGTGTGTGTGTGGGGGGGGGGTTAGTGTGTGGGCGGTAGCGCCGCCGGTTAAGCGCACGTGGCGCAAAGTGCAAGGACCCGACAGGCATAAGGATTTCAGTTAGAGCCCCCGGCTCCCCACCTGCTGGGGAGTCCCTTCACAGGTGGTGAAGCAGGTCTGTAGGTGTCTATCTTTCTCTCCTCCCTCTCTGTCTTCCCCTCCTCTCTCCATTTCTCTCTGTCCTATCCACCAATAACGACACCAATAATAACTACAACAATAAAACAAGGACCACAAATGGGAATAAATATTTTTAAAAAATTTTAAAAAGAAGGTGTGTGTGTTTAATGGCAGGCTGATTTGACCTTCCATTCATATTTTGGCAAGTTCTAAGTGAAAGGAGGGAAGTCAATGTATGATTTCATTTCAGAAAAATTACTAAGTGCTGAGAGGGTCTTTCCAATGTCAAGGAAACAAACAACCTGACCAAAGTGAGATTGTAGAAGATAATAGGATTCAGTTAGAGGGCTTGAGTAGAAACAAGAGTGTGGACAACCCATCTCATGATAGAAAAGCAGGCAAAACAGAAGGTGACAAAGTCAGGAAGGCTTAGCTGGCAGGGAGAACAGGGAAGTTCCTTGTGATTTCAGATGGAAAGCACTTAGGGCTATACTATTGCCCCTTAACTCCTTCTCTTGGTTTTATTCCTTCCATTCTCTGAATATAACAAATCCAGTATATGTTGTGGGTGTTTCAGAACTCTACTGAAGCACCTTTTACAAAATATTTTATTTTACTTATTTCATGAGAGAAATAAAGGAAAGACGTGGAATGAGTTAAGAGAGACAGATCAGAGCACAACTCTATGGTGCCAAGAATTGAACCCAAGTTCTCCAGCTTGCAAGTTCAGTTTCTCTATCACTGTGCAAACTCCTAGACCACACTTCAGGGCAGTTTGAAAGGAAGCAAGAGATATGTTTGGGGAGAAGGTGTAGGTATATCCCAAACTGGGATGTTGTATGCTTACATTGGGTAGTTCTCCCCTGCCAAGAGAATTGGATCAGCCCAGTTAGTTTCGCCGGCCTGCCCCGAAGGAACCCCGCCAGAGTTCCAGAGTTCCAGAGTTCCAGAGTAAGAGAGAGTGCTTGCGCCGCGGCAAAGAGGCAGCAGAGTTCTGTTTGGTGATTAGTTTGTCTTAGTTTATGAATTGTTGTTCCTGAATAAAGAAATACAGCTTCCCTGCCCAGCCGTTGTCTCCGCGTCTCTGTTACCCGCCCATGAAGCTAGCCCACCCAGCTAGAGCCGCCGAAATTTTAACAACACTGGGATAGTGAGTAAAGCAACAACTTTGAGAAATAGCAGGTAGGGGGCCAGGTGGTGGCTCACATGGTTGAACACACATGTTATGATGAGCAAGGACCTGTGTTCAAGCCCCCAGGAGTAAAACTTCACGAGTGGTGAAGCAGGGCTGCAGGTGTGTCTCTGTCTCTCTCCCCCTCTCTCTATTCCCCTTTTTCTTGATGTCTGGCTGTCTCTATCTATAGTAAATAAAAAATAAAAGACTTGTCATGGTTTAAACAAATTGAGGAGTTTATTCCATGGCGGTTATTTATTTAGGAATAGCAAAATAGGCAGTGGAGCAGAGATACCCTAGGCTGGGGACATGAATTTATAAGTTTGTAAGTTACCAGAGTTCAGCTCCACGTGTTCAGGCATGATGGATTCTTGGGCAGGAGAGGAGGCACCCAAGAGGGCACAGGAAACAAAAGCTGCAACCGGCTTCCCAGGAACCGAGAGAGTGCATTTCCAGAATACATGAAGCACTCAGGTAAGTTCCCGCGCACTCAGAAGCCTTTGTGGGTCTGTGTGAGTTGGAAGTATGCTCATAGGCTGACGTCAGTGGTATGCTAATTACGTCCATGACCCAACAATGCTGATTATCTTCGTCAGCTGTATGCTAAGTACACAGTCAGGTCCCAACAGCCATCAAATAAAGTTAACAGTGGTCCGGGAGGTGGCGCAGTGATAAAGCTTTGGACTCTCATGCATGAGGTCTCAGGTTCGATCTCTGGCAGCACATGTGTCTGGTTCTTTCTCTCTCCTCCTATCTTTCTCATCAATAAATTTAAAAAAATTTTTAAAAAAGTTAACAAAAATGTTTTTAAATAAATAAAAGAGAAATAGCACAGCACACAGTGCTCTGTTACAAAAGGAAGGTAAATAGTGATGAAAATTTGGAAATTATTATTGAACATGTAGGTATTATTTAATCAGCAGTATTGCTGATCCATGAAGACTCTACAGGGTTCTGTGGAGAGAAAGTAAATGGAAAAAAAACCTTCAGGAGCATAGAACTATTATTTAAAACCTGCTGCACTAAGAGATACCATCAAAGGGGCTTGTCTTTTTTTCTTTTTTGGTGAGAGGGGAAGCAGGAGCGAGGTGGGGGGAGGAGAGGAGAATCCTCCCTGGTTTATTTTCAGAAGATATCAAAGTCTTTCAATTTTATGTAGTCACAGCTTACAGGAAAAAACTGTGGTGGAGACAACTGCTGGGCAGGAAGTGATGTGCTATTATATATTAGAGACCTCGGATGCCAACATAGAGAAAAATGAAATTGTTAATTAAGCTCAGTTTATAAGTAGGTGCCATCTCTAAGCTCTCAAGCACTATAAGTAAAATCTTTTTAAAAAATTGTATTTATTTTATTTGATATGACAGAAAGAAGTCAAGAGGTGGAGGAAGTATAGAGAGGGAGAGAAAAGGAGACACGTGGCCTTGAACCCAGTCCTTTGAGCATGGTAATAGTGTAATCAACCAGGTCACTACCGGCCCCTGATAAAATCATTTATTTTATGAGAAACAAAGCTTAGAAATTGCCCAGATCCAAAGAGCAGTGATATCTGTGTGAATCAGAGCTAACAGTGTCTCTCCTGAAATACTACATCACTCCAGTCGCTACCTAGTGGGTGTAAATATGTTTCAATACCAGAGGGCAACAAACGGGTCACGCAGCTTTATCATGCCTGCTCCCTGCCTGACTCAAGAGCGATTGCCTGAGGTCCAAAGCCTTTGTTGTTCAGCACCTTTCCTCTCCTAAGCCAAAATTTGTCCAAGGAAAATTAGCTAAGGACACCTAATCTTCACTTCTAGAATGAACATCTCAAACTAAGATCTGGAGCTCTGTGTACCGGCTGTAGAAACAAATCCTAATTCATATTGTTGTTCAGGGCTGGGCGGTGTGCACCTGGTTGAGCGCACATGTTACAGTGAGCAAGGACCCTGGCTTAAGCCCCCGCTCCCCACCTGCAGGGGAGAAAGTTTCATGAGTGGTGAGACAGGGCTGTAGGTATCTCCCCTGTTGTCTCCCTCTCTATCACCCCTCTCCCTCTCAATTCCTTTCTGTCTATAATTTATTCAATAAATATTTTTTGTAATCTAAAAAAAAGGTGTTACTTACCATAAAGCAAAGGTGACACATTATAGCACACAAGAACAAGTCTATCTATCACTCATAAAAATGCCCATAGGTTTGCAGAGGGAAGCAAAGAGAGAAAGACAGATTGAGTCTAACACCTGAAGTCTGGAAGTTCTTTTTCTGTGTCTGGCTGATTAAAGGGATCTTTGGTTCCAAGTATTCAGCTTCCTTCTGTAGGGAAATTGTGAGGATGTGGTAGAGCCTGGCAGGACTTGACCTGAGGGGTTTGTCTGTCTTGTTAATCTCTCTCTGCCAAGAGGTTGAGCGAGAGGGACACGGGAACCCTGAAGGATTGCCACCTCATATCAGACTCCCTGCCTCACAAAGCACCCTGGGATGCATTGGATTGACCTTCTCGTGGTGCATCCCGTGAGTACCCATTCATTGGGGAAACTGACGATCCTTCCTAGCCCACTGAATCCACATGGATCCCAGTCACTTTCAAAGCCAACAACAAGCAGCTCCTGACAGCTTTCAACCTGACGCTGTTGACTGGCTACGGAAGAAGGGCAAACGCTAGAAGAAGAAGAAAAAAGCACCCTGCACTTTTCTGCCTCCAGGTGCCTGGCACTCCTTAAAAAATTAAGCCAGCTCCCTCTGCTCCATTCTGCATTCCTTGATACTCTGGCCCGTCCTTTTATTATATACATATCAATCTTCTGCTTTGTCTAACAAATGGCTTAAGGCCTCCACCCTATTCCCCCACCCATTCTGCTCATTTAATATATATATTTTTTCTACCCTCAAGCCTGGAGGGTATTACTAATCCTACAAGTTAAACCCCTAGCAACAGTTGCTAAGGAAGTCCCTACTTTTTTCACCTTTCTCCACCCTTTTCCTAACCATGTATGGTATTGTCAAGACACTTCTGTTTCTGACTTGTCTCTTCCGTGTTCCGACCTAGAGGAGGGGGCACAGGCAGATGGAAAGGCTGACGCTAGCCATTGCAGTTTTGTGCCAGGTGTGCTACTGACTCTGGGGCGCTCGGATGAATAAAGATTTGAACTGTCTCACTGCCGCCACTAGCTTGGTTCCTGGGTCAAATCTCTCTCTCTCCCCCCTCATCTCTAGCCCAACACCTTCCATCTCATAACAATAACCTAGTACTAAGAAATCTTTCTGTCATGGGACAAGATCACTTTTCTATGATCTCCAGCAGCTGACAGTAAGAAGAAAAACAAATCTGAGAAGCAAAATCAGTTCTCAGTACCCCTTCACTTCTAAGTTGCCAATATTTCCTCTATAAAGGTTATTTTTGAGGGGCCAGGCAGTGGTGCGCTTGATTAAGCACACACGTTAGAGTGCACAAGGACCTGGGTTCAAGCCCGTGGTTTCCACCTACAGGGGAAAAGCTTCACAAGTGGTGAAGCAGGAATGCAGGTGTCTCTCTGTTTCTCTCCCTCTCTAGTCCCCTCTTCCCTCTCAGTTTCTGGCTGTCTATCAAATAAATATAGATAATAAAACATAAAATAACCATTTTTTAAAAAAAGGATTCTTTTTGAGCAGTTTTAACATAGGTACTGGTATAGTTCTCTCAAGAGGAAAAAAAGGTTCTTTTTTCCCCCCTATGTAAACAGGTTTTCAGACTATGGCTCTTTGTCTAGGAGAAAATAGGTAAACCAGTGTCTGTCTCCTACTGAATTGTGGCATTGTGTATTCATGAACATGTGCCCAACTCTGCTGGTTTAATTAAATAGCTCTTACTACTCAAGCCTGAAGCTTTGTTTATTTACTTATTTATTTTGCTCGTAGAACCTCCCCCATGTGTGACTTCACTGCTTTGAGGTGACTTTTTTTCCCCATTATTTTTATTTCAGATAGAAATAGAGGGAGAGACACACACCCACACACCCTGATCCTGTGGTGTTAGGGCTCGAACCCAGGTCAACCACATGGCAAAGCACACACTGTGCCAGGGTATCCAATGACAGATGAATAGATAAGTAAGCTGGTGTGTGTGTGTGTGTGTGTGTGTGTGTGTGTGTATGTGTGTGTGTGATTCAGCTATAAGAAATGATAAAATCTTGCCTTTTGTTACAAAAATGGGTGGAACTGAAGATAACTATAAGTCAAATAAACCTGAAGGAGAAAGACAAATACCAGATTCTCCCTAATATGTGAGATTTAAGAAACAGAAAGAGAAAAAGCTAGAGTGAAGTACAGACAGATTCTTGTTGTATATCCACACATCTGAGGGTGCAAAAAGATTTGGAAACCCAAAATCCTGTGGTGGAAGTAGATGGTACTTTGGTGATGGACAACATGTGCTGACACAGTTGTTGTAGAGATGGTAACACCAAGACAACTAGCATCCTATAGAAAAGTGTTTCTTCAATTAAAACGTGTATGAAAAAAATGTGATCTCTGCCGGGGTAGATAGCATAATGGTTATGCAAAGAGACTCATGCTTGAGGCTCCAAAGTCCCAAGTTCAATCCCCTGTACCACCATAAGCCAGAGCTGAGCAGTGCTCTGGTTAAAAAAAAAAAAAAAAAAAAAAAAACTGAAAAAAAAGGTGATCTCTGTTTTTTTTTTTCCTAAGGAAGTTTTATTTAAAGAAAGAACTATAAAAATTCTATGCAGGGGAGTAGGCAGTGTCACACCTGGTTAAAGCATACACATTGCCATATGCAAAGTTCAACCCCCTGGTCCCCACCTGCAAGGGAGGAAGCTTCACAAGTAGGGAAACAGTGCTGAAGGTCCCTCTCTCTCCCCCCCCTTTCTCTGTCCCTCTCTAGATCCCCCATCCCTATTTCTCATCTCCCTTTGAATGAAATCAGCCTGGTACTGTTTATCTTATCTGAGAGGGATGAGAGAAAAGGGGAGACATCTGATGATTGTAATAGGTGTAGGTGTGGCTTAGGAAGGAAATGAAAGGGAATTGGGTGGTGGTGCACCGGGTTAAGTGCACATGGCACGAAGTGCAAGGACCAGTGTGAGGATCCTGGTTAGATCATTTAGCTCCCCACCTGCAGGGAAGTAGCTTCACAAGTGGTGAAGCAGGTCTGCAGGTGTCTCTTTCTCTCCCCCTCTCTATCTTCCCCTCTTCTCTCCATTTCTCTCTGTCCTACACAACTATAACCAGACTTTCTTTTTTTTTAAATTTTTTATTTATAAAAAGGAAACATTGACAAAACCATAGGATAATAGGGGTACAACTCCACACAATTCCCACCACCAGACCTCCGTATCCCATCCCCTCACCTGATAGCTTTCCTGTTCTTTAACCCTCTGGGAATATGGACCCAAGGTCATTATGGGATGCAGAAGGTGGAAGGTCTGGCTTCTGTAATTGCTTCCCCGCTGAATATGGGCTGTGACAGGTCGATCTATACTCCCAGCCTGTCTCTCTCTTTCCCTAGTGGGGAAAGGCTCTGGGGAAGCAGAGCTCCAAGGCACATTGGTGGGGTTGTCTGTCCAGGAAAGCCTGGTCACATCCTGCTAGCATCTGGGACCTGGTGGCTGAAAAGAGAGTTAACATACAAAGCCAAACAAATTGTTGAACAATCATGGACCTAAAGGCTGGAATAGTGTAGATGAAGTGTTGGGGGGGTCCTCCATTTTGTAGATAGCTAGTAGGCATATTTTAGTTATATTTCAGAGGGCCTGTAGCTATACTAGGGTTTTTGTTTGTTTGTTTGTTTGTTTTGCCTGAGCCTGAAATCTGATATGCAGGTGGATCCTAATTATTCTGGGGAGATGATGTCATGGCTGGGAAAAGGACCAGAAAGCTGGATCAGGGAAGAGAGTAGAAGAGAAAGGGGTATAAATATTGTTGATTACAAACCCCATCGATTTGACATGATCTGGGGCCCATAATTAGCTTAGGAGCCTGTGCGACCTCTACATCCTTCTAGATCTGAGCTCACATTCTGTGGCCTTGAGTAGGAACATTCCAAGCTGCCCCAGTATTGACCCATCTTCCTCAGGTGTAGCATAGAGTATGTTGTCCATCCTCCCTTCAGAGATTGGAACATTCTCTACCATTGTTGATCCAAGTTGAGGGCAAGGTCCTATGGGGGCCCAAAACTGGGATATTTTGTTGTTCCTGATAGAAATGACCAGTAACAATGGAGAGAGGGATTTATTTGAGTTCTAGGCCCATCAACTTTGTTCAGGAATCTCAAGACTCCCTGATTAGGGCCCCAGCTGGTGGAATGGCCTGATAGTGACTAAAGAGTCATCATTAAAGTATGCCAGTCTCTTGCCCTTATTCAGATTTTGCAGTCCTTGCTTTGATAAGATAACCAGACTTTCATACCTAAAACTCCAGAGGTCCCAGCTACAATCCCTGGTACCATCATAAGTCATAGAAGAACTGTGAACTATGTTCTGATGTCTTTATGCCCCTCTCTTCCTCCCTCTTCCTCCTTCTCATGAAAATAAGTAGATCCTTTAGAAGGAGAAGAAGAAGGAGGAGGAAGAGGAGGAGGAGATGGAGAAGAAGAAGAAAGAGGAGGAGGAGGAGGAGATGGAGGAGAAGAAGGAGAAGGAGAAGGAGTAGGAGAGGGAGAGGGAGAAGAAGAAGAAGAAGGAGAAGGAGAAGGAGAAGGAGAAGGAGAAGGAGAAGGAGAAGGAGAAGAAGAAGAAGAAGAAGAAGAAGAAGAAGAAGAAGAAGAAGAAGAAGAAGAAGAAGAAGAAGTAGAAAGACCAAAGCAGAAAGAGTCTGAGAAGTAACCCATCTTTCTCACAAGGTACAATATTGTCGGGGTCTCTGGTGGGGTGACCTCCAGGGGAAAGGTAATGGACCGGTTCTTTCTTGCTCGCGACAGGGGACGACATGAAGTAAAAGACACCGGGGAGACCTGCAGCATGCTCAGACCTCAGATCTAAAGTCTCAGGTCTTGTTTATTAGCAGGTGGGCAAGGTTTAAGTAGAAAACCAAACAAAGAACATTATTCAAATTTGTCAGAAATTACAGGTTTCTTAAAGGTCGGCTCGCCCTTATGGTAGGGGGCTGGTATGACAAGAATCGATGCAGATACATAAAGGTCAAGATAATTAGTCTCCTGATGCAGGCATTTAATTGCCCAAAGGCATTTGAGGGGAGGAGAGGGGTTGAACCAGTTAAGGCAAGATAGAGAGAAGATAAGCAAGGTTTGATGCAAATTGAGGACATCAAAGGGCACTGCTAGGAGTGTGTGATAAGGTGTGTTCTTCTCTGTGAACTTTGAGTAAGTGAATCTTAAGGTAGGCGGCCATGTGGCCTGCAGTTAATAGGGAGAAGTATTGGGGTTTCTGTGGGCCTAAGAGTCAAGAAGGAAAGAACTAAGTCTGAGTTTCTCCCCTTTTTCTCACCTCAGTTGAGAGAGACTAACCAAGAGGGTATCTTCTCAGACCTCCATCCAAGGATGGGGAGTTATCCCTAAGCTCTATCAAGCTTACACATAGTCCCAGCACAATATTACAAACTAGAGCATTTTCCCCTCTTCATACCAAGGACTGAAATACAGATTTCTGATTCTTCCACAGTGTTGGGCAGACGGGTATTCCTGCATTTTTCACAACTGTCTCTCAGATCTACTTATTTCTTGCAACTGTGAAGAAGAAGCAGGAGGGCAGGTGATGGCGCACCTGGTTAAATACACATGTCACAGTGCACAAAGACCCAAGTTCATTATGCTATCTATCCCCCCCCATATCCGATCTTAAATAGTGCCCCTGCCAGGTCAGGCTGAGCACTAAAGTGTCTCCTTAGGGGGCCATGCAGTGGCTCACTGGGTTAATTGTACATAGTACTAAGCATAAGGACCCACTCAAGGATCTGGGTTAAGCCCTCCCACTCCCCACCTACTAGGGGGACACTTCACAAGCAGTGAAGCAGGTCTGCAGGTGTCTATTTTTCTCCCTCCATATCTCCCCATCCCCTCTCATTTTCTTTCTGTTCTATCAAATAAAAAAAAGGGGGATGGCCACCAGAAGCCGTGGAATCATAGTGCCAGCACCAAGCCACAGCAATAACCCAGGAGGCAAAAAAAATGTTAAAAGCTTGACCCAGAATCACACCAGAAAGAGCCAGAAGTCAAGCATATTGAATCCTATGTTTTCCACGTGTTACTTTTGGATAGGTTTTGTGGGACGTGAAACCAGGCGTTGTTATTTCAAGACACTCAAAATGCCAGGGAAACAGGGACTAAAGACATGAAGCCAAGCAAAAGCATATAACTATTAGACGTAAGGGAAACAAACAAACAAAAACTGAGAACGTGAGGTCACTTAAGCTGCCTCTGTAACAAAGTACTTATGAAAAAGAGAGAAGAGGGAATCAGGTGGTAGCTCAGCGGGTTCAGCGCACGTGGCCCCAAGGACCAGCATAAGGACCCCAGTTCGACCCCTGGCTCCCCACCTACAGGGGAGATGCTTCACAGATGTGCCATTTCTTTTTTTTGTTTAATTTTTTTATATTTATTTATTTTCCCTTTTGTTGCCCTTGTTTTTTTATTGTTGTTGTAGTTAGTATTGTTGTTGTTATTGATGTCGTCATTGTTAGATAGGACAGAGAGAAATGGAGAGAGGAGGGGAGACAGAGAGGGAGAGAGAAAGATAGACACCTGTAGACCTGCTTCACCGCCTGTGAATCGACTCCCCTGCAGGTGGGGAGCCAGAGGCTCTAATCAGGACCCTTATGCTGGTTCTTGCGCTTCGCACCAGGTGTGCTTAATCCGCTGCGCTACCGCCTGACTCCCATTTCTCTCTGTCCTACCCAACAACGACAACATTAACAACAAGAACAATAACTACAACAATAAAAACAACAAAGGCAACAAAAGGGAAAGTAAATACATTTTCAAAAAATTAAAAAAAAAAGCAGAAGAGAGAAGAGAGAGAGGCTGTGAGGAAGCAAAATGAACCTGTTTATTTGCACAATTGTTTGGTGTCCAAGGAGCCAGACAAGGTCATGGCTCATTTAAGTCATCACAACCATTTTTCCTAGAATGGCCGTGGTTGACCAATGACTTGGGCCAAAATTCTTGAGATTTTCTTCATTCACAAAGATGTGTGACTCCTGAACATTTCAGATCAAAGCAACTCTGTAAAAGAAAAGAAAAGAAAAGAAAAGCCACCTTCTTCCTCCTTTCATTCAATGAAGAAATAAAAATGTATGAACAGTTCATATTTAAAAGCAAGAATTTGAGAAAGAAAACCGTTTAAAGAATTTCTGATATTGGACTCCTTAATTTTTTTTTTTTCTTCACACCATAGTACACGTGGAAAATGATGTTTGTGTGGTACGGGGGACAGAGAAAAGGGGCTTAGAGATACTGAAGGAGACAGCAAAGGACTTATGCTGGAATGTCTATAACCATCTATAACCATCCTGTTTGGGAAGAAATTCAAGACAAATCAGTGCATATTGGAGAGCAGCAAAACCAAGCCCCTAGAGGTGGCTTTTAAAAAAAAAAGATATTATTTTTAATTATATTTATTTATTCATTGGGTAGAGACAGACAGAAATTGAAAGGGGAGGAGGTGGTAGAGAGGGAGAGAGACAGAAAGAAACCTGCATCTCTGCTTCACCACTCACAAAGCTTTCCCACTGCAGGTAAAGACCAAGGGCTGAACCTGGGTCCTTGCTTGTTGGTATGCTTCTAAAAACCCCTTCTGTTTCATTAGTTTAATCCCCCCTGCTTAACACTATTCTATTTACATAACCACTTCATTCTAGTTACATAACTGCTGTTAACAAGCACCACCCTCCCTCCAGGGCATTGGTGGTTCAGTGGTAGAATTATCACCTGCTCCGCCCCCTCTCCTTGTCACACCCTGATTTTCACCAGTCACTTTTCTCTCCACCCTCTCTGCGTCGCATCCTGTTCCCACCCTACTGGGCTAGTATATTTATAAGGACAAGATTGTTTGTAGTTTTAGTTTAGTTTAGCTTAGCTTGGTATAGATTGCGCTGCGTCCTGCATGAATAAAGAGATACTGCGTACAACCCGGCCATGAGTCCCGGGTCATCTGTTACCCGCCCGTGAAGCCAGCCCGGCGAAAACAACACTTGCACATTGTAAATGTGTATTATTCAAGCAGGTGTGCCACGACTCCCTAGAGATGTATTGACAGCAGAGAGATTATAACAAGGTTACCCAAGTTCTGGATTTCCACAGGCCTCGTAAGAACAGTGGTCCAAAGTGTATCCTATTCTAAGCCCATTAAGTCTGATCACAGATGGAGTTGTTTCAGTCTTTTGGCATTTGATTGGGGGGAAAAATCCTATTTTACACATAACCTGAACCACTTTTCTCTTTGTTGTTTGTTATAAAAAATTTATCTGTAGTGGGCCAGGTAGTGGCACATCTGGTTGAACACACGTCACGATGTGCAAGGACCCAGGTTCAAGCCCCCAGTTCCCATCTGCATGGGGAATGCTTCACAAGTGGTGAAGTAGGGATGATGATGCTGGTCTCTCTCTATCTATCTGTCTGTCTCTGTCTGTGTAGCTATCTATCTATCTATCTATTTCTGATTGTCTCTATCCAACAAATAAATAAAGATAATAAAAAATAAAGCATTTATTTGTAACTTAGTAGTTGTTTACATAATTCTAAAGTTACGAGTGTATAGTTCTACACTATATACCACCAACAACATTCTGTGCTGTATTCCCATCACCACCACCTCTGTCTCAACCCCTACACCCATCAATGACAGCTATAGTTCTCATGAAGTCTTGGAGACAGTTTGGATATATATATATATGTATATTTTCGCAAGTGTGTGTGTTTTAATTCTCTATACTCCACATATGAGTGAAACCATCCAGCAGTTTTTTTTCCACCTCCTTACTTACTTTACTAAAGTATAATTATTTACAGTTCCATCCATTTTGTCATGAAGGACACAAAATTATCTTTTTTTTTAAATTGTAGAGTAGTATGCTATCGAATTTGTGTCCCACAACTTCTTTATCCAATTCTCTCCTGATAAATATTTAGGTTGCTTCTACTTGAACCGTTTTCAATTATATGTAAGTACTACTTAATAAAAAAGAGAAATTCATATTTCTTGTAATCCATTCTTCTTCTTCTAGCGTTTGCCCTTCTTCCATAGCCAGTCAACAGCGTCAGGTTGAACCTGATGTAAAGTTTCGAGACCTCCTTTGAATCTGGAGAGGTGGCAGTCGTTGACTATGTGGGTCATAGTCTGTCTGTAGCCACAGGGGCAGTTCAGGTCGTCTCTGGCTCCCCAGCGATGGAACATAGCGGCGCACTGGCCATGGCCTGTTCGATAGCGATTGAGGAGGGCCCAATCATAACGTGCTAGGTCAAAGCCGGGTTGACGCTTGCAGGGGTCTGTGATGAGGTGTTTGTTCTTTACCTCAGCTGACTGCCAACTCTGTTTCCAAGAGACTGGAACAGAGAAGTTCAGTGTAGGCATAGGGGACCAGATTGGGTGACGAGACGTCAAGCGTTGGACAGGGTGGGCGAAGATATCCGCGTATATTGGCAGGTCCCAAGCTGGTTTCCGCCCAGGAAGATCTACCTGCGAACAAGCCCTGGCCCTCTCAACTTACATTGAAAATGGATTCCAGAAGAATTCAAAGACGGGTGCTGTCTTTGTTGATCTCACAGCAGCCTATGACACGGTCTGGCACCGTGGTCTCCTAGTCAAGATCTCAAGATGCCTGCCTCCATGGGTGGCCAACACTATATCGTTTCTTCTCCAAAACAGAAGATTCCAGGTGCATCTGGGTGACAAGTCTAGCAGATGGAGACTTGTCTCAAGTGGCCTCCCCCAGGGCTCTGTTCTGGCTCCTATGCTATTTAATATTTACATCAGTGACCTCCCAGAAACTTCTTCAAGGAAGTTCATCTATGCTGATGACATCTGCTGCGCAACTCAGGCATCAAAGTTCGATATCCTCGAGGAAACACTCACGAAAGACATGTCTCTAATATCTGATTACTATAAAAAATGGCGACTAATCCCTAGCACTGCAAAAACGGTATAATCTGTTTTCCATCTACACCATGCCTCGACCTCGTGTGAGCTTAATGTGCAGCTTGGCGATACGAGAATCCGGTATGAAGCCCAGCCAGTCTATCTTGGCGTTACTCTCGATCGCACTCTGTCATTTCATGAACATCTCATAAAAACTGCAGCAAAGGTGGGTGCGAGGAATAACATCATTGCAAGACTGGTCAGCTCCTCATGGGGCGTGAGCGCTTCCATACTACGATCATCATCTCTGGC
The DNA here is from genome assembly GCF_950295315.1 of Erinaceus europaeus. Lineage (NCBI taxonomy): Eukaryota > Metazoa > Chordata > Mammalia > Eulipotyphla > Erinaceidae > Erinaceus > Erinaceus europaeus. The sequence continues at coordinate 14,882,514 of NC_080163.1, forward strand.
ATTATGCTATTCCACTGCAGAATACTGTGCCCCAGTATGGTTCCGTAGCCCCCATGTCCACTTGGTCGATTCCAAATTATATTCCTCCATGAGGATAATTTCTGGAACCATCCGTTCCACCCCGGTTCCATGGCTACCAGTTCTTAGCAACTTCGCCCTGCCAGATATTCGTTGGGATGCGGCATCATCTAAGTGTAATCCATTGAAAAGCCATAACACAATACACTAAAAAAAAAGCATTATAAAGGGTGACAAGAGTGGGGGTCAGGCAGTTGCACAGCTGGTTAAGCACTCACACTACAGTGCACAAGGATCCTGGTTCAAGCCCCTGGTCCCCACCCGCAGGGGGAAAGCTTCACAAGTGCTGAAGCAGGGCTGCAGGTGTCTCTTTCTCTCTCTCTCTCTCTCTCTCTCTATATATATATATATATATATATGTGTGTGTGTATATATATATATATATATATATATATATATATATATATATATATATATATTCCCCTCCCCTATCAATTTATCTCTGTCTCTATCCAGTAGTAAATAAATATAATATTTTTTAAAAAGTGACAGGAGATAATTAACTTGGTAAAGCCTAAACCTTCCCATGCTCACAGCCCTAAGGTCAAATGCCAAAGTCAGATGGGAACACCATGGCAACAGGAAAAACTCCATAGATGGTAGATTGGTGTTGTGATCTCTCTCCTTCTCTCTATTTTCCACTCTTTCTGCATCTGAAGTAAAAGAGAATGAAAAAACCAGGAGTGGAATCACATGTGCAAACCCGTGTGTGTGTGTGTGTGTGTGTGTGTGTGTGTGAGAGAGAGAGAGAGAGAGAGAGAGAGAGAGAGAGAGAGAGACAGAGTGGGGGGAAGTGGAAGCAACTGCTAGAATTCAAGCAGGCATCTGACTGGAGGCAAGTCAATGGGGATTGAAGTACCTGGAAGAACCAGTCTTTCCAGACTGTCTTCACAAAGCAAAGCTCCACTAGTGACCACCCAGCACGAAAAGTCAAGCACACAAGCCAAGAGTTCACTAGAAACAGACAATACATCACCTTTCAGAGAAAGAACAGCCAGGTAGACTTTACTATGGGATTATTGGCAAGCTCTTCTGAGAATCTGTAGCCAATGGAAGGCTTTATATCTTAACTCTTTTTCAGCCACCAGGTTGCAGATGCTACCATTATGCCAACCGGACTTCTCTGGGCAGATGAATCCACCAGTGTGTCCTAGAGCCCCGCTTCCCCAGAGTTTTGCCCCACTAGAGAAAGAGAGAGGCAGGCTGGGAGTATGGATCAACCTGTCAACACCCATGTTCAGTGGGGAAGCAATTACAGAAGCCAGACCTTCCACCTGCTGCATCCCATAATGACCCTGGGTCCATACTCCCAGAGGGATAAAGAATAGGAAAGCTATCAGGGCAGGGGATGGAATATGGAGGTCTGGTGGTGGGAATGTACCCCTCTTATCATATGGTCTTGTCAGTGTTTCCATTTTATAAATAAAATTTTTTTTAAAAAAAACCAATGATCCAAGAGATATACTAGAAAAAATACAAATCAATTAAAGAAATTGCTACCCCTATAACAACCTTTATTAGAATCATCAAACAAGTAAATTCAGTAAAACTTGAGGTTAACTTAGACCTCATTAAAATATTAGCTGTATTCCCTCCCCAGTTTGAGGCCAGAGCCCATAAATCTAATACCAATTTGGATACAATAAATGACACCCTACACTCTAACAATTGGGAGAAAGTGTAAACTCATCAAATATAGAAAGGACTACAAAATCTGGATAAGGGAAACAGACCAGTGCACTTTAATAATGGCTTTTTTGGTCAATACCAGACCACCCCATCATCTCGGGCCCTAGTCGGGGAATCCTTGGATTCTCACATAGATAACACAGTCTAGACCTCTAACCGATCCATCTCTCCACCATCACTGGTCACTTCCATCAGGAAAGTCATCATAAGCCTTCTTGTGGGCCTCTCCAGGTCCTTGCCCTCACTATAAAGTAGCAGTGGTAGGATTTGCCCCACTATCCAAAGGGAGGCTGGGCCAGCCTACTCTGACACTTTAAGAAGACTAGTCCTGAAATCAGTGCAATTTGAAATGTTCCCAGCTGTGACTATGAACTGCAAACACAGAATGACAGGGACTTGGAGGTTACATAGGCTCCTATGCTAAATATGATTATATATGGGGCCTGGGTCAGATTGATGGGGTAAACAGTTAATGGTATTTATATACTTTCCTCATGTTCCTAATCCAGTTTTCTAGCCCTATTCTCAACCCTGACACCATCTTTTCAGACAAAATTTTTGTTTACTTGCACACTAGCTTGATAGCTAAAGCAAAAATTACTAAAGTCATGGGCCTCCTGGAGCATAACTAAAATAAACTTCCTAGTTTTTTTTTTTTTTTTTTTTTTACCAGAGCACTGTTTAGCTCTGCCTTGTGGTGGTGCAGGGGATTGAACCTGGGATTTTAGAACTTCAGGCATGAGATTCAATTTGCATAACAATTATACTATCTACCCTCTGCCCAACTCCCAAGTTTCTGGCCACCTTAAGATCCCTATTCTCATCTGTGCTATTCCTACTTTTTTGTTCCTTTTTTGAATTTTAAGAATTTATTTATTCATGAGAAAGATAGGAGAGAGAAAAAGAACCAGGCATAACTCTGTTACATGTATTACATGTACTACTGGGGACTGAAGTCGGAACCACTGAGAATCCAATGCATTACTCACTGTGTCACTTCCCTGACCACTTGGTTTCTTCTTATTAAACAATTTCTCCAGCATTATATCTTACCAACCTTTCAGCCACCAAGTTCTAGACACTACTATGATGCTGACCTGACCTCCCTGGACAGAAGACTTCACCAATGTTCTCTGGGAACTCACTTCTCCAGACCTCTGCCCCAACTAGGGAAAGCTAGAAACAGACTGGGGGTATAGATCAACCTGCCAAAATCCTTGTCCAGCAGAGAAGCAATTACAGAAGCCAGAATTCCCACCTTCTGCACCCCAAAAAGAATTTTAGTCCATAATCCCTGCAGGTGAGAAATGTTAGGGGAAGATGACCAGAAGGCTCTGAACTCCATCAAAACCCAGAAAGAGAAGAGGGGAAAAGAAAGGATATTCAGAAGCAGTAATAGGTGTAAATGTGACTCAGAAAAAAAGAGAGGGCAGGACTACAGAAAAAAAAAGGCAACATATATACATGTAGATAGCTATAGAAATATTAATTAATTTCCTCACATTTCCACTATAGAGCCTATATTTCCCCCAGTCCTGGAACCTCAGAGTGGGTCCCACTTTCCTGCATGCTTCTCTCAATTCAAATCAAATAATATTGCATCCAGGAATCGAAACCCAATCAATGCAACGAGTGCCACCCCAGCATGCTTCACTTCAGACTGTGTCCAGAGACTTCAGGGGTGGAATGACAATCCTTCAGCTTCATCACTCGGGTGAGACCTTTCCTTTCATTGTATTCTCTAATTCCACTCCAGGTGTTCCACTCCCCAATAAAGTCCCCAAACCTAGATATAGTCCAGGTCCCCTGAGATAGAGCATAGGTTCACCCGTGCCTATAAGCTAGGGAAAAATATATACCTGAAAGCTGAAGTACACAAGAGCCTGCAGGGAATACCCCACAACACTTCATCTGCACTATTCCAGTCTTTAGGTCCACGACTGTTCAACAATTTGTTTGTCTTTTTATGTTAACTCTCTTTTCAGCCACCAGGTTCTAGATGCTACCATGATGCCAACTGGACTTCCCTGGAGAGACAATCCCACCAATGTGTCCTGGAGCCCCCTCTTCCCCAGAGCCCTTCCACACTAGGGAGAGAGACAGGCTGGGACTATGGATCGACTTGTCAACACCCATGTTCAGCAGGGGAGCAATTACAGAAGCCAGACCTCCCACCTTCTGTACCCCACAACGACCCTGGATCCATACTCCCAGAGGGGTAGAGAATGGGAAAACTATCAGGGGAGGGGATGGAATATGGAGATCGGGTGGTGGGAATTGTGTGGAATTGTACCCCTCTTATCCTATTGTTAACTGTACCCTTCTTATCCTTTTGTTAATGTCTCCTTTCTTAAATAAAATAAATAAATAAAATATGTTATAATTTTTTTTTTAACTAAGTGTGTCAGGGAGTTGGGCGATAGCGCAGCGGCTTAAGTGCACATGGCACTAAGCACAAGGAACAGAGAAGGATCCCAGTTCGAGCTCCCGGCTCCCCACCTGTAGGGGAATCACTTCACAAGCAGTGAAGCAGGTCTGCAGGTGTCTATCTTTCTCTCCCCCTCTCTGTTTACCCCTCCTCTTTCCATTTCTCTCTGTCCTATCCAACAACAATGACATCAACAATAATAACTACAACAATAAAACAACAAGAGCAACAATAATAACAACAACATTAACATCAAGGGCAACAAAGTGGAAAAAATGGCCCCCAGGAGCAGACACTGAGCTGAGCCCCAGCGATAACCCTGGAGGAAAAAAAAAACAAACCTCAACCTGCACATTTTGAAACAATTCTACTAGCCTGAAGTAAAAGAGTAAAAGAAAAAAATTTAATTAAGTAGTAAAATTACATCATAAAAATCAAAGCAAGGTGAAACAAGATAATAACACAAGAAAGAGAGGAGAATTAAGAATTAGTAATAGAGAAGCCAGGCAGTGGCACACCGGGTTAGGCACATTACTATGCTCAAGGACCCAGGTTCTAGCCCTCCCTCCCCACCTGCAGGGGGGATGCTTCAGGAGTGGTGAAGCAGGTCTGCAGATGTCTCTTTTTGTCTCTCTTCTTTGTCTTTCCTTCTCTGTGTCCTTCTCTCTCAATTTCTGTTCTGTCAAATAAAATAGAGTGGAAAAAAAGAGGGGGGACAATGGCCACCAGGAACAGTGGATTCATAGTAGAGTAGTGACCTCCAGCAACATCCTGGTGGCAGTTTAAAAAGAAGAAGGAGGAGGGAGTTGGGCGGTAGCACAGCGGATTAAGCACATGGGCTCAAAGCACAAGGACCTGCATTAAGGGTCCTGGTTTGAGCCTCCGGCTCCCCACCTGCAGGGGATTCTTTTCACAGGCGGTGAAGCAGGTCTGCAGGTGTCTATCTTTCTCTCCCTCTCTCTACCTTCCCCTCCTCTCTCCATTTCTCTCTGTATTATCTAACAATGAGGACAACAATAACAACAACAACAATTTAAATGCATAACAAGACTGAGTAGAATTTCTAAGTATGCTATGGGATGATACACTATTCCATGACTGACATTTACCCTATGTTACCCTGACTTTTACTGGGACAATGAGTATAAAGTTGTTGGTATGTTTCTAAATTCTGCTTATAAGACCTTCTGTTTTGATCATCGCATTATGTTCGCTTGTATTACTTACGATGTGGTCTATTTACAGAATCACTGTTTTACCTGGGCCCCACCCTGCCTGCAGGGTATTGGTTTCATCCCCACTGGGTAGATGGGAGCTTTCTATGTTTTGTTCATGCTCTTTTTTTGCTCCGCCCCCTCTCCTAGTCATTTCCTTTCCCTTGTCACTTCCAGTGAAGAGATGCATAAAAGGCGATGTATCTGATTAATAAACGAGATACTGCTTCCCAGCTCAGCCATGAGTCACTGGTCGTCTGTCTCCCGCCTGTGAAGCTAGACCAGCAAATGGCGCCTGAACATAAAGTAAAACTAGTTTCTGCCTCTGATGCCACATAGTATCTCTTAAGTGAGACCAAGCAAAACACTGCTTGCTTTGCAAGAAAATAAAGTAGAATAAATTTATGTCTTCTGGCTAGAAGAGGCACCAACCATAAATAAAAGATTAGTATAGTCAAATACATAAAAAGCCGAGAAATAGTTTCATATATATTTACATATAACCTTTATAGATGTGAAAATGGAGTTGAAAAAGCAACCAGAAAGATATTTGTCATACAAACAGCAAAGGACTGGCATCCCGATTATTTAATGATTCTTAAAAATAAAGCTGAGAATACCTCAACTGGAAAACAAAGACAGGGACAGGAATAGATGTCAATAAACATAGGAGGGGGCAGAACTCCATTTAGTAAGGAGGGAAATAGAAATAAAACCACTAGGTACTATTTACCTCCACTTAACTGCTCACAAAATTAAAATCGAACCTGCCAGGTGTTATTGAGGATGGAACATCATACCACTTTTATTAGAGGTTGGTTGTCTGTGGGGGAAATGAATTGATACAGTCAATTCATTGCTACAAGGCATGAGTTGAATGTCTAGGTTTATTCCCTAAAGAAATTCTGGCATTACGGCATGTATGTGAATGTGCATACCAGCCTTCTTTCTGATGGGAAAACCAACAATAGTGTTTGGATTGGTCAAGTGTGACACAGTCATGCACTACATAACAGCCTTTCAGTCAACCGTCTGTGGAGTCCCCATACACAGCCTAGGTGATGACTAGACTATACCTGGCAGGTTGATCTCCCAAATGTGTCCACAGCCCACTCACTCATTTCTTATCGGCTCTATTGCCTCCTCTCTGGTCTGGGCCATTCTTGCAGTAAATTCCTGAAGTCTCCTCAAATACTTTCCTGTCTATTCTGTGGTTTTCTCACTTTCTTTCTCTCTTTCTTTTTTTTCTTCAAATTCAGTATCACTTTGTAGGGAGAGATATTGACTGACTGAATTGGAGTTCCAGGGGTACAGTTCTGCATTCCCCCCCAAGACATCTGGCAGAAACTGTCATCTGCCTGGGGGTGAATTCTTACTCAACTATTCCCCAGGAGCTCTCTCCTCCCCCTCTAGCTGAGCAGGCTGACTTGTAGGAAAGAATCCAGCCCTGCCAGGGTTCCTGCATATTTTCTCTAGTGTGTGTCCTGAAAAGGGGGGGAGGGGGCCAGTGGGACTTATGTGACAAATGGAATGGTTGGGATTTCCCTCACCCAAAGCAAACTGTGTGCCTCTAAAAATCCTTCTACAAAGGAGCCTCTTTGGGAGAATTTTAATTTAGTGATACCTCTGCTTTCCTCACTATAGTTCCCATTACAAGAGAGTGTGATTATGAGACGATGGTTTGTTTCAATTTCTGGAATGTAATCTGTACTCTTGACAAGTTGACAAGATGGTGAGAAAAAAAGAAAGAAGGAAAGAAAGAAAGAAAGAAAGAAAGAAAGAGAAGAGAAGAAAGATAAATAGGTTAAAATGTAGGGGAGAAAAAAACTCTTATGAGTGACCCTATGGAGTGGGGTGTGGAGCTTTTTTACAATGGAATAAAAAACATTCAGTTGAGTCTTATAAATACAAAGGGGAAAAAAAGAAAAGAAGTGATGGCTGTTGGGCTCAGGCAAGAATTAATAAAGTCATGGGCCCTTGGAATATACCTAAAATAGACTTTCTAGCTTATTCCAACATAGTGACCTCAAATAACATCTGCTGTATTCTAGCCTTTAGGCTCCTAATTATTAAATAATTTGTTCTGCTTTATATCTTTGTATCTTTTACAGACACCAAGTTACAGATGTTACCATGACGCCAATATGACTTCCCTGGGTAAATGACCTCACCAATGTATCCTAGAACCCCACCTCCCCAGAGCCCTACCCCACTAGAGAAAGATAGAAACAGTCTGGGAGTATGGGTCAACCCGCCAATGTCCATGTCCAGTGGAGAAGCAATTACAGAAGCCAGACCTTCCACCTTCTGCACCCCATAATGACCCTGGGTCCATGCTCCCAGAGGGATAAAGAATAGGGAAGTTTTCAATGGAGGGGATGAGACACAGAACTCTAGTGGTGGGAACTGTGTGGAATTGCACTCCTCTTATCCCACAATCTTGTTAATCATTATTAAATCACTAATAAAAAAATAAGGAAGAGGAGGAGAAGAAGAATGGAAAGGGGAAGAGGAAGGAGAAGAAATAGTCATGGGACATATACTCAATGGAGTACTACCCGGCAGATTTTTTTAAAAATATTTATTTATTCCCTTTTGTTGCCTTGTTTTATTATTGTAGTTACTGATGCAGCCATTGTTGGATAGGACAGACAGAAAAGGAGAGAGGAGGGGAAGACAGAGAAGGGGAGAGAAAGATAGACACCTGCAGACCTGCTTCACCACTTGTGAAATAACACCTCTGCTAGGTGGGGTGCCAGGGGAATCGAACCAGGATCCTTATGCCAGTCCTTGTGCTTTGCGCCATGTGCTCTTAACCCGCTTCTCTACCACCCAACTCCCTACATGGCAGTTTTTAAAAAATCAGTGTTGTGTCCTTCTGGACAAAATGAATGGCAGTGATTATGCTTAGTTCATGAAGTACTTAAGAAAGTGAAGGACAACTATGGGGTGATTTCTCTCATATGTGGAATATAGAAATTGAGACACATGACCTTGAAAAGAAGAAAAAGATATATATAGTCAACCCATGTCTATGGCTATGGGAGAACTATGGTGATTACCATTAGAGGGCTACAGAATTTTGGAGGGAGTGGTACCGAATTATACCCCTGTCATCTGATAATGCAAATCACTACTAAGTCACTACTAAATTTTTAAAAATAGGGGCCAGGCAGTGGTGCACCTGGTTAGGTGCATGCATTACAGTGCACAAAAACTTTCTACTGTAGCACGCATGGTGTTTCACTTCGGAAGGGTCTGACTAGAGTTTTGAGAAAAGATTTAGGAGAGCTGGGTGAAACATAACAAGCACTCTCTCTCTCTCTTTTTTTCCTCCAGGGTTATTGCTGGGCTCGGTGCCTGCACCATGAATCCACCGCTCCTGGAGGCCATTTTCCCCCCTTTTGTTGTTGTAGCCTTGTTGTGGTTATTATTATTGCCATTGTTGATGTTGTTCATTGTTGGATAGGACGGAGAGAAATGGAGAGAGGAGGGGAAGACAGAGAGGGGGAGAGAAAGATAGACACCTGCAGACCTGCTCCACCGCCTGTGAAGCGACTCCCCTGCAGGTGGGGAGCCAGGGATCGAACCGGGATCCTCGCGCCCTGCACCACATGCGCAACCCACTGCACCATCGCCTGACCCCCAAGCACTCTCTTTTTGGCTAGAGTAGATGTTTATTTCATCCATTCATTTATGAACGTGTATTTCTTAATTGCCAACAAGGTGTCAGACACTGTTCTTAGCACTAGGATCCAGCAGAGAACAAAATGATTCAAGCCCTCATGGCATTTACATAAACATGGACATTAGAGACTAGTGTGATGAAGAAAAATGAGTCAAGGGAGATAAGGAATTCTGGAAGGAAAAGGAGTCTTATTTTTTAAAAACCTTTTTTATTTATAAAAAGGCAATACTGAGAGAAGCCATAGGATAAGAGGGGCACAGCTCCACATAATTCCCACCACCAGAACTCCCTATCCCATCCCCTCCCCTGATAGCTTTCCTATTCTTTATTCCTCCATGAGTATGGACCAAGCGGCATTATGGGGTGCAGAAGGTGGAAGGTCTGGCTTCTGTAATTGCTTCCCTTATTTTTAACAGACTAGTCCAGGATGCCTAACTAGGAAGGTGGCATTGAGTCAGGGCCTGGAACAGGTTTGGTAGACAGCCACCAAGATATCTCCAAGGAAAGTGTGTTGACGGAGAGAATAGCCTTGTGTGAGGGAAGCAAAGGAGCCTCCGGCTCTAGAACAGCCAGAGCAAGTGAGAGAGAGAGAGAGAGAGAGAGAGAGAGAGAGAGAGACAGTGTGTAAATAGAAACTGTCAGATGACTAGATTGTGGAGGACATTTTTAGGCCATTCTCAGGGCTGGATTTTACTCTACGACAGGAAGGCATTGGAGGACTTTAAACAGAGGAGTTAAATCATTTGATTTTAGTATTTTATTTATTTTATTTTATTTTATTGGGGGGTTAATGAATTATAGTACACCACCCAGGTTGGAGCCACACCCTCACCCCCACTTCCCACCTGTGGGGGGGAGTTTCACAAGCGGTGAAGTGGGTTTGCAGGTATCTTTCTCTCTCCGTATCTCCCCCCTCCTCTCTCAATTTCTCTCTGTCTTATCCAATAATGTGGGGAGGGAGAAAGCTGGGGAGAGTGGGTGGCCTTTGGAAATAGTAGATTCAGAGTGCCAGCACAAATCTCCAGCAATAACCCTAATGGCAATAAAAATGAATGAATGAATGAATAAATAAATAAATAAATAAAATGTATCAGTTTGGGCCCACAAGACAACTCACCTAGGAGTGTGCTTTTGTCATGTGTATGACCCAGATTTGAGCCTACCCCATACCACACTGGGGGTATGGTTTCAGAACTCTGAGTGTCAATCTTATCTGCTCTATTCTTACCTTTAGGTTCTGATTATTAAACAATTTGTTCTGCTTTATATCTTAATGCTTTTTAGCCACCAAGTTGCAGGTGATACCATGACGTCAACCTGACTTTCCTGGCAGACGACCTCACCACTGTGTCCCAGAACTCAACATCCCCAGAGTCTTACCTCACTAGGGAAAGATAGAAACAGGCTCAGGGTATGGATTGACCTGCCAACACCTGTGTCCAGTGGAGAGGCAATTACAGAAGCCAGAGCTTCTCCCTTCTGCACCCCATAATGATCCTGGGTCCAAGCTCCCAGAGGGATAAAGAATAGGAAAGCTTCTAATGGAGGGAGTGGAATACAGAACTCTGGTGGTGGGAATGGTGTGGAATTTTACCCCTCTTACCCAACAGACTTGCCGATCATAATTAAAATCATTTTTTAAAAAAAGAACTCTGGAGCCCCCACACCTATGGACATCTAATCTTTGACAAAGGGGCCCAGACTATTAAATGGGGAAATCAGAGTCTCTTCAACAAATGGTTTTGGAAAGAATGGGTTGAAACATGCAGAAGAATGAAACTGAACCACTGTATTTCACCAAATACAAAAGTAAATTCCAAGTGGATCAAGGACTTGGGTGTTAGACCAGAGACTACCAGATACTTAGAGGAAAATATTGGCAGAACTCTTTTCTGCATGCATTTTAAAGACATCTTTAATGAAACGAATCCAATTACAAAGAAGACTAAGGCAAGTATAAACCTATGGGACTACATCAAATTAAAAAGCTTCTGTACAGCAAAAGAAACCACTACCCAAATCAAGAGACCCCTCACAGAATGGGAGAAGATCTTTACATGCCATACATCAGACAAGAGTTTAATAACCAACATATATAAAGAGCTTGCCAGACTCAACAAGAAGACAACAAATAACCCCATCCAAAAATGGGGGGAGGACATGGACAGAATATTCACCACAGAAGAGATCCAAAAGGCCGAGAAAGACATGAAAAAATGCTCCACGTCTTTGATTGTCAGAGAAATAAAAATAAAGACAACAATGAGATACCACTTCACTCCTGTGAGAATGTCATACATCAGAAAAGGGAACAGCAACAAATTCTGGAGAGGGTGTGGGGTCAAAGGAACCCTCCTGCACTGATGGTGGGAATGTAAATTGGTCCAACCTCTGTGAAGAACATCTAGAGAACTCTCAGAAGGCTAGAAATGGACCTACCCTATGATCCTGAAATTCCTCTCCTGGGGATATATCCTAAGGAACCCAACACATCCATCTAAAAAGATCTGTGTACACATATGTTCTTAGCAGCACAATTTGTAATAGCCAAAACCTGGAAGCAACCCAGGTGTCCAACAACAGATGAGTGGCTGAGCAAGTTGTGGTCTACATACACAATGGAATACTACTCAGCTGTAAAAAAAAAATGGTGACTTCACTGTTTTCTGCCGATCTTGGATGGACCTTGAAAAATTCATGTTAAGTGAAATAAGTCAGAAATAGAAGGATGAATATGGGATGATCTCACTCTCAGGCAGAAGTTGAAAAACAAGATCAGAAAAAAAAAAAACACAAGTAGAACCTGAAATGGAACTGGCGTATCGCACCAAAGTAAAAGACTCTGGGATGGGGGGTGGGTGGGTGGGTGGGGAGAATATAGATCCAAGAAGAATGACAGAGGACCTAGTGGGGGTTGTATTGTTATATGGGAAACTGGGGAATGTTATGCATGTACAAACTATTGTATTTACTGTTGAATGTAAAACATTAAATCCCCAATAAAGAAAATAAAAATAAAAATAAACTGAGTCTCTCTCTCTGTATCTCTCTATCTGAAAAAGTTGACCTGAAGTGGTGAAACCATAGCAACAACAAAGAAAATACCATCTCTTAATGAGAAAAGCAGCAAATTTTCATTCAGGCAAATTACATGACAATCAATTTGGTTAGGGAAAAATTGGAAGGGAGGTTTAGAATCAAGAGAACTTACATTATTCATACAATTTAGGCTTTATTGATGGCACTACTAGGACTGAGTAGTGGTATACTAAGTGGACCGTACTTGTTACCATGCTTAGAAACCCGAGTTCAAGCTCCCAGTTCCCTGCTTTGGGGAGGGAGATGACAGCTTCACAAGCAGTGAAGTAGTGTTCAAGGGGTCTCTCTCTCTTTCTCTCTCTCTCATCTGTTTCTCTCTGTCCTATCAAATAAAATGAGTAAAAAAATAAAATAAATTAAGGTATCATACTAAATAAACAAATAAAATTAACACCCAAAGACTAAAAATTATATTGGAAAGAGACTCCCCTCATCATAAGATGTGTTAAAGAAATCTTTTGGGGGCCAGGTGGTGGTGCACCTGGTTAAGCACACAGAAACACACAGAAGCAAGGACCTATGTAAAGAACCAGGTTCGAGCTCCCTGCTCCTTACCTGCAGTGAGGATGCTTCCCAAGTGGTGAAGCAGATCTGCAGATGTTCCTCTTTCCCTCTCCTTCTCTATCTCCCCTCCCCTCTCAGCTTCATCTGGTCTATCAAAATCAAAAGGAAAAGGAAAAGTGACCACTGGGGACAGTGGATTAGTAGTGCTTACACCAAGCCCCAAAGATAACCTCGGAGACACACACACACACACACACACACACACACAGAAGAAAATTTTTATTTAAATAAAATAAATTTATTGCACTGAAGGCTTATGGTATAGACCATAAATTCTCCAGGAAACAGTGGTAATTCACCCATTTTAGAAGTAAGTGCATAGCCATACCACCCTGAACACGCCCGATCTCATCTGATCTCGGAAGCTAAGCAGGGTCGGGCCTGCTTAGTACCTGGATGGGAGAAGTAAGTGAATAACATCTCTTTGGTAGTGCTGCTGGTATACTGACAAAATCACACCTGTTAAAAAATATAGAAACATATAAAACTGGCCAATAGTTTTGGTCTGAGAGAGGCATTCTGTCTGTAGTTTAACAAACACTGGGTTTGAATCTTTTGTTCAAAAGCTCTTCCATAGGGATCACTGACCAAGTGATATCGTTCTAGGACAGTTTGCATTTTATTGTCATGCCACAGATAACTCTAGCATTTGATATGTGACTATGGAGTCTAGCTTCTGTTGCTAAACTTCTTGACTATATATATATTGGCCTCCAGGGTGATTACTGGGGCTATGTGCCTGCACTATGAATCCACTGCTCCTGGAGACCATCTTTTTTCCATTGTTGTTGTTGTTGCTATTGTTGTTGTTGGATAAGACAGAGAGAAATTGACAGAGGAGGGGAAGACAGAGAGGGGAGAGAAAGACAGACACCTGCAGACCTACTTTACTGCTTGCTAAGTGACACCTTTCCCCACTCCCCCCACAGATGGGGAGTTGGGAGCTTGAACCGGGATCTTTGCTCTGGTCCTTGTGCTTTGCACTAAGTATGCTTAACCCAATGCACCCCCCCCCTTTACTATATCTTCTTGGGGAAAAAAAACTTCATGTTTTATTTTATTTTTTTAGTATATTTTTTAAAATTTATTTTGGGTAGAAACAGAGAAATTAAGAGGGAGAGTGGACAGAGAGGGAGAGAAGGGGACCAGCAGCCTTGCTTTGCTACTCTTGAGGCTTCCTACCTGAAAGTGGGGACCTAGGGTTTGAACCCAGATCCTTGTGCACTGTAATGCATGTGCTCTATTAAGTATGCCATTACCCATCCCTTACATGTCCTCTTTAATGAATTGCTAATGAATTAGGTCATGCTAAGTTCATATGGAAAAACCAGAATGGGGGGTGGTTTTAATTTTCTTGCAGGTAGGGAAACTGTCCAAGAAAATGCTTCCATAGGAAAAATACAGGCTGGCTAGACTGTGAAAGGAAATGTGATGAATTTCTGGATAAATGCTGGAACTATGCAAGCACAAGGCAAAAGTCATTTGTGGGTTTGCTTTGGCAGCTTGCTTCTTAATATTCCTGTACATGAAACTTTCTTTCTTTCCAAGTTCCTGACCCTCTGACAGTCACTTCTGTCTTTGACAAGCTAGTTGTTACCTCTTTTTGCCTCTGGTTTTCTCCCCAGTTTACCCTGAGGCTTAATTTAAGAGCCTGGGAAGAAATGCTTAAGCCAAAAGGAATAAACTTGCTGAGGATGACAAGTAAAACACTGGGCTTGCTTATAAATGGAGTTGTTTGCTGAAGTTGGATTCCAGTCACGTTTTTAGCAGTGAAAGGTGGTAAAATGGGTTTGTGTGTCTGGCACATGGATCAGGAAAGGAAGACGAGGTCTGTCCAGCAAATGGCATGTGTTTCCATTTCTGTATGTTTAATAACTTCAGTATTTGCACAGCTGAAGAAAAAAGAAAGCACCCTGAGACTGGACACCAGAAGGGACTGGAGAAGCTTCCAAACCAGAAAAGCATGAGTTGGAAAAGGTCATAAATGTTACAAGTAAAAATTACCTCAACCAAAAGAAACGTTAGGGCTGGGATGCTAACTTCCAAAAGGAAACTATGAAGAAAACACTGACAATTCTTACCTCCTCTCCTCTTCCTTGGGCATGATGATATCAAGAGAGGGGGATTTAGAGATCAGGAAAACAGAGTTCCCACACAATACAATGAGAATACAGAAACCTCCAGAAAGGACAGCCAATTCTTTATACCATCTCTGTAATCTGCAAGTATGATGTGAAGCTGTTTTACTTAATCTCGTAGGACTTCAATTTCCTCATCTGTCAAAACAAGGGGGAATTGTTAACAAACCTTTGCTAAATGGTGGGTTGTTTTTCTTTTTTCTTAACTTTTAATTTTATCAGTGATTTAATAATGTTTAACAAGATCGTAAGATAACATGGGAAATTGCGTACAGCTCCCACCACCAGAATTCTGTGTCCCATCCCTTCCATTGGAAGGTTCCCTACACTATCCCTCTAGGAGTATGGACTAAAATTCTTTATGGGTGCAAAAGGTCTGGCTTCTGTAATTGCTTCTCTGCTGGACATGAGCATTGGCAGGCTGATCCATTACCCCCAGCCTCTTTTTATCTTTCCCTAGTAAGGTAGGACTCTGGAGAATTGAGACTTCAGGACATATTGGTGAGGTTGTCTGCCCAGAGAAGTCAGGTTGGTGTCACGGTAGCATCTGCAACTTGGTGGCTGAAAGACACTAAGATAAAGCAGGATTGACGGATTAATAAACAAGAACCCAAAGGTAGGAATACAGAAGATGAAATTAGGGGGTTGGGAGTCAGGCGGTGATACAGCGGGTTAAGCGCACGTGGCACAAAGTGCAAGGACCTGCGTAAGGATCCTGGTTCAAGCCCTTAGCTCCCCACCTGCAGAGGAGTCGCTTCCTAAGCGGTGAAGCAGGTCTGCAGTTGTCTGTCTTTCTCTCCCCCTCTCTGTCTTCCCCTCCTCTCTCCATTTCTCTCTGTCCTATCCAACAACAACGACATCAATAACCACAACAATGTTAAACAACAAGGACAACAAAAGGGAAAATAAATAAATAAATAAATAAATAAATAAATATTTTTTTAAAAGAAAGAAATCAGGGGGTCTTCATGTAGGAAGAAACTAGGCATTCTGTTTTAGATATTTTCCAAGGGGCCCATGACTTTGGTAATTTTTGCCTGAGCCTGATAGCTAACCTGCAGGTAGACTAAAAAAAAATTGTCAGGGAAGATGGTGTCAGAGTTGAGAATAGGACTAGAAAGCTGGATCAGGGCAGAACTCCTAAACATGAGGAAAGTATATAAATACCATTAACTGTAAACCTCATTGATCTACCTAAATGGTGGCTCTAGCAGTTTCTTTTCTACTCAATGTTGATGCCAAGAGTCCTTTACTACATTAAGACCAGTCGTAAACTCCCGTCTTGTGCTATATCACCTTAACCAACTGGATGATCACCGTAGCATTGCCGATAACTATTCTGTCCTTGTTTCGGTCTCATAAAGAGATCAGTTATACAATGAGTCCTCTTCAATATGAGAAAATAAAAACCAGGGAGTCGGGCAGCAGCACAGCGGGTTAAGTGCACATGGCACAAAGCACAAGGATCAGTGTAAGGATCCCAGTTTGAGCCCCCCCACCCGCCTTTCCCCACCTGCAGGGGAGTCGTTTCCCAAGTGGTGAAGCAGGTCTGCAGGTGTCTATCTGTCTTTCCCCCTGTCTTCCCCTCCTCTACCCTTTTCTCTCTGTTCTATCCAATAACAATGACATCAAGAACAACAACAATAATAACTACAACAATAAAACAACAAGGGCAACAAAAGGGGATAAATATAAAAATAAGAAGAAGAAAAGCAAAGCAAAGAAAAACCATGAACAATATAGCAAGTCCATTATCCATCAAGTTAAACACATAGGGTATTTTCTGTCTGGATTTGTCGAGTTTTATTAAATCCTTTATTTTTCTTTTCTTAAAAAAAAACACCTCAATATCATTTTATTGAGTTAATGTTGATTTGTAGGATTTTCGTTGTCACAAAGGTATATTTCCACAGGTTCCCAGTATAGGTATCAGTGTATTTCACCCTCAACCAAACCATCATCTTATTCCACTGTAAGGACTTAGGTCCCCAACCACCCCTTGGTAACTCTCGCTTCCCCTTTCAGAGTCTGAGTAGAACATTTTACATACACTAAAACCCCTGCAACCCATAGATAGCATTACCAGCTCTGAGCTGTTTACATATCTGTCATACTTTCACACATATTAGCACCAGGTCTGAGACCCTGAAGAAACCTATCCTCAATCAGATGTGTTACTTAGCTCTGGTCTAGCCCTATTCGTATGTGTGCTTAACTCCTGAACCAAGTCTTCATGATAGTAACAAGCTATCTGCCCACCAAGCAGACTGTGGGGGGTCCACAACCTTGCCCCCCTCCCCACCCACAGTCACCTGGAAATGGGACAAGGAGAAACCAGAATTAAAACACAAGCGCTCAGTCAGAGGAGGCTCAATGCATACCTTGTCTACCACTTGGCTGAAGACTCGTGGTTGCCACAGACAGAATAAGCTTGCCTTTCATGGGTTCTCATGTAGTAGGTGTTTGTTAGGTAGACATACCCACTTTAGAAGCCACGACATGGATACATTTTTTTTCTCTTTAAGCACATAGTGAAGGTGTTATAAATTTACCTGTGGCTTTTCCAGCAGTAGAAATTGTGTGGCAATAGTGGTGTTAAAAATCTTCCATTCTTTTTTTTTTTTTTTACTTATTTTCTTTTCATTACTGACTGAATAGTGATCTACAAGATTATAAGACAATCGGGGGTGTAATTCCACACCACTCCTACCACCACATTTCTTTGCTCACACCCCCTCTGGTAGTAACTGTCATTGTTGTCTTAAGGTCATAGATACTGCTTGACTATTTATGAAAATCTTCCTTTCTAATTGAAAAATGTTTACAAAGAGAACCCAACAGCTTTTCTTATATATGCTCTCACCTGGTCTCCCTCCTCACTTCCTCTTTAGGTAACCATAGTTCTGTTCTCTTGTCAATGTCCAATAGCTTTTGTTTGTTTGTTTTTTTGTTATTTGGTGTTTTTTTTTTTTGGTTCTTCTTCTTCTTCTTCTTCTAGCGTTTGCCCTTCTTCCATAGCCAGTCAACAGGTCAGGTTGAAAGCTGTCAGGAGCTGCATGTTGCTGGCTTTGAAAGTGACTGGGATCCATGTGGATTCAGTCGGCTAAGAAGGATCGTCAGTTTCCCCAATGAATGGGTATTCACGGGATGCACCACGAGAAGGTCGATCCAATGCATCCCTTTTTTTGGTAATCATGGTTATTACTGGGACTCAGTGTCTGCACTGCTCCACCATTCCCAATAGCCATTCTTGCTTTTTTCTTTCATTTTCCTTCCTTTTCTTTTCTTTCTCTCTCTCTTTCTTTCTTTTTTTTTTTTAACTTTATAAAATAAAAAATAGAAAATTTTGACAAAACCATAGGGTGAGAGGGGTATAATTCCACACAATTCCCACCACCAGAACTCCATATCCCATCCCCTCCATTGGAAGCTTTCCTATTCTTTATCCCTCTGGGAGCATGGACCCAGGGTCATTATGGAATGCAGAAGGTGGAAGGTCTGGTTTCTGTAATTGCTTCTCCACTGCACATGGGAGTTGGCAGGTCGATCCATACTCCCAGCCTGTATCTCTCTTTCCCTAGTCGGGCAGGGCTCTGGAGAGATGGGGTTCCAGGATACACTGAGGTCATCTGCCTGAAGAAGTCAGGTTGGTGTCATGGTAGCATCTGCAACTTTGTGTCTGAAAAAGCATTGAGATATAAAGCAGAGAAATTGCTTAATAACCTGGAACCTAAAGGCAAGAATAGAGCAGATGAGATTTGGGGTTTTCAGTCCACAGTAAAGTATAATAGTTGGTATATGTGTAACATTTCTCAGTTTTCCACATAGCACTCTAGCCCTCTGCCCCAGGTCCTCCTCCAACATCGTGTTCCAGGATCTGAACATTCCCCGCTGCCCCAGAGTCCTTTAGTTTGGTGCAATATACCGCTTATATCTTCTTCATTAATTTGACTCTCTGACTGATATATGATTGTACTGCCAGCCAGGTCCAAGGAATCTGCATTTTTAGAGATAAAGGAGCAAAATGCTAGAAGGCAACTGTGTCGTTGCAAGTCATAACCAATTGCACCAATACTGGAATTTTACTTCAGGAGTAAATCATATGTGAGGAAAATAAACTTCCATCTTAAAAAATTTCTAAGGGCCAGGTAGTGACACAACACATTACAGTGGGTAAGGACCCAGGTTCAAGCTGCTGGGCCTCACCTGCAGGAGGAAAGTTTCAAGAGTGGTGAAACAGGGCTGCAGGTGTCCTTCTGTCTCTCTCCTTCTATATCTCCCCCTTCCCTCTCAGTTTCTCTCTGTCTTTATCTAATAAATAAATTAATTAAATAAAAAAATGTTCTAAAATTTTTTTCTGTCATGTCCCCCTCTGAGACTCTCATTTAACGTAAACATTCACAGGGGCCAGGCGGTGGTACACCTGGTGAAATGAACACATTACGTGCACAAGGACCCAGGTTCAAGCTCCTGGTTTTCCACCTCCTCTCGCATCTCAGTTTCAATCTAATAATAAATAAATAAAATGCAAAGATTAAAAAATAAATAAGTAACTTAAACCTTCACTAGAAGAAGTAAAATAGAACAAGGAAACTAAGAGGAAGCCATGTCATCTTCCAGATAGGATGAGCTGGGAAAGAGCGTAATGATGAATAAGTTGGTCTGGACCCTGAATCCTGAATCCAGAATCCTGGAGTGAGTAAGCCAAGTGAGTGAGGAGAAAGCATGTTTCTGGAAGTGGAAATGGTCAAAGCAAAAAAAAAAAAAAAATCCAGAAATGAGAACAGGCTTCTGTGTTGAAAGACCCATCAATGTGGCCTGCTTCCAAACCATCCTGTCATTCTTCCCCAAATGATACTTGTTCCAAATCTTTCAGAGGCTGATCAACTTTCTAGCCACTGTTCTTTCTCTGCAGGGTCTCTTCAAAGAGCACACAGCCCAGTTATAAGCCTTAGCTGTTTCTCATCATGGTTAAACCTCTTAACTCCCATTTCAAAATAAATCGTCACTCCACCTTTCAAATATCACCCAGTCTTCTGAACCTAGCATAAATTCTCATGCCTGTCTGTGGGAAGGCACTCCTGATTCATTCTCTATTGTTCATTCTCTAGTCTTCTGATAACTCCATAGATGTTGTTAGCATGCTTTTATCTTGATCCTTAATAACCTAGAAAGTTTCAAAAATTCCCCTTTAGGCCACTATCTCTATAAACAGAAGATACACCACAAAACCTTTCTGTATTTTCATTCAACTGTTCCACCAACTAGAAACACAATGGGGAGACTCTAATCTTTCTCAGTTCCTCTCTTTCGCCAGGAAGATATGAGCAGCTAAAGTATTTGGAGCTATATATAGTCAGTTGATGTCAGCTGGATGCCACTCTCTTCAGAAAGGCTCAGTCCCCAGTTTGAGTCAGAACTAGGGACCATGCCGTTCCAGGCTCAAGGATAAAACCATCCGGCCCTAGTGCCATCTATATTTCATCTTCACTCTTTCCACCACCAACTGGGACTCATCCCTGCTGGACACCACAGTTCTGAGAACAAGGTGAGTATATTGTTTCCTAAAATGTTTTATTAGTCAGTTGTCCAAGGGACAGTTGTGATTCATTCATGGGTGTTCTTTGCTTTAAAAGATAGCTGCTAATGCCAATATTAAAATGTCACCACCCAACAAATACTGATTTAATCTGGTGTCCTTTCTTCATGCTTATAGTTAGTTGGCATTCATGTCCTATGATGCAGTAAGGAAACAATGATAGAAAAATCAGTTTATGGAAAAGAGAGAGAGAAAGGAAAGGAATGGAACCCAGCCCCATTATTGGGCCTCGTGGCCTCATCTACACACTCTGCAAGTGTATAGATAAGAGCAAGCCTGGAATTCTTAAGTATTGTCCTCTGTTCACTGTGACATGACCTGTCAATAAATACCATGCTCTGTGACCAGATCAGGGATGTATATTCAAGTCCTTCAGTCAAAAGACACAATTAAGTCTTAGTAAGGAACAAGTGTGCTCTCTTTCAATAGAATGACCACAAGATACCCCAGAGGACCTCTTCATTATGCTTCAACAATGCCCATTTATTTATTTATTTATTTATTTATTTATTTATTTATTTATTTTTAACAGGGAACAGAAAGCCATGCTCTCACATAGTACCATGGTGAAACAGAGGAAACAGCAAGCATCAGCCATCATGAAGGAAATTCACGGAAATGGTATCAATCCAAACCCTTCATGGCATGACTATATAGCTGAACACTAATGTAGACACTTCCTGCTGTTGTTTATTATTCTCTCATTTATTGCCTTTAAACTCTTAGTTCTGCTGTAATAGACTCAGACTTGGGGGAGACTGGAAGCAAGCCTATGGTAACTAATCTTTTTTAGTCATCCTACTCATTTGAAAGCTATTTTCAGATGAACAACTGCTCTAAAGGAATGAAGCAATCTGACAGCTGGTGTACATTCTGCTTGGTTTGCCTTTCACATTGCACATTATAAATTAACATCATTCTCAATTGTTTTTTTTTGGACAGGTCTCAGACAATCTTGTCTCCAATATACATCCCCTATGGATGGCATACTTTGATTTATTTTACTTTATACTACAGAAAATATTCAAACTATATCATTTCCTTCTTTACTGAAGCCATGAGTTTAATTGGTATTAATATTCATTGTGAAGTTTTATAATCCTGAAACAAATGTTTCCACTTAGTACTTAACTTGCCAAGAGATTTTGGGTGGAGATCTGCTTCTAGGGAAATACAAAATTCTTGGAATCTCGGAGCGTGTGACTTATATTTTTCAATGGAAATTAAATGCAGTGATTTTTTTTTCTTTCATTCTCTCCTCTCCTCTAAGATCAAGCCTATCACCCTAGAAACAATGTTTCTATATGTTGCACTTTCATTTTTATCAAGGAAATTCAACTTTGCTTATCAGTAAAGGGTAGCATTGATTTTGAAAGTAAGAAAGTAGGATGTCTCTAATGTGATTAAAGCCTGACTCAACCACATTTCATGCAGTATTTTCAAAATACCTCTTTATTTCACAACTGTTGAAAAGGAATCTTTGACCTAGACAGTTTTGAGATGTAGAGGTAAAAGATTTGGTGAGGGCAGGCAGGATCAGGGGGGGTAATTATAAGGTTTTCATTTTTCATCTTTTGTGGAACAAATGGAATAAAACCCAAGATTGAATTAGGTGTTCTTTATACAATGCAGTGATTTCATTAAGTTTGTCTGTCTGCCATCAAAGCTTCTCTAGGGCTATTTTATTTGTTTCCTTTCCAGGGTAGAAGGTGAGAGGCAGAAAGGCATCATTTTTTTCTAGGGATACAGAGAGGAAGAAAGAGAGAGAAAGAAGCATCACAGCCCGACTTCACTATTCATTAAGCCTCCTTAGTTGCATGGTGTTCCTATGTGATAGCCAGGGGCTCGAACCCAGAACCTTGCACATGGTAAACTGTGTGCTTTACTGAGTGAGCTATAGCCTAGGCCCTTGTATTCTATTTTCTACAATATAAAAATCACCATACTGGATGCAATATAGTTTCAGTATTTTACTAGGATGTCAAAATAGCTTAGCATGGACAACTGTTGTGAATCAGATCTCAGAAATAAATTAACATCAATCCAAATGTCCAAGAATGCATGCGTCTTTGAACTTTTAAAGACATCTTTGTGTTTCCTATAGTTTACTTGAAATTGATTTTTATCGTTTCCCTGATCAACAAGGCTAAATAATCAGATAATGACCTGAGTCTGAGATTGAATGATTCACCTTACAACTATCAGAACTTAAAACCAATAGAATTGGAGCTTGTCACATTTTCATTGCATCCCTATCATAAACTGCTGATCTGTGCAATGTATTCCAGTTCACCTTGGATGTTGAGTTCTCCTCTTGTGTTAGTTCTGCCACAGATCTTCAAGGGTAAGACTCTCCTTTGCTATTGTTGTTTCATAGCATAGTTCTTGTGTTTGGGGAATACAAAAGTAAAAAAAAAAAAAAAGAAAAGAAAAGAAAAGAAAGAAAGAAAGAAATTACATCTCAAGGGACAAAACTCCCAGTATGACTCCTTCATCACTAACAGCTCCTGGTCATGCAAAGCTCTGGTGAAGTCCTACCTCCCCAGTCACGGGAAGATTCCCGGGAGAGTCACATGCCCTGTCCTTGTGCAGAGGTCAACTCTGTCTGACAATGCAAGAATAATCAGTCTTATTCTGAACTCATCTCAGATAAAAAGAGTTGTCATATGTTACAGAATGGCTCGACTTCTTTTTCTTTTTCATATCTCCCTTGACCTCTTATAAGGAACTTTCTTTCCTATTTGTCATCAGCATGAAGTGAGAGATCTGGAATTAAGGGAATGGGGTTTATTTTAGGGGTACAGAAATGAGAGACAGACTACAGAGAAAGATTTTTGGGGAGAGAAAGCCTCCCAACTTTCAAATACTTCACAATAGTAACAAAAAAACTGGATAATCTGAGGTACAGAGGTGCAACAGTCTTGATCTTAATTCTAAGAATAAATAGATCCAATTTGGATTAGATTCTCCCTTTATGAAAAGGACAATTTCAAAATTCTCCCACCTCCTTCTCCCCTGTGCATAAAGATTTTTTTGGTATTATAACTCAATTATTTTTATATAACTTCTCCAAAGCATTGATCCTCCAGGAGAATATGACAATATGACAATGGGGAGGTTAAATGAATTGTCTTGTGAACATGATCTGAAATTTCAGCCTTCTTCTTATTTAGGGGGAATAAGAGAATTATACCTGGTGAGTCTTTGAGGAAAATATAAGAATTAAAAAGGGAGGGGGTGGAGTTTTCAGTCAGAGAACTAATTTCCCTCAGAAGGAAAAAAAAATCATCTAAAGTATCATTAAGAAATTCTATCCATGTAGACGAAAATCCACAGAACCAGATGGAAGGAGTAAAAATATAGGTAGTCCAGGAGTCGGGAGGTGGTGCAATGGGTTAAGCGCACGTGGCACGAAGCACAATGACCAGCATAAGGATCCCAGTTTGAGTCCCTGGTTCCCCACCTGCAGGGAAGTCGCTTCACAAGTAGTGAAGCAGTTCTGCAGGTGTCTGTCTTTCTCTCCCCCTATCTGTCTTCCCCTCCTCTCTCCATTTCCTATCCAACAACAATGACATCAATAACAACAACAACTATATCTACAAAAAAAAAGATAATAAGGGCAACAAAAGGGAAATATATATATATATATATATATATATATATATTCCAAGTCTCTACTCATTTCTCTCCAAACTGCCATTTCTTATAGACCCAATATGACATAATGTTAAATGGTGTATTAGAAGCAGTACATTATACTCTCCAAGGTGAATTTTTTTATACTTCTTCCAATAAAAATGGTTTTATTCACTTGGTACATGATTGTCTATCAGTATATATAAAATTCTTAGTATCTCGTCATGCATGCCTTAAGTCGAAGAATTGTGCAGGTCCTCCCAAAGGTAGTTTTCAAAGTCGTCCCTAACAACCAAACTGCATCTTTTCAGGATAGGCATCCCCATCACCTTGCTGTGATCACAGCTATGCAGTATCATGTGACTAAGAGCATCGCCAATATTAGAAGTAGGAGAACTGACAACAATAACTGTTTTGTGTTACTACTGTAATATATATCTATATATATGTTTTACACAGGAGCACCAGAATTGTGTTCCTATTATCTAGCAAGTGCTATTCTCAAAACAGATAGAAGCGAAAATATTTTGCTGGGCTGAGAAGATAGTAGTTCTGCAAAAGACTTTTATGCCTGAGGCTCCAAGCTCCCAGGTTCAATCCCCAGCGCCATCATAAGCCAGAGCTGAACAGTACTCTGGCTTTTCTCTCTATGCCTTTCTCTTTGTATCTCATTAAAATAAAAAATGTTAAGAAAAAATATATTTGCCTGTTATCTATGCAGGAATTAATTGTGGGACAGAGAAAAGAAAGCATGTGATAGTTCCCTATCTATCCACTCTGTACTATTTACTGATCATGCTGTATTTTCTCTAGTATGAATCATGTTCCTCTCAGTCAGTCACTCAGTTGGGAGTTGAAAAATGAAGGGAGAGGAAAGATGAAAGGATTGGGAATAATACTGATAGAGAAAGAGCACGGGGAATAAGAATGGTGTACTGCAAGGCATTGTAAAGCAACTGGCATCTGTCCAGAAATGGCGAGGGAAAGCAGTTGGGAGTTAAATGACCTTAAGAAGGCTGAAAGTTTGTTGCCTCTGACCTCAGGCACAGATACAACTAACAGTTCAGAGAAAGAAACTCCATAAACAGGGATAGTTACAGTCTCATAGGCTGCTACAGTCCCCAACAGACTTCTCACCTGGCTTCTGCAGGGTGTGTGTGTGTGTGTGTGTGTGTGTGTGTGTGTGTGTGTGTGTGTGTGTGTGACTGTGCAGATTGTTTTTGTGATTCCAGGAAAAGAGTCTAGCTCTGTGGTCTGAAAACAGGAAGTCCAGGTTCTAAATGGTATGCTTATGCTTATTATTGTGGTACCAGGAGCCCTGAGGTAGAGATTAGACTTCAGATCCCTCAGCTGACAGTGAGGAGAACTGCTGATACGCCCAGTTCCAAAATGTGTTCTCAGTGGACATGCAATCAAGTACCTCGTAAATCTGTATCATTCAATTTGTGCAATTTAGTACACTAATAATCTTAGTTCTTAAGTGTACATAAATTTGCACAGTCATTGAATAATATCTAGTTAACAGCAATTTAAAAAATTAAAGCTTTGTTTATTTATTGGATAGAAACAACCAGAAATGGAAAGGGAAGGGGGTGATAGAGAGGGAGAAAGTCAGAGAGATATCTGCAGCACTACTTCACCACTTGCAAAGCTTTTCCCCTGCAGGTGGGGACTGAGGGCTTGAATCTGGGTCCTTGCGCATTGTAATGTGTGCGCTCAACCAGGTGCACCACCACCCGGCCCCTAACAACAACAAAAAAATTTTTAAGAACTTTACAAACTACCCTTAAGAGCCTAAATCAAGTCAAAGAGATATGAAACTGGAAAAGAATCTCCTATGGGTTTCAAAATTAACTTTAAGCACAGAGAACATTCAAATGAAACTTTTATTAGCTATGACTTTTTCAGGCATTATTTCAAGTCGCTGTCCTGAAATATCATTTGTCATGTTATATGAGATTATGTTGCATTTTGCAACAATATGTATCTCAGTTTCTCTTATTCAATCGGAACAGGCCAACAGTCTGTGAACAGCAGAATGCTGTGCAAGAACAGGAAAACATTTCTGTTGGCCTCATTCTGCCTTCTAAGTGAACAGACAGGACCCCCTGAAATAAATCAGCTTCAGATAGTCTCGAATAGGTCATCTCGTTCTGAGTTTTTCTTTTTTTGTTGTCACCTGGGCTTCAGCCCTACATGCTGCTTTAATTATTCTTCTTCTTGTTGTTATTGATATTGGCATTGTTATTTATTAAATAAAGACAGCCAGAAATTGAGAGGGAAGGGGGAGACAGTGAGGAAGAGAGGCAGAGAGGCAGAGAGACGCCTGTAGCCCTGCTTTACCACTTGCAAAGCTTTCCCCCTGCGGGTGGAGACAGGGGGCTTGAACCTGAGTCCTTGCACATTGTAACATATGCACTAGGTCCTCTGCCATCCTGTTCCAGGACCTGAACACTCCCCCCATGCCCACCCCAGAATCCTTTACTTTGGTGCAATACACCAACTCCAGTCCAAGTTCTGCTTTGTCTTTTCCCTTCTGTTCTTATTTTTCAACTTCTGTCTGTGAGTGAGATCATCTCCTTCTCTTCCTTCTCTTTCTGGCTGATCTGACTTAATATGATTTGTTCAAGTTCCATCCAAGATTTTTTAATATGGACACAGAGAGTTCAAGAGAGAGTGGGGAAGAGTCCACAGCACCAAAGCTTCTTTCCATGAGGTGAGGGCTGGGGGCTGACAAGGCAGCACACTACCCAAGTGAGCTATCTTGCAGGCCTGCCGTCTTTAAATATGACTTGCCTAAGCACAGTTAAGTGCCAATGGGTATGTTTACAAATGATGATTTGAATTCACTTACCTAATGAACTATTTAACTTTGGGAGGTTCCGATTTTAAGGTACAGAACTAACTGCACCTGTTAATCTTTGTGTACTAAGCTCCAGGATATTAACCTATAAAATAAACATGAAGAAGAAAAATACTTTTGGGGGAATTTGTAATTCGGTGTCTGCTGATAAGAAGTCACAGTAAAGAGAACTTCTTATTTAGATATTTTTTAGAAAGTTCCTTTTTAAATGTATTTATTTATTTATTTATTATTGGATACAGATAGAGGGGAATTGAGAAAGGAGGGGGAGACAGAAAGGGAGAAGAGACAGGGAGACACCTGCAGCCCTGCTTCACCATCCTGCAGGTGGAGAGGAGTTTGAACCCAGGTCCTTGAGCACTGTCATGTGTGTGTTTAACCAGGTGAGCCACCACCTGCCCCAAGAGAACATTTTGAAAATGGAGCTGATGACACTTTCAAAGGTCACTGATATTCTCCCAATCAAATGCCCATCCCTCCTTTTTTTTTCTTGTATTCATATTAGAATGTCTCCACGGTATGAAAAGTGGGTGGAAATTATACTAAAATAAAAATATTTGAACTTTAAATGGTAAGAGTTTAAATATTAACTTATCTACAAAATATTGTGTAACTGAGAACAGAACTGAGAAAGAATATTAGTAATCATTTTTTTAAACTTTATTTATTTCTATTTTATTTATTTATTCCCTTTTGTTGCCCTTGTTGTTTTATTGTTGTAGTTATTATTGTTGTTGTTGTTGTTGTTGATGGCATCGTCGTTGGATAGGACAGAGAGAAAAGGAGGGAGGAGGGGAAGACAGAGGGGGATTAAAAGATAGACACCTGCAGACCTGCTTCACCACTTGTGAAGCAACTCCCCTGTAGGTAGGGAACCAGGGGCTCGAACCAGGATCCTTACACCAGTCCTTATGCTTTACACCATCTGTGCTTAACCCGCTGTGCTACCACCTGACTCCCAGTAATCATTTTTAAATATGTCTGGTAGATTATAAAATGTTGGTATGTGTGTGTAAGTGAATTTAATATATATATATATATATATATATATATATATATATATATATATATATCCTCAGGAGTTATCTCTAGCCATTTTTTTTCATTTTACTGACTAGGACAAAGTGAAACTGAGAGACGAGGGAAAATAGAGAGGGAAAGAGAAGGATAGACACCTGCAGGCCTAGTACACTGCTTGTGAAACAGCCCCCCTGCAGGTGGGGAGCTGGGGGCTTGAACTGGGATTCTTGTACTTAGTACAATGTGCTTTTAACCCTGTGCACCACAGCAGCCCCTCCCCCCCGTCTATATCTTTCATAGCTATATTCAGCTCTCAGAAACAATCATTAAGTTCTTTGAAATTGTAGCAAAATATAACAGGCTAATTCCTATAAAATCTTTAAGAAATAGATGGAAAATTCTGAACCACTATAGATGACATCAATAGGAAAGTCTGCTTAGTAAGATTATTTTCTTTAGATGATCTAATGTCATAAAGACAACGTCTTCATCCATCCAGGCCAGGACATGCACCCTGAGTAAGTGAACTTGCTGGTCAGGCTGCCAGGTGAAATGCATTTTAAGAGCACGCCAAAAGATTTGCCATAAAGGGCAGGCAACAGCTGGACTTGGATTCATGTGCTTAGTTGGCAACATTCTTCACTCTTACCTTTTAAATAATGGAAGTGCTCATATATTAGAGTCCTCAACCCACAAATGGTCTGGAACTCCTGCCTCAGTTACACCACACATTTGGAAGAGTGTCTTTCATCTGTTGTTTGTTTGTGGAAAATGTACTGATGTAATCTATTCCTATGTAGAGTGGGACTCTAGGAACTATTTCTCTGAAGGAAGAATACACCCCCCTCTTCTCCCCTACTCCCCCCCCCAACACACACACAGATGACTATTGGGCCGGCTGGTGGCACATCTGCTTAAGCACACATATCACCACATGCAGGGACCCGGGTTCGAGGCCTCCAGCTCCCCACCTACTGTAGGAGGGACGCTTCGTGAACAGTGAAGCAGGTCTGCAGGTGTCTTCTGCTCTCCCTGGTATAAGTGCAAAAATGAGAGGTGATAACTGTCTCAAAAAAAGAAAGAAAAAAAAGAAATACCAAGTTGGAAACTTGTCCATTATTTTATGGACCTTCTCTATTTCTTTTGCCTCTTATACCATCTCTTTTTTTTTCAGTTTGCCAAGAATGCTCTTTTTATTCAAAAACAACAAGCGAAGAACAATAACAACAACAGCAAAAATCACATACACATACTAGGAATCAAGTCAATATGCCATCTCTTATAAAACCAATGTACCGGTTAGAATGGATTATTTCCCTTTTTATTTTTTTTCTTGATTAGAGGGATTGGTGGTTTACAGTCCAGAGTAAAATACAAGTGTAACATCTCTCAGTTTTCCAAATGACACTCTAACCCCCACCTCGGTTCACCTCCCCTACCATCATGTTGCGGGACCTGAACACTCCCCCTAATCCCCGCCCCCAGAGGCCTTTACTTTGGTGAAATCAATAAATAGAATGAATTATTTCTTTGTGCGCCATGCCATAGAGGGAAGAGAAGCTCTTCGTGGCTCATTCGTACCTTGTAGCCTTCCTTAGAAGGCTTACTACTTTAGTAATAGTCATAATGTTTTACTTTAGAAAGGAAAAAAAAAAAAGAAAAAGAAGTTTCTTACGAATTCTTATAAAAAGTCTTATAGAAACTTAGATTCCGGGGCCTGGTGGTGGCACACCTGTTTGGGTGCACATGTTACAATGTGCAAGAACCCGGGTTCAAGCCCCCAATCCCCACCTGCAGGGGGAAAAGCTTCATGAGTGGTGAAGCAGGCTGCAGGCATCTTTCTTTCTGTCCCTCTCCTTCCCCTCCTCTCAATTTCTGGCTGTCTCTATCCAGTAAATAATTAAAGATAATAAAAAAAAATTTAAAGAAAATCAAAAATTAATTCACTTAAACAATTAATAGGGGTTCATTGGCTAACATAATCAGAGATGACTAATGTGACTTCATCTAGATTCTTTTTTATTTTATTATTTTATTCCCTTTTGTTACCCTTATTGTTTTATTGTTGCAGTTATTATTATTGTTGTTATTAATGTCTTCGTTATTGGATAGGACAGAGAGAAATGGAGAGAGAAGGGGAAGACAGTGGGGGAGAGAAAGAGAGACAACTGCAGACCTGCTTCACTGTCTGTGAAGTGACTCCCCCTGCAGGTGGGGAGCCTGGGGCTCAAGCCGGGACTCTTACGCAGGTTCTTGCACTTTGCCACCTGCGCTTAATCTGCTGTGCTACAGCCGGACTCTCCATCTAAATTCTGTAGAATGCACAGACACACAGTTTCTTCCTCTGTCTCTGCTTCGAGTTCCAGGAAGGAAGCGTTATCTTTTTTTTTTTTTTTTTTTTTTTGCCTCCAGGTTCATTGCTGGGGCTCAGTGCCTGCACCATGAATCCACTATTCCTGCAGGCCATTTTCCCCATTTTGTTGCCCTTGTTGCTACCCTTGTTGCCATTATTATTATTGTTTTCATTGCTGCTGCTGTTGGATAGGACAAAGAGAAATGGATAGAGGAGGGAAGACAGAGAGGGGGAGAGAAAGACACCTGCAGAACTGCTTCACTGCTTGTGAAGCCACCCCCCTGTGGATGGAGAAGGGGTGGGGGGGGCGTCCAACTGGGGTCCTTACTCCGGGCCTTGCGCTTTGCGTCATGTGTGCTTAACCCGCTGCGCTACCTCCTGGCCCCTGTAGTAAGCATCATCTTAAGATGGCATTTTACCAAGTAGCTGCCAACAGTTTCCTAGGTAACATACTTCAGTGTTTATGTGCAGTAGCACAGGGACTATCTTTGGTACATCATTTGCCAAAGTCCTGAATGTTTTCTCTCCTTAACTGAGGTCAGGTCAAAAACCTGTTCCTGAATCAATCATTTCAGTCAAACACTGCTCACAAGACTACTGTAAAGCTCTGGGGACAGGAGAATGAAATTTACTTCAGTCATGTACTCCTTTCAGAAATATTGCTGAAACTGGATAATATTAAGGGCCCTTGGGAAAAAGGAAGTGATATATAAAAATGGCACTTCCAATTTCAATATATGCCCTAATTCAAAATTTAGAACTTACAGAAACCAGGGTTGGACAGTAGTGCACACAGTAGAGGTTATACATGACCATGCACAAGGACCCGGGCTCAAGACTCTGGTCCCCACCCTAGAAAGGAAGTTTCACAAGCCGTGAAGCAGTACTGCAGGTGTCTCTCTTCCTCTTTCCCCTCTATTCTTTTCAATTTCTCTCTGTCTTTAAAAAAAAAAAAAAGGGAGAGGATGACCACCCAAAACAGTGGATTTGATGTACATGCAGGCACCAAGCTCCAGCAGTAACTTTGGTGGCGATGAAAAGCAAAAATAAAGAGAAAAATTTAATATAGCTCATGGAATGAATAGAATAACATTTCAGTCCTTTTTCCAGCACTTCTACTTCCCTTTGACTTTTTCTAATAACCGAAGTTGGTAACACAGAGAGAAGAAGTTGCATCTCTGTTCTGGTGGTTATCATTTTAAGGAGAAAGATTTTCCTTACTGTGAATATTGCCATCTCTGTGTTTTCTTTTTAGTCATTGACTGCTTTGAGGCTCTGAGGATATTTTCATTTTCCACAAAATTATCCATTAGAAATGTTTTTCAGGAAAAAAATGCAAATTTTCTTTAAACAGTATTCATGGTAGATACCGACATCACAGAGAATGCATATTTCTCAAAAAAGGTCAACGGACAAATATTTGTGGACTTTTGATTTTCTGTTTGTATTTTGTCTCTCCTTGTGATGTGAATTCTTTTACGAGGCATTCAAAAGAGTTCCTATCTCCTTATCTTGAACCACATCACTATGCACAACGCTGTGTCTTGTGCTATGTGCATCTTAGAACCCAAAAAAAGCTGAAACAGGACTTCTCCTCAGACTCCCTAGTATAACTATGGAGGTATGTTTTCATAGACACAGTGAAAAACAGACCAGCTCCTCCTTTCCTGTTCCAACCACACAGTTAACTGAAACGACAAGCACTTGAAAAAATAAACAGAGGTGATTAGTCCCTGCAGAACTCAACAGAGCTGGCAAGCAAGCCTAGTGGGCTCTGCACAGTGCCTCCCATGCCTCCTTCAAAGACTACTTCTGCCATCACTAGGGATGGTGAAACACAGTCATTTATTTTTATATTCGATTTTATTTGGCACACTGGTGTTCAGAAGAAGTTCCTCCACGTTTGCAGTAGGGTAGGGAGGGCTATGAAATTGTCACGATGGGGTTTGTTTTGGTTTTTTGTTTTTCTGAGAACCCAGGATCAATCCCAGGGTCTCAGACGTGAACAATATGCATTCTATCCTTGAACTACATCCCAGCCCCGACGAAAAATTTTAATTAAACTTAAAAAAAAAGGACTATGTTTAGAGCACATTTGAGTTTATAGACAAACAGCCGGAAGTATGGAGTGTTCCATATATCTCTTCTCCCAGAGCAGTTGGCAGAAATAGAAAATGACTCACTTACAGAACATCTTTAATGTATTTAAGGCTAAAATAGAAGGACTAAAATATGAAGGAAATTCAAACCATGAAATAAGTGAACTGGAATCTAGTACTTGTGACACTGCCGTGGAAATATAAAAAGAAGTTGGCTAATTATGCCTAGAGATTTCAGAGAAGGGATTCAAAGAAATGGGACTTTATGGGCCCGGTGGTGGCGTACCTTGTTGGTATGCATGAGACCCCTTCTGTTTCATTTGGTTTAAATCCCCCCTGCTTAACACTATTTTATTTACATAACCACTTCATTTTATTTATATAACTGCTGTTAACAATACCTCCCTCCAGGGCATTGGTTCAATCCCCACTGTTTCATGATATGTTTTTGCTCCACCCCCCTCCTTGTCACACCCTGATCCCTTCTTTATCACACCCTGATTGTCACCAGTCACTTTTCTCTCCACCCTCTCTATGTCACATCCTGTTTCCACCCTACTTGGGAAGTATATATAAAGACAGCATTGTGAGTTTTAGAGTACTGTACTTTAGTTTAGCTCGGCTTAGATTGTGCTGCGTCCTGCATGAATAAAGAGATACTGCGTACAGCTCAACCATGAATCCCTGGTCGTCTGTTACCCGCCCGTGAAGCTAGCCCGGCGAAAACAACTTAACCCACTGAAAGCAACATAACCCGTTGAAAACAACAGTATCTCAGTGAGTGACACCTACCATGTGCTAGGACCCAGGTTAAAGCCCCACTTCCCACCTGCAGAGGGGAAACTTCACAAGTTTGAAGCTATCCTTCTCTCTCCCTCTCCCCCCACCCCTCTCTCTCCCTCTCGCTCTTTTATTCTCTCTCTATCTCACCACCAGGGTTATCACTGGGTACAAATCCACTGCTTCTGCTGGTCATTTTTTCCGTTTTTGAATAGGACAGAGAGAAATTGAGAGAAGGAGGGAAGATAGAGAGGAAGGAGGAAAGACAGACACCTGCAGACCTGCTTCTCCCCCTGCCTTCTCCATTCCTCTTTGTCTCTATCCAATAAATAAAATAAATAAATAAATAAATAATAAGCCTTCAGCTGAATTGGGAAAGGTTTGTTCATCCAATACTAGCAATGCTACTTTATGCGAAGCTCATTGGAGCTGGATACAGAGAGAATAGTTTTTGTTTTTAAGTGTCATTTATTTATTTAATGGGAAAGAGAGGAGAGGGGGAGGGAGAGAGATGGAGAGAGAACATAGAGCAATTCCATCAAATGTGGTGCTGGGGATTGAACCAGGGGCCTCTTGCATGAGAGATACATGTGCTATCTTCTGAGCCACTTCCTGGGCTGCAGAATGAGCAGCATTTTGATGGTGATAGGAAATAGACGGTGTGGGTGAGAGCATGGGAATTCTAGTTTGGGTGACGCTCACACTACTGAATATTATTAGTACCTTGATAGTCCATAAATTAGTGCTAGGGACCTCAAAATGTTACATGAAACTGGAGAGAACAAGAGTCTTTCAAGATAATTATAAAGCAGTGTTGTCTGAAAATGTACTGAAAACTGACTATATGTCATTTACCAGGCTGTGTGCTCGATATGAAGCATTTTATATAATCCCTACATCATTCCTATGAGGGAGGTACTGTTATTTTTAGCCCCACTATATAAATGAGAAAATTGTTTACAGACAGCTGTTCATTTTTGACAAGGAGGGGTCAAACCGCTAAATGGTGAAAGGAGAGCCTCTTCAATAAATGGTGCTGGAGAAATTGAATTGAAACATGTAAGTAGATGAACTTGAACCATCACTTACCACCCTGCACAAAAGTCAACTCCATGGGAGTCGGGCTGTAGCACAGCTGGTTAAGCGCAGGTGGCGCAAAGCACAAAGACCGGCATAAGGATCCCAGTTCGAACCCCGGCTCCCCACCTGCAGGGGAGTCGCTTCACAGGCAGTGAAGCAGGTCTGCAGGTGTCTATCTTTCTCTCCCCCTCTCTGTCTTGCCCTCCTCTCTCCATTTCTCTCTGTCCTATCCAACAATGACAACAACAATAATAACTACAACAATAAAATAACAAGGGCAACAAAAGGGAATAAATAAATAAATAAAGTCAACTCCAAGTGGATCAAGGACATGGACATTAGCCCAGAAATTATCAGATACATAGAAGAAAAACACTGGTGGGACACTTCATGGCCAATGCTTCAAAAAAGCAGGGCTGCAGGTGTCTCTTTCTGTCTCTGTCTGTCTCTACCTTCTCCTCCCCTGTCTCGATCGAATAAATAAATACATACATAAAATATTTAAAAATAAAGTAATCTATTAAAAGAGAACTAATAATGTATCTAACACCATAAAGTAAGAATGTAGTGGAGTCATGAGTCAGCCTGAGGCACTGAAAATGAAGAGCATATGCTCTGGACCCTTGGCTTAATGGCTGGCATCACTTCAGGACAACAAAGGCAAAGTAAGTAGAACTCCATGGATGATGGAGCAGTGTTTTCTGCTTTCCATCATAAAAACAAAAACTAAATAAGTAATCTTAACCGTTCCTCTTTCCTGTGATAAGCAACTAACCATGGAATTCATAGAGCACATGGTTGTCCTCATGCACGTGAATATTGTTTTCCAGATGTTGATGGCATGGATCTGGGCAAAAAAATCAGCATCCCCAGAGATATCATGTTGGAAGAACTGTCGCATCTCAGTAACCGTGGTGCCAGACTATTCAAGATGCGGCAAAGGAGATCTGACAAGTACACCTTTGAGAACTTCCAGTACGAATCGAAAGCACAAATGAATGTACGTATAAGCCAGTTGCCTCCATGTAGGGTCCAGGCAGTAGCCTTTCTAAATGCGTGTGTCTTACTAGATTTGCGAATAAGTGTTCTCTGTATCCTTTCCGTTAACTGTGTTAGGGACTTGTCTTTTCACGACAAAGGACTGCTATTTTTTTAAAAAATTCTTTTAAATTTTATTTTATAGGACTGAGAGAAATTGAGAGGGAAAAGGGGGTGGAGGAGAGAAACAGAGAGATACCTGCAGTATTGTTTCACGGTTTGTGAAGCCTTCCTCCTGCAGATGGGGACCAAGAGCTTGAACCCAGATCCTTGTGCATGGTAACGCATGCACTTAACCAGGTGCACCACCACCTGGCTCCAGGAATTGTTTAGGTGTGTAAGTAACAGAAATATTATGCATGTTATGAGTACCGTTTTTTGAGTTCAATGGGGGCATTATAAACTCACAGATTTGGCATGGAATGAAGAATTGGTCTGTACTGTTAAGGGGAGAGAGAAGAAATGGAACTAAAAGTTTCCACAGTCTTATCTCCACTAGTCAAATGTTCCAAAGTCCAGGGCACTCACGGAGTCTTAAGTATTTCATTGAGGCTGATTACAACTTGGCACTAGAAAATGCCCCTGGGGATATGAGACACAGTTATTCTCCTCTCAAACATTCACTCTATACTGCATATGGAAATCTGAAGCCTATTGAGAAAACCAATGTGGACAGAACTCCTTGGGCAGCAGTTTCTCTCAACTTCAAATTAATAAACAAACCAATTATTTTACATATTGAATCAATGTCACATCTAAACTGTCATTTAGAGAGATCATAAGGAGGAAATTCACAATAGGAAAAAAACTAGCACTGGGGGAAAATGGTTCCAGACATCATATACGAGCTATGAAGAGGCAAAAAGGTGTATTAGTTCTAAATGTGAACAGAGGGGAAGAGACTGTAAAGACTGTATTTTGCTCACTAAATGGTCCTTCCTACAGCTGTGAAAAAGCTGTAAGTTTGCTTGTGAATTTGGGAGGCTGAAAACATCACAGCTGCCATTGCTAATAGGTTGAATAGACAGCTCACTTTTTTTTTTTTTCTTTTTACTGTCAACAGTTTGATTCCACTGGGTTCTTTCACCATAATTACTAAAAGCACATTGTAGGAGGCCAGGCAGTGGGGCAAATGTTTTAAGCGCACATAGTACTAAGCACAAGGACCTTCCTAAAGATCCATGTTCAAACCCCCGGCTCCCCACCTGCAGAGGGGTCGCTTCACAAGCGGTGAAGCAGGTCGGCAGGTGTCTCTCTATATCTCCCCTTCTTTATCTCCCCCTCCTCTCTCTGTCTTATCCAATAAAATGGAAAACAAAGATGGCTGCCAGGAGCGGTGGATTTGTAATGCGACATCCAGCTTCAGCAATAACCCTGGAGGCAAATATATACATTAGGACTAACACCTACACCCACAACTTATATATAGGATCCATCCTCCAATGTCCTACTTCCCTTGTCATATTTCTGACTAACAGTGAATATTGAAGGGATAACATTTAATATGAAATTAAAGTGATTTTTTCCATAATAATGAGCAGCCTTCAACATCTGTGGGTGGAATCTAGTTATAATTATGAATTCAGTTAGACATCCAATGCTACTCAACTATAGTATTTGCATTTTGGAAGGATGGCTTCTCACTTGAAGCCTTGGATAAACATAATGTAATGTTACTCTGTAATTATGCTCAGTATCCTCTTATCAAAAAAATGTCTGTGGCTAATACAGTTTGAGCCTAAAATAATCCTTATCTCATCTGACAGTCTGATTACATAATCTTTTTTTTTTTTCAATAGCTGCCACAGTGAAACAGCCTTAGGGAGTACTACAAAATAACAAGGCTTAAGGGAGTTCTTTGAAAAGTCATCTGCATGCTTCTGTATTGAAATAAATATATAATGCAAGTTTATAGAAGTTACATTTAGTGGTCTGGAAGGTGGTTCAGTGGATGAAGCATTTGACTCTCAAGCATGAGGTCCTGAGTTCAATCCCTGGCAGCACATTCACCAGAGTTATGTCTGGTTCTTTCGCTCTCTGCCTATCTCCATGAATAAATAAATAAAATCTTAAAAGAAAATTTTACTTAATTTTTTTTTACCTTTTATTTTAAAAAGTCACATTCGCATCACTAAGAAAAATTCCCTAACTGCCATTTTTCAGGAAGATACATGAGAATAAAAAAGTTCTTGAAAACAAGATAGTCCCTTAACACAAATCTTCCAAATTATTGACAATAATCTAGTGTACCTGTGGTTCTGATTATATATACAATGTTTTTTGTTTTTCTAGATTGAATACCAACTAAATGAAAATATTCCAAAATGACCCATTAGATGGTGATAAACCAGAGTAAGGGTTGGCAAGATAGTTCATGGGGGGTGTCTGCTTTGCACAACTTACCTGGCCCCCACTGTACTGGGGGAAAACTGGTCCTGTGGTGTCTTGCCCTCTCGCCCTCTGTCTCTCTTTGACTGAAAAAGTCAGACTGGAATGATGAAGTTCTAACCACAACAGAAAGGTAAAAACTAAGGTTAATAAGCAATAACATATGCAAAGAAGCCACAAGTCACTCAGTTGCTTGACATACTGTAAAGTCTAGAATAGGAAAGCTTCCAATGGAGGGGATGGGACACAGAACTCTGGAGGTGGGAGCTATATGGATGGAACTTTACCCTTTTTATCTTAAAATCTTGTTAATAATTATTAAATCACTAATTAAAAATAAAAAAGAATGCATTTACTCTTCCTTCTTTAGAAATGAGAAAAGGAGTACTCAAAGACTGTTGATTTTACTTAAACAATGCCATGTGTGATAAAGAAAACTAAAAGCCAGCACACAGAAATCTAGAGTTCTTGGCATGGAACTCTCTCATTGTGTAATTAAAAGAAACTCTGGCCCGAGAACTAGGAGACCAGAGTTTGATCCTGGCTTTTAAACACACCATAGGATTTGGAATTAATTTAAAGCTTCTTTGCCTTTCAGAGCCTATTTTCTCTTTTACAAAGTAAAGGAATCTCCTCAAAGGTGTTTATTGGCTTTAGTAATCTCTCTTCTCTGCTCTAAATTCTAAAAATGACCTCTACAATAGATCATGGAGGAGATACTGAAGCCATGCTGTAGGACTAGATGCTTGCTTTCTCAAGGCACTAGATTGTAACCTGGAGGGAGTAGCGTCCATATGATGAGAGTTTTAAATAGTATTAGGGGGGAGTCCGGCGGTAGCACAGTGGGTTAAGCGCACGTGGCACCAAAGGCAAGGACCAGCATAAGATATCCAGGTTCAAGCCCCTGGGTCCCCACCTGCAGGGGGGTCGCTTCACAGGTGGTGAAGCAGGTCTGCAGGTGTCTATCTTTCTCTCCTCCTCTCTGTCTTCCCTCCTTTCTCCATTTCTCACTGTCCTATCCAACAACAACGACAGCAATAATAACCACAGCAATAAAACAGCAAGGGCAACAAAAGAGAATAAATAAATAAATATTTTTTAAAAATAGTATTAGGTTCAGGCCTATTTCCATTCTGTTATTTATAGTTTTAGTAAATATTTATTGAATGTCTATTATGTTTTAGAAATTATACTGGCAGCTCAAAGATAAATACTGGCTGTCGAGAGATGGAGAGACAAAATGATGTTTTACTTTTAAAGGTAGCAAATAACTATGTAGCTTCTTAGATGTGCTTAGATGATCTTTATGTGATTTGTATCACAATGTTTGAATTTATAGAGTTCTTAATTTTGCTACTCGCTTCAAACTATAGCTATTGTCTGAATAATTACTTAACTTATATTTTGCTAATTTTTAATATTTATTTATTTATTTATTTATTGGATAGAGAAAGAGAGAAATTGAGAGGGGAGGGTTAGGGTTAGGGACATAGAGAGGGTGAGAAAAAGAGAGACATCTACAGACGTGCTTCACTGCTTGTGAAACTTGTCCCTAAATGTGGGGACTGGAGGCTTGAAATCAAGTTCTTGCACCTTGTAACACTTGTGTTTGACCCACCTGCTTGTCACCACCCAGCTCTTCTTATTTCGTTATATTGTTTAGATTATTATTGGATGGTTATATGAACCAGCTATCTGGTAATTGATGTTACTTGTTCAAATATTAAGTGCCATTTTGTAAATAGAAAGAAAAAGAGCACCACTATGCGCTTTTTCTACTGATAAAGGACTGGCACTTTCTAGTCAAACAAACTCCCAGTGACATAAACATTAACAGGAAAGGCGTGTTCTTAGAAAGAAGTCAAAAGCTCTTTGTATGCTATACATGCCAACTAATAGGCCTTATTTTCATGAGCTGATGAGCTTCATAACAAACAAGTAAAAAGAGCCCAGGAATGAAAAAAGCAAATTGTCAAAGGAAAAGAAAAAAAAAAAAAGATTCATGATCATTATAATCTCTTCTCTCAGTCACTACAAACAGATATTAAGTAAAACAATCTAGTTTACAGTTCAGACGACACGTGTATTTAACAGTTGTGAACATTTTGAAATTTCTGACAATCTTAAATAGTAGTACCAGGAAAAGAAAAAGTATACTATGCAAAATGGTTCTGAAATAAGATCAAAGTAAATATAAGAGGCTCCTGTAAAAAATTTATGTTGTTCAAAAATAATTTATATAGATTTGACATAAATCATATAACAGAGGGGGCTGGGTGGTGGCACACTGAGTTAAGTGCACATAGTACAAAGATCAAGGAACTGGAGTAAGGATCACGGTTCAAGCCCCCAGCCCCCCACCTGGAGGGGAGGGGTCACTTCACAAGTTGTGAAGTAGGTCTGCCGGTGTCCATCTTCTCTCCCCATCTCTAGTTTCCCCAACCCCTTTCAGTGTCTTTCTGTCCTATCCAATAAAATGGGGGAAAAAATAGCCTTCAGGATTCCTAGTGCTGACACCAAGCCTCAGCGAAAACCCTGAAACAAAAGAATAACTAATACATTTTTAAAACTATAAAACAGATTTGCATTTGTTTTTATTGGGGTAACACTGTATTATATACATTCGAGGTGTACACAGTTGAAAATCAACATGGTCACCAATGAAAGTACAGAGTTTCATATATATTAAAGGATATATATATATATATATATATATATATATATATATATATTAAAGGATAGAACAGACTTTTTAAGACTTTCTGCTTCTACTGACATTCCAACAGAAATCATGTAACATCCATTATAAATGGTTTTTATAACTTCTTTAGTCTGTCAGTTACTCCTCTGGCTTTATTTTAAGTCACAGACATGAATAGACATTTCCATCTGCTTTTCCAATTTTTCTGAAGGGAAGCATCCATATTGGTACTCTGTAATTTAAGGCTCATGTCATGACTAAAATAAGACACTACCTAGCCATTATAAAACTTGTCTACTTAACAATAATAGAGGTGCTGGGTGTCTCCTGATAAATCGTGACCAGCTAGAAAGAGTTGACTTTCCTGTTCATCATTAATCCCCATGGAAATGTCTACACAGCACATCAACATTGTTATAATTTAGTTAGTGCAGTAGCATGGTAGTTAAGTTTTGGTGAAACTCATGGACACACTTGAGGAACTTAGAATAAAAGTAATTCTTCATTCCTGCTGCATCTAGACTTCTTATGTTTCCTTCAACTGACTTTTTTCAAGTTAGCAGGGACTTTTTTTTTTTTTTTTTAAGAGGTGTTGTAGACTCTTTAAGTAGATGACCTCTCCAGTGAGCCCTGGAACCTCACCTCTCCAGAACCTCACCCCACTAAGGAAAGATAGAGACGGGGAACGGGGTTATGGACCAACCAGCCTACTTTCATGTCCAGCACAGAAGCAATTTCAAAAGCCAGAACTCCTTCCTTCTTCACCCAAAATGAATTTTGGTCCATATTCCCAGAGCGGGAAATGGTAGGGGAAGATGACCAGAGGGCTCTGAGCCCTAGTTCTACTGGGACTAGAATGTTTGTGACCAGGAACCTTTGTTTTTGCCTAGTCACTGAGGGGATGCTCACTTTTCACATTAAATTTTAAAGCAAGTCATATTAAAGAATATAATTAAGAGCATCTGTGTGGTGGTGTACCTGGTTGAGTGCATGTATTTAATATGCACAAGGACTCAAGTTCAAGCCCCCAGTCCACACCTACTGGGGAAATGCTTCATGAGTGGTGAAGTAGGGCTACAGGTATTTCTCTGTCTCAGTCCTTCTCTATCTCCTCCTCCCTCTCAATTTCTCTCTTTTCTATCTCTATTTTTCTCTTTTTTATTTATTTCTAAATAAATAAATAAAGTTAAATATTAAAAAAAATA
The DNA here is from genome assembly GCF_950295315.1 of Erinaceus europaeus. Classification (NCBI taxonomy): domain Eukaryota; kingdom Metazoa; phylum Chordata; class Mammalia; order Eulipotyphla; family Erinaceidae; genus Erinaceus; species Erinaceus europaeus. The sequence goes on from NC_080163.1 coordinate 14,924,174, forward strand.
TTATTAGGAATTGAAGAGAGGGGACTGGGATGTGACGCAATGGGTTAAGCACACATAATAGGAAGCTTAAGGACCCACTCACGGATCCCAGTTTAAGCCCCGGATCCCCACCTACAGAGGAGTCGCTTCACAGGCAGTAATGCAGCTCTGCAGGTGCCTATCTTTCTCTTCCCCTCTCTATCTCCCCTCCCTTCTCAATGTCTCTCTGTCCTATTAGTAAATGGAAAAAATAGTTGCCAGGAGCAGTGAATTTGTAGTACAGGCACCGAGCCCAGCAATAACCCTGGAGGAGACTATAGGGTCTCTTCAACAAATAGTGTTGGAAAAAATGGGTTGAAACATGCAGAAGAATCAAACTGAACCACTATATCTCACCAAACACAAAAATAAATTCCAAGTAGAGGAAAATATTGGCAGAACTCTTTTCTGCATAAATTTTAAAGACATCGTCAGTGAAACAAATACAATTACAAAGAAGACAAAGGCAAGAATATACCAATGGGACTACATCAAATTAAAAAGCTTCTGCACAGCAAAGGAAACTACTATCCAAACAAAGAGACCCCTCACAGAATGGGAGACGATCTTCTCATGCCATACATCAGACAAGAGTTTAATAAGCAAAATATATAAAGAGCTTGCCAAACTCAACCACAAAAAAACAAATAACTCCATCCAAAAATGGAGAGAGGACATGGACAGAATATTCATCATAGATCCAAAAGGCCGAGAAACACATGAAAAAATGCTCCAAGTCGTTGATTGTCAGAGAAATGCAAATAAAGACAACAAGAGATACCACTTCACTCCTGTGAGAATGTCATGCATCAGAAAAGGTAACAGCAACAAATTCTGGAGAGGTTGTGGGGTCAAAGGAACCCTCCTGCACTGCTGGTGGGAATGTAAATTGGTCCAACCCCTGTGAAGAGCAGTCTGGAGAACTCTCAGAAGGCTAGAAATGGACCTACCCTATGATCCTACAATTCCTTTCCTGGGGATATAGCCTAAGGAACCCAACACACCCATCCAAAAAGATGTGTGTATACCCATGTTCATAGCAGCACAATTCCTAATAGCCAAAACCTGGAAGCAACCCAGGTGTCCACTAAGCCATTAAAAATGGCAACTTCACCATTTTCAGTCCATCTTGGATGGAGCCTGAAGGAATCATGTTCAGTGAAATAAGTCAGGAACAGAAGGATGAATATGGGATGATCTCACTCACAGGCAGGGGTTAAAAAACAAGATCAGAAGAGAAAACACTAAGCAGAACCTGGACTGGAGTTGGTGGATTGCACCAAAGTAAAAGACTCTGGGGGGGGGGGGGGAAGTACAGGTCCTGGAAAAGGATGACAGAGGACCTAGTGGGGGTTGTATTGTTATGTGGAAAACTGAGAAACGTTATGATGTAAAAACTATTGTATTTACTGTCTACTGTAAAACATTAATCCTCCAATAAAGGGGAAAAAAACTGAAGAGACCTATCACTAGATTAGGGCAGGCATGTAGCCCAGATTGGAATCCTGGTACCAAACGCAAATGACATGACACCCGAGGAAGTTCCACTGTTATTGTGTTGTCATCCACCTATCCATCCATCCATCTGTCTATCTATCTATCTATCTATCTATCTATCTATCTATCTATCTGAACAAAAAACAGACCTGGCATTCTGGCAGTGGTAAAACAGCACATGAACCAGGTTTCAACTACATGGAGCTGGGGCAGGGGTGGGGTGGGGGATGGACAGGAGAGATCTTATTAAATCCCAACTATAAACAAGGCAGCAGCTCTGCAGTGACCATTGTGCTCTATAATATTAGATTTATAAAACCAACAAAATAGCTCACGTGGCTAGTGTCAAGCCCAGCCTGCACGACAATGGGAAAAAGCTTCCTTGCTGCGGTCTCTTTCAAATAACTCTCTGCCTTTTGTCTCTGTCTCTCTCTCTTTTAAAATACTTATTATTGGATAGATATGAAGAGTAATTGAGAGGAGAGGGAGATAGAGAGAGAAAGAGACAGAGAGATACCTGCAGCTCTGCTTCACCACTGGTGAAGCTTTGTCCCTGTAGGTGGGGACCAGGGGCTTTGAATTCTGGTCCTTGAGCAATGTAATGTGAGCGCTTAACCGCATGCACCACCTCCTAGCCCCCGTCTCTGTCTGTCTCTCTGAAAAAGTCATCCTGGAGCTGTGAAGACTTCAATGATAACCAAACAAACAAACATCTGTAATATTAGATTTGTAACGCCTTTAAAATTAAACCGATGTACATTAAAAAGATGTCATAATAGTAAAGTGAGTAACTGATACAAAGAGAAACATCTCAAATTCTATCCATTTTTGTTAAGTGGATGGCCAGCACAGCACAGTTCATGGACAGAAATTAGGACACTTTTCCATTTGGCTTCTCATCCTACCCTGAGCATCATTGAGGCTTGAAGAAACAGTGAATCATGGTTGTATTTAAACTATACATATTAAATAGAATCTTGCACATACGGTGTCTCCTACTAGTGTGTCGGGTATGCTTTTTCATTTTAAGCAGAGTTTGCTCTTGACCCAATACAGCACAGGATTGCTATGCAGAATGAGAAGCTAGATGGGAGCAACATGGAAGGTGGTTCACAGCAAGCTCCATTTACTCCTCCCAACACCCCTGATCCTCGAAGCCCTCCAAATCCAGACAACATAGCACCAGGTAATGAATCCCCTTAAAAGAAAAAGAAAAAAAAAAAAAACTGCTGTGCATGCAAAGATATGATTTAAAATCTCTTGAGTGTTGGTGATACTTTGTGATTTGTTGTGGGAACCAGGGGCAATTTGGATGAATGCCTTTGTCTAAGACAAATGAGAGCTAGCAAGACATAGAAAACACAAAAAATTATACTGGGATATAGGGGTGTGTGTGTGTGTGTGTGTGTGTGTGTGTGTGTGTGTGTGTCAAAGGGTACTTGGGGAAGGTGGGAGGGGGATGGTGAAACAGCATAATAGTTAAGCAAAAGATTTTCATGCCTGAGACGCCAACCTTCCAAGTTCAGTTTCCAGCACCACCATAGCCAAACCTGAGCAGTGCCCTGGTGACACAATTTATTTAGATGAAATGAGTACACACATGGTCCGGGAGGTGGCACAGTGGATAAAGCACTGGATTCTCAAGCATGAGGTCCCGAGTTCAATCCCTGGCAGCATATGTACCAGAGTGATGTCTAGTTCTTTCTCTCTCCTCCTGTCTTTCTCATTAATAAATAAATAAAGTACTTTTTAAAAAAAATAAGTGAGTATACAGAATTTAAGAGACTAAGATCCCAGGTTCCATCCCCGACATAGAATATGCCAGAACTGACTAGTGCTCTGTCCTCTCTTTTATTCTCTCTCTCTTTCTCTCTCTCTTTTTGTTCTTTATTTCTTTTTTTTAAATTTATTTCTTTATTGGGGAATTAAATGTTTTACATTCAACAGTAAATACAATAGTTTGTACATACATAACATTCCCCAGTTTCCCATTTAACAATACAACCCCCACTATGTCATTAACTAAGTAAATAAAGAACTCTTAATAATTAAATTGACAGTTCAACTGAACAAGTCAACACTAAGATAGTCAAGGAAGAAATAATTGTGTGATTTGAAAAATGTAAGCATTATTATCAGTGATTTCCTTTCTAAATGTCAGAAGCTTAAAGGACAAGTCAAAAAAAAAATCTAACCTTTTCAGAGCACTCTTTTCTTAGAGATCATCTAAAGAATACAGTCTTTTATAAACTTAGCCCTGCAGGAAAAACAAAACAAAACGGGGGGGGGGGAGTGGGAAGATAGCAAAATGGCTATGCAAAAAAAGGTTTTATTTCTTTTCTTTTGCAAAAAATCTTTCATACCTGAGGGAACAAGGGTCCCAGGTTTGATCCCCAGTGCCACCATAAGTCAGAGCTAAACAGTACTCTGGTCAAATAAATAAATCTTCAAATAAATGTTATAAAAACATAAACCTGGTAAAATGTTAGGTGGCGTGCAGAAACTCTCAGGCATTCTGTGTTGACTTCTTCCTGCTCTATTTTTCTAAAGGGTACTCTGGACCACTAAAGGAAATTCCTCCAGAGAGGTTCAACACTACAGCCAAGTACTATCAGTCTCCTTGGGAACAAGCTATTAGTGAGAATCCAGAGCTGTTAGAGGCTTTGTACCCTAAACTTTTCATCCCAGAAGGCAAGATGGACCTGCCTGACTACAGGAGCTTTAACAGGTAACAATCATCCTGTGACACTCTGGGAAGCTATTGTCACTGCTGACCAAGGCTTTCATGTTGTGGCACAGATAACGGAATACAAGTAGAAAACAAGTGTTTTTCTTTTAATGAAAGTCCCTAGACTACAATATGGGATTATCTCCTAAATCTAAACAAAGCACCTTTTTGTAATAGATTAAGATCACAACAAACTTTGGCCTTTTTAGAATAAAAATAAAGGAAGGGATTCAGAAACTATCACTGTTATAACATCAAGATTAGTAGTGCCAGCGTTGAGCGTTGACACACCCAGTTGAGTGCACATGTTACAGCACACAAGGACCCAGGTTTGAGCCCTCCCCTCCCCCCCCCCCCCACTCCTCATCCACAGAGGGAGAAGGACAGCTTTGCGAGTGGTAAAGCAGGGCTGCAGATGCTCTCTGTCTCCCTCTCGATCACTCCTTTCCCTCTTGATTTCTGGCTGTCTCTGTACAATAAATAAATAAAGATAATAAAAAAATAAAAAGATTAGTAGTGCTGACACAGAGCCCTAGCAATAACCCTGGTGGCAAAATAAGTGTAAAAAGTGAAACACTGGGGGGAAGTGGAACATTTAGAGCTTGTATTTGAGATCAGCGCACCAGAGTGTCTTATGACTTGTGTATCCGTCCGTAGGTCAGTACACACACCTGCTTAGCCACTTACTCCCTGACCTGCAGACACACTACTGCATTTGGGTTAGCTGTAAAGACGTGCTGGTTGATTGTACTGATTGTACAAGTATCAGGAAAGTCCTGTCTCAGTGAGTGCTATCCTATCCCACTTGGGGAAAAAAGCTTAGTTTTGGTTGTGTGGAGTCTGGGCCTCACATATACTCAGTTTCACTATTCCAGGTTGACTTTTTAATTTAGAGAAAGAGACAGAAAGGTGGACGCCACGTGGCTAAATGGTGTCCTGGTTAAGCGCACACAGTATAGTGTGTAAGGATCCAGGTTCAAGCCCGCTGGTCCCCACCTGCAGGGGGAAACCTTCATGAGTGCTGAAGCAGGCCTGTAGCTATCTCTCAATCTCTTTTCCTTGCTATCCTTCCCATCCCTCTCAATTTTTCTATCTCTATCTAATAATAAATAAATAAATAAATATATTGAGACACGACAGCAATTTCTCCATTGCTGTGGCACTCCCATCTGGTGGTACATGGCAAGGCACGAACCCCACCTCATCAGCTATCTCTTGGACCCTACTAGGAACTGTAACTCCCTCTCCTTGTCAGATCGAGACTTTTAAAAAAAAATATTTATTTATTTATTTATTTATTCCCTTTTGTTTCCCTTGTTGTTTAACTGGTGTAGTTTTTATTGTTGTTATTCATGTCGGTATTGTTGTTGGATAGGACAGAGAGAAATGGAGAGAGGAGGGGAAGACAGACAGAGGGAGAGAAAGATAGACACCTGCAGACCTGCTTCACCGCCTGTGAAGTGACTCCCCTGCGGGTGAGGAGCCAGGGGCTTGAACCGGGATCCTTACCCCATTCCTTGTGCTTTGTACCACGTACACTTAACCCGCTGCGCTACCACCTAACTCCCGATCAAGACTTTTATAGATGTAACTTATGGTGTGTGTGTGTGTGTGTGTGTGTGTGTGCGCGCGCCTAACAAATAGTTTCCAAATATTCCCAAAATCTGTTGCAAAAAAAAAACAAGCTATTTGAAAGCTCCTCATTACTAGATACAATTTCTGGAAGTTGCTAATAATCATAGACACAGTTCAGCATTAGTAATGACTGAGTGGAAATTGGTCCCAGGTCCGAGCATCATTTTAAAAGGACCCATAGTCTCATATAAGTTTGCATTCTTACATTCATTTTGATTATATTTAAATGTGCTACCTTTAATTTATGCAAAGTAGACCACTTTTTTTTTTTCTGTAACATATGAGGAAAAGTAAAGTCTGAGCAAAGAGGTTTTCAGTTCTGCTTCAGAAGGGCAACTTAGGGTAAATGACTTCAGCCTTTACCTTAACTTCCTCATCTGTCAACTAGATTGTATCTGATGAAATGCCTTTCACTATATTATGTACATTAACCATGTAGTTGAGTAAATCATTTTGATTTCTATACAGTCGTTCTACATAATTCTTTATCTTATAGAATAATCAGTTATTGTTATGAATGTGTTACATGTCCAGCACTACTAATTTTTACATACACAGTCTCACTACTGATCAATCAAAATAAACAAGAAAGAAGCTATAAACTCTAAGTCTGCTTGATAGAGCCTTATTTTTCACCATATAGATGACAAAATGTGAAAGTTATTTTCAACTAGACCACTGTTTGAAGAAATTATGTTATATGGTTATCTTTCAGTATAGTATCCCAAATCTTTCCAATAAATTTTTTGCTTTTCTAAAACTTGAAACTATTTTGAGAGATCTTGAAAATCTTACCAGTAGTCTCTCACCTTTTTTTTTTTTTTTTATTTATTTCTTTATTGGGGAATTAGTGGTTTACAGTTGACAAGGTCTCACCTTTAATGCTGACATTGCTGTTAACAATCTTTCTTTACTTTGTGTGCCTAAGGCAATAAGAATTCAAATAAACAGGATATAGTCTAAATGGTGCCAAAGAAAAGAAAAGGCTGCTTTTCAAACAGCAAGTTTTCCCTGGATCAGTGGTGAAGGATAAGTGATGCAAACTAAGGGAATGTTTTCATTTATAAGAGAAGAAAACAACCCACAAGTTGGGAAGATAAAAACAAAACAAAACTGGCTAAAAGGGGAAAAGTAGTATGCTACATGCCAAACCCAAATATTGAATTTCAGTACAGAAGAACATTTCTTCTTGGATTTGACTCAGAAAAAAAATAAATAAAGGAGTGACATTCACTCTTCAATTTCATAAATAGAAGATTACATTGAACTAATCAAATTTAGTCTGGGCTGAGTTAACCAAATGCAGCCTAAATCCAGCCCTATGTATTCAAGGTATAATCATATATCTGTAAGCTCCCACAAATGTGCAGCATTTCCAGTTGATTTAATGTTTTGCTATCTGTTTTGAAATTCTGAAGAATTTTTAAATGTTTTCTTTAATATTTATTTATTTATTTATTCCCTTTTGTTGCCCTTGTTGTTTTATTGTTGTAGTTATTTATGTCATCGTTGTTGGATAGGACAGAGAAAGATGGAGAGAGGAGGGGAAGACAGAGAGTAGGAGAGAAAGATGGACACCTGCAGACCTGCTTCACCACCTATGAAATGACTCCCCTGTAGGAGGGGAGCCGGGGGCTTGAACCAGGATCCTTATGCCGGTCTTTGCGCTTTGTGCCATGTGCGCTTAGTCCACTGTGCTACCGCCTGACTCCTCAAATTCTGAAGAATTTTTAAATTACTTCGTTCACTTATTTTTATGCAAGAGAAGAAACTGAACCCAGTGTCTCATCATGAATTCTACTGCTGAACAACTTCCCCAACCCCTTCAACAATCTCTTTTACATATATATATATATCTATATATATATATCTATACATATATATATATACATATATATATATATAATTTTTATTTATAAAGTGGAAACACTGACAAGACTATAGGATAAGAGGAGTACAATTCAACACAATTCCCACCACCAGAACTCTGTATCCCATCCCATCCTCTGATAGCTTTCCCATTCTCTATCCCTCTGGGAGTATGGATCCAGAATCATTATGGGGTGCAGAAGGTGGAAGGTCTGGCTTCTAGAATTGCTTCCCCACAGAACATGGGCATTGACAGGTCTATCCATACTCCTAGCCTGTATCTCTCTTTCCCTAGTGGGGCAGAGCTCTGGGCAATCAGGGATATAGGACACATTAGTGGGGTTGTCTGCCCAGGGAAGTCTAGTTGGCCTTATGGTAGCATCTGCAACCTGGTGGCTGAAAAAGTGTTAAGATATAAAGCTAAACAAATTGTTGACTAATTGTGAACCTAAAGGCGTGAATATTGCTGATGAAGATTTGAGGTCTTCATTTTGGAAAAAGCTAGTAGTCCAATTTTAGGTATATTCCAAGGGACCCATGACTTTACTAGTTTTTGCCTGAGTCTCACATCTGATATGCACTTATTGTCTGGGGAGGTGGTGTCATGGCTGGAAAAAGGGCTAGAAAGTTGGATCAAGGAAGAGAGTAGCTCTTGTATAAATACTGTTGACTGTAAACCCCATTGATCTATCAACCTTCGAATAGTGCTGCACCCCACTCTGTCCTAACCCAGATTCCATTTAGCACTAGTTGCTACAAAGTCTATATCTTGGTCTGTTCCCAGATCCCCAAATTAGATTCACAGGTAGACTAGATCCCACACTCCTCTACACTCAAAACATTTCTCCTTTAGAGGAACGTAGTCCGGTGATGTATAAGGCTTGTGCCCTCATGCTTTACTCGGTCTGTGAGTTCACTGAGGATAAGATCTGCTACAATCTGCTACATTAAAAACAAGACAAAACTCTATCAGTGGGCTGAGAGGATAGCAAAATGGTTAAGCAAAAACTCATGAAAGGCATGAAAGGTGCTAGTTCAATCTCCAGCACCACCATAAACCAAAGCTGAGCAGTGTCAAAAAGAAAAAAAAGGGTGGGGAGAAGGAGCTGACAGTGGGATACTGGGTTAAGCACAAATAGTATGAAGCACAAGGAACGGCATAAGGATCCCGGTTTGAGCCCCCAGCTCCCCACCTGCAAGGTAGACCCTTCACAAGTGGTAAAGCAGGTCTACAGGTGTCTATCTTTCTCTCCCCCTCTCTATCTTTCCCTCCCTCTCAATTTCTCTCTGTCCTATTTAAAAGAAAAAAAAAAGGAAAAAATGGCACCAGAAGCAGTGGATTCATAGTGCGGGTCCCAAGCCCCAGCAATAACCCTGGAAGCAAAAAGAAAGAGGGGAGGGACTATCAGAAATTCTTTATACAAAATAAATATATCAATCAAAAAATAAACAATTGTTGAATATAGAAGGCCAAGCTTCTGAAATAGTAAAACATTTTCTTTCTTTCTTTTTTTATTTTTTCATCATGATCACAGGCCTCCTGGAGTTTAGTTAGGCATCAAATATCTGAATGATAATCTAAATATTGATGTTCTTTTCCAAACTGACCACAGTGTGCTCTCTCTCTCTCTCTCTCTCTCTCTCTCTCTCTCAAGCCCTCCAGAGTAAGGGTTTCAGGCCCTGACCGAGGCCTATCCTGATAAGAGTGTTAAATGTTACATTTGACTGAAGTTACTGCACCATCAGAGACCAGTCTATTTCCCTTTTTTTTCCATGGCAGTTTTAGAAAATAAAGGTCATTCATCCTGAAAACAGATGCAATAGCAACTAAAATACTAACCTTCAGAAGGGAGCAGAATACTGAGGGCAGAAAAATCTTGGGCCAGGGAGCTGGGTGGTGTTGTACCTGGTTGAGCACATGCACTAAAACGTTCAAAGACCCAGGTTCAAGCCCCCAGTCCTCACCTGCAGGAGGGAAGCTTTGTTAGTGGTGAAGCAGTGTTGCAGGTGCCTCTCTGTCTTTCTCCCTCTCTTTCTTCCCCCTTGCCTCTTGATTTCTGGCTGCCTCTATATAATAAAGAAAGATAATTAAAAAATTAAAGAAAAAGAAGAAGAAAATTGGACCAAGAGACATGAGATTTTACTATGTGACATAATTGTGTCTGCTGCCACCCATTTTAAGGCCATCCTTCCAAATGTAGTAGTAAATGTCAGAATACTTCATCTATCCATTCCCCATCACCGAAAATCTCTATCCATCTCATCTCCTCTCCTCTATTTTGGTGACTTCAGTATCCATGTACTTGATCTGCTGAACTCTCTGACCTTTCAAGATTGATTAGTTTCTTGATTTTAAAAATGGTTGATTTCTCAATTCCGTCTCAGCCTTGGCTTTTCTTAAAATTCTATTACTGGAGGTTGGGTGGTGGTGCACCGGGTTAAGCACACGTAATGCAAAGCTCAAGGATCCCTGTTTGAACCCTCGGTTCCCCACCTGAGGGGTGGGGGTTGCCTCGCAAGCGGTGAAGCAGATCTGCAGGTGTCTGTCTTTCTCTCCCCCTCTCTGTCTTCCCCTCCTCTCTCCATTTCTCTCTGTCCTATCCAACTACAATAACAACAACAATGGAAAAAAAGAAAAAATGGCCTCCAGGAGCAGTGAATTTGTAGAGCACCATGTTCCAGTGATAACCCTGGAGGCAAATATATATAAATATATATATTTATATATATATATTACTAGTACCTGTGACACCTCTTGAAACTCAGTGGGAGTAGGAGATGGTAGAACACAGAACTTTTATTCAAGAGGTTCTAAGTTTAATCCCCAGAACCATCAGTGGCCAAAGCTGAACACTGCTCTGGGCAAAAAAATAAATAAATAATACAAAAACTCAAATGCAAGCATCTACTTCTCTGGGGGCATTGTATCATTCCTTTTGATTTATTATTAACTTCCATAATGTTCTGTGTCACACGAACACAATAAAAATAAATTTAAAAACATTAATCCCCCAATAAAGAAACAAAAATAAAATAAATAAAAAATAAAATATAAAAATGTATAAAATAAAAAGTAGGGACATAGGGGAGGTAAAAATAGAGTTCCTGGAAACAGAAGTAGGCTACTTTTTATTTTACTATTATTTTTTTTTATTGCCACCAAGGTTATCACTGGGGCTTGGTGCTGGCCACTCCTAGTGGCCTTTTTTTTTTTTTTTTCTATTTAATTCAACAGGATAGAGAAAAAATGAGATAGGAAGGGAAAATAGAAAGGGATAGAGAAAGATAAACACCTGAAGACCTGCTTCACTGCTCATGAAGCTTCCCTCCTGCCAATGGGGAGCAGGGGCTCAAACCCAGGTCGTTGTGCGTGGTGAGTGTGCCCCACCACCCACCAAAAGCCTAATTTTGACATGGAGCTCAGAAAACAGCTTGTAAGAAGTAAGTTCACTACTTACCTGGTAGGGGAGATAACATGATCAAGAAGTAAGTTCACAATATCATAGCTGTCTATCTTCTCCCTCTCTCCCCTCCCTTCTCTATTTCTGTCCTGTGAAATAAAAAATGGAAAGGAAGAAAGAGGGAAAGAGAGAAAGAGAGAAAGAAAGAAAGAAAGAAAGAAAGAAAGAAAGAAAGAAAGAAAGAAAGAGAGAGAGAGAAAGGAAGTGAACTAAAGTGAAAGGAAGGAAGACAAGAAAGAAGGAAGGAAGGAAGGAAGGAAGGAAGGAAGGAAGGAAGGAAGGAAGGAAGGGAAAATGGCCTCCAGGAGCAGTGGATTCATAGTATTGGCATCAAGCCCCAGCAATAACTCTAGTGGAAATAAAAAATTTTTTTAAAAAGTTAAACTAAAAATTCAAATCACTTTTATTTTTATTTTTTTATTTATTTATTGCCTCCAATAAGTAAATAAGGTTATTGCTGGGGAATCCACTACTCCTGGAGGCTATTTTTTTTTCTTTTGTAACCCTTGTTGTTTTATCGCTATTGTGATTATTATTGTTGTTGTTATTGATGTCATTGTTGTTGGATAGGACAGAAAGAAATTGAGAGAGGAGGGGAGACAGAGCAGGGGAAAGAGAGACACCTGCAGAACTGCTTCACCGCTCCTAAGCAGACCTCCCCTCCCCAAGGGCTGGAACCCGGATCCTTACACCTGGTCCTTGCACCTCGCTCCATGTGTGCTTAACGCGCTGCGCTACCGCCCAACCCCCAAAATTCAAATAATTTTATTGGTCAAAATAAATGGTTTACAAGACAGTGGCTGTCACCTGAATACAGCCTCCTCCCCTTGATAGCCACCAGCAATGAAGTCTTTCTCCATCACTGGGTTCCTTAATACCCCTAATCCCTCCTGTGTCCCTATCTCAATGATCCTGGCTCTGTTGTAAGAGGCTGCAGCTAGTGTAAGTTTCACTCTACGACTTCGCTTTCTTTGGTTCTTTTTTCCTTATTTTAATTAGTGGCTTAATAGTGATTCATAAGGTTGTAAGATAATAGGGGTACAATTCCACACCACTCACTCCACTTCACACTACTGAAGTTCTAAGCCATCCCTCTTCGCTTGCCAATGGTAACCTCCACCCCAATGATAAACCACCCAAGTTCTCCCAAGGTCTTAGAGATGGAAGGACTATTATATTTTCAAGTTCATGTGTTTCAGTTCTCTATAATCCACATAGGAGTAAAACCATCCAATATATAATCCACATAGGAGTAAAACCAACTCAATAGTTGTCTTTTTCCTTCTAGGTTTTTTTTTCAGTGTTTTTTTAAATTTTTTTTATTATATTTCTTTATTGGGTAGAGGCAGCCAGAAATCAAGAGGGAAGGGGGAGGTAGAGAGGGACAGAAGCAGAGAGACATCTGCAGCCCTGCTTCACCACTCATGAAACTTTTCCCCTGCAGGTGGGGACCAGGGGCTCGAACCTGAGACCTTGCACACTGTAACATGTGTGCTCAACCAGGTGCCCCACCACCTGGCCCCCTTAAGTTCCCATCCAAGATGTAACGACAGAGAAGATTTCATAATCTCCTACAGCTCCCACAATAGTGAAACTCCTCTTTTAGAAATTTATCCAAAGAACATAAGAACAGTTTTCCAAAGAGATTATTGTAGACCTAATCATAGCAGCACTCTGTAATAGCCCAAACTTGGAAACAACTTAAATGCCCAACGACAGATGAGCTGTTAAGAAATCCTAGTGCATGGGGGTTGGGCGGTGGGTTAAGCCCATGTGGCACAAAGCGCAAGGACCGGACTAAGGATCCCGGTTCGAGCCCCCGGCTCCCCACCTGCAGGGGAGTCGCTTCACAGGCGGTGAAACAGTTATGTAGGTGTCTATCTTTCTCTCCCCCTCTATGTCTTCCCCTCCTCTCTCCATTTCTCTCTGTCCTATCCAACAACAAACAACATCATCAGTGGCAATAATAATAACCACAACGAGGCTACAACAACAAAAGCAACAAAAGGGGGGAAAAAGGCCTCCAAGAGCAGTGGATTCATGATGCAGGCACCGAGCCCAGCAATAACCCTGGAGGGAAAAAAAAAAAAAGAAAGAAATCCTAGTGCACTGGGTTTAGCACACAGTACCTAGCCAGTTCAAGCCCTAGGCTCCCCACCCACAGGTCTCTTCACAAGCAGTGAAGCAGGTCTGCAGGTGTTTTTCTGTCTCTCTCTGTCTGCCCTTCCTCTCTCAATTTCTCTCTGTCCTATTCAGCAACAGTAATAACAGCAACAATGGAATAAAAGATGGCCTCCAGGAGCAGTGGCCTTTCATGAGCACCTTACCTGTTCATACTTAAAATGAAATTCTTTCTTAGATAAATATTCATTCCTTTGACAAATTCTTTTTTTTTTTTTTTTTGCCTCCAGGGTTATCGATGGGACTCAGTGCCTGCACTATGAATCCACTGCTCCTGGAGGCTATTTTCCCCTTTATTATTATTGTTGTTATTGCTGGCTTTGTTGTTGGATAGGACAAAGAAAAATTGAAAGGGAAGGGGGAGATAGAGAGGGGGGGAGAAAGATAGACACCTTCAGACCTGTTTCACTGCTTGTGAAGCGACTCTGCTGGAGGTGGGAAGCTGGTGGCTCATACCAGGATCCTTAGGCCAGTCCTTGTGCTTCTCACACTGTGCTCTTAACCTGCTGCTCTACTGCCCGGCCCCCTCCATTGACAAATTCTTATATAGACTCATTTTCTGTCCTTTTTCTCTAACACTCTCTCACTGTTTTAGTTCGCTGCATAACTTTTGCTACTAATAGAAGTGTGTTTCTGTATGTTCAAATCTTTCTAAAAAATCATTTTATTGGGGGACATAATGCTTCACAGGACAGTTGTTGACACTTGGGTTCAATTTCTTATCTTCCCATCATAGATGTCTGCACACCACTCTCACCGCCAACTTAAGACTTCGCCCCAATAGCCTCTCTGCCACCACCACCACCACCCAACGCTCCTACTCCCAAAGTTTTTTGCTGCAATACAGGCTTACATTTTCTTTATTACCTGTCTTCTTTGTTGAAATACAAAAGCTTGGTGGGCCAGGCTGTAGCATACTAGATTAAGTGCATAGAATGAGCATAAAGATCCTGGTTCGAGCCCCTGCTCCCCACCTGCAGGGGGATCGCTTCGTAAGCAGTGAAGCAGGTCTTCAGGTGTTCATCTTTCTCTCCCTCCTTGTGCTACACCCTGCAGGTGGGGAGCAGGTCTTTGTGCTTCGTTCTCACTCTGTGTGCTTAACCTGCTGCGATACCGCTAAGCCCCAAATTCTAATATTTTTATTAATTATCTTAATCAATCAGGGAAAACATTATTAGTCAAGGCAAAGAAAAAAAAAGTTTTTGGTGTGCTCAAAGCTCAGGGAATAGAAATTTAGTCCAAAAACTCAATAGAGCACGCAATGGGAGCGTATATCAATTTTTTATTATCTTTATTTATTTATTGGATAGAGACAGCCAGAAATTGAGTGAGAAGAGGGTGATAGAGAATGAGAGAGACAGAGAGATACCTGAAGCTCTGCCTGCTTCACCACTTGCAAAGCTCCCCCCCTTGCAGGTGGGGACTGGGGCCTTGAACCCTGATCCTGTGCATTGTAATATGTGTACTCAACCAAGTGCACCACCACCCGGCCCCTCAATTTGTTATCAAATATCTGTTACTGTTGAAAGATGTGATCCTTAAATGAAACCTGTTCTATCTCAGTGGTTAAAAGCTAAAAATCAGGGGGTAGGCAAAAAAAAAAAAAGAATTTGTCAAAGGAATGAATATTTATCTAAGAAAGAATTTCATTTTAAGTATGAAGAGGTAAGGTGCTCATGACCTTCCCCTCCTCTCTCAATTTCTCTCTGTCCTATCCAACAACAACAACAATGGAAAAAGATGGCCACCCAGAAGCAGTGGATTCATGGTGCAGACACTGAACCCCAGCGATAACCCTGGAGAAAAAGAAAAAACTAAACTAAACTAAACTAAACTAAACTAAACTAAACTAAAAGTCATACTGATTATATAACAGGACAAACTGACATTAAATCATGCATTAAGTTATTTTCTGCTTTAAGTAAAGAAATTGGAAAATAACATATGCTTTCTTTTTCTTCCCCACAGGGTTGCCACCCCATTTGGGGGTTTTGAAAAAGCATCAAAAGTGGTCAAGTTCAAAGTTCCAGATTTTGAGCTACTGCTTATCACAGATCCCAGGTTCATGGCCTTTGCCAATCCTCTGTTGGGCAGGCGGTCCTTTAACAGAACTCCTAAGGGATGGTCGTCTGAGAATATTCCTCTCGTGATAACAGCTGAGCCAACAGATGATGCCACCATCCCAGAATCAGAGGACTTATGAGAAGAAAGTTTTATGTAATAGTCTCAGGACAGAAACATTGCTTTTTTATAGTTCTGCTTATTGGCAAAGTCACTTACACTTTTTAGTACTGGCAATAGTTTAATAGCAATCCTGAAAAATTGTTGTGGCATTTCATTTTAATCTCAGATCAAACACTAATAATTCAAAATCTTATTTTAACAAGCATTAAACTTCTTTTTCTCTGTTCCTATCTTTTCCACCTGACCTTAACAACCCACCCTGCTCACACAAATAAATAATCCAGTGGAGGAACTCACAACAAAAAAGTTTAAAATCTTTGTTTCAGTTAATACACGAAATTCCTGAATAAAATGTTCAAATAGAATCTAAAGTCAATATACAAGGCTAGATGTTCAGACCCATTCAGCTTGACCTAAGGGATGAAAGCTATGGAAGATTATACAAAATTACTTTTTTTTTTTTTGCCTTCAGGGTTATAACTGGGGTTTGGTGCTTATATTATGAATCCACTGCTCCTGGCTGTCATTTTTTCCACATAAAACTTTTTTTATTATTTATTTTCCCTTTTGTTGCCCTTGGTTTTTTTTTTTAGTCTTTTATTTATAAATGGAAACATTGACAAATCATAGAATAAGAGGGGTACAACTCCATTCACTTCCCACCACCAGAACTCTGTATCCTATCCCCTCCCCTGATAGCTTTCCTATTCTTTAACCCTCTGGGAGTATGGATCCAAGATCATTGTAGGACGCAGAAGGTTGAAGGTCTAGCTTCTGTAATTGCTTCCCTGCTGAACATGGGCATTGAA